>NC_064248.1:38695431-39002413 GCF_003254725.2 Canis lupus dingo
CTTCTCAGCCAGAGACGCTACCTGGCCTGCTGTGCCCCCACTCCTCCCTGTAGGGCAGGAAGCAAACTGGGTGCTCCCGGCGCTTGGCTCAGCTGACAGCTGGTTACCAGAGTTGGGACAAGCCAGCACCCGAGAGCCGCAGGCCGCTCTTCCCCCAAGCTGCCCACCGAGCTGAAGCCCCAGGATCCTCGGGTGAAGGGAAATCCAAGTTACAGCCACATCGCGCCCTCTGAGGGGCCGCTCCCCTGGAGCTGTGCCCTTGGGGGTCTGGGAGGAGGAGGAGGAGGCGATAGGCCCCGCCCCAGGATGTGGCTAGCCCCTTGACCTTCTGGTGCCCGTTCTGGCCCCGAGGAGGCCAGGTGCTGACTGTCCGAACCCCATGCTGGTCCCTGGCTGACCAGTCTCCATAGCCTGACACCTCCCCTGGACTGTCTGTCTCCACCCACGGGCCTCTGGGTCTGGAGAATAAGGCTGAGAGGTCCTGGAACACCGGGAGTGGTGAGCCTAGACGCCCCGGGGCAGCAGGTGTAGGCGCTTCTGGGCAGCGCTGGGATCAGCCTCTGCTGCACGCTCCTCTGGCAGCCGGAGGGATGGGCTGGCTGTGCCCCCAAGATATGACACCTGTCACATGAGCCCTCTCAGAGGCCTGAGCCCTCTCCCTAGCATTCCCAGAGCCGAAATAACGATAATGGAAATGGATGGAAGCTGGGGCTTCTAGGGCTCAGGGTCTGGCGGGGCCCTGTTTGGGATGGGCCGTGGGAAGTTGGCCTTTCTTGCGTATCACTGTGTGTCAGGCACAAGTCTTCCTCAAAAGCACCGTGTGAGGTGGGTGGTGCTGTGATCCCAGGATCAGGTGGGGAAACTGATGCCCAGAGAGGGGATGGGAGCTGTCCAAGGTCACCAGGCTAGAAAGTGACAGAGCCGGGATTTGTACCTGGGAACTCGCTCCAGAGAACATGAACTTCCCTGGCAGGGCCGGCCCGGGAGTCCTCAGGAGCTGGGAGACAAACCTGAGGAAGCCTTCTGAGGACCCCCTGGCCTCCTTTCTTGTCTCCTCTGACCCCCACCGCCTTCCTGGCCAATGCCCACTTGTGTGGGTAGAGGGCCTGGGGGTGGGGGTGTTGAGCTCCCACTGCCGGGGCCCCGGGAACTCCAGGTGTCCTATGCTCCAAAAGGCCAATTTCAGGGTGGTTGGCCCAGGGTCTCAGCCAGTACCCCCTGACCCCACGTCCTAGGCATTGGGCTCCCTACTTCCCCCTGCCCAAGGGAAACCAGAAGGAGTTTGAGTGCTCTAGGGGTGGGGGCTATAGGAAGGCAGCCTCCGTCAAGGGTGAGGGCTAGTGCTAATGGGGTGACCAGGAAGAGAGGAGGAGACAGGCATTTCAGAGACCATGGAGAGCCAGGAGAGGAGGGAAGCTGAGCAGCAGAGGAGAAATACTCAAACTCAAAACCTTTGAAACTAGGAGAATACATGAAAAAACCTAGGTCTCTGATTTCTATCAAAAAAAGAGAGTTCAAAAAAAATTTAAAAAGAGAGAGAGAGAGTTCTAGGTCCCTGGATCATGGCATTCCTTTTGCCTCTCTTGCCTTCCAGCACTCCTCCTAATCTTTGATCATTATGTCCCTTGCTTTCTCTGTTTGCCATCTGTCTCAGTCTCAGGAGTGTAAGTTCTCTGGGTACAGGAAGCAGCTTGTATTGGTCACTGCCATATCCCTGGCAGCTGGCTCCAGGCCTCAATAAACTTACTAAATTGGTGAAAGAAATATGAGTTAGAAATGGGCCCCACTTCAGGAGGACACGTCATTGCTCACACAAGGATGAGGCCGAATGTGCTGCAATGTGCAGTGAGGCAAGGCCTGTATAATCAGGTACTGAGAGCAGGTCTTTGGGGAGGAGGGGCATTTGTTCTGGGCTTTGAAGGTTGAACAGGAGTCCAACAGAAGAAGAGGAAGAGAAACTTGCAAGCTCCCAGTGACAGTAAGTGGGCATTTTGAGCGGAAGAGGCCAAACTGTGGTCCAGTTGTGTGGAGGAAATCCAGCCGGTAACACAGGAGAGGGCTAAAGTATAAAGTGAATTTGAACGTATAGCTTAGGCGCTTGGAAATTATTCGGCGAGAAGTAGGGAGCCATACATGGTTCCTGAGCAAAGCAACAGAGGGCCCTGTTACAGGAGTACAGAGGGTGCAGAGCAGTGGATGCGTGGTGCAGGCTATAGACAGGAGATGAGTAGGAGGGGGTGACAGTCACCGAGGTGGGGGGGATGGGGACAGAGGAGACCTCCAAGAAATACAGACTCTGCAGGCCTGGAGGTGAGGCAAGAAAGTCAGAGCCCATGGGGCAGAGACAGTGGAGTGCCCAGGCACACGAAGGACGGCAAGTTCTTTGCTGCCCCTCCCAATCAAGCAGGAGGCCTCTGTCCCCTGCCTTTGGCTCTGTGACTGTTCTGACCAACACATACAGCAGAAGTGACCCCGTGTCCATTTCTGGACCTGGACCTCAGAGACTGGCAATTCCTTCTTGTCTCCTGAACACGCATTCTGGGAGCCCTGCTGCCACACTGAGGAAAAGCCCAAGAAGCCTCATGAAGAATCTCAGGTGGAGAGGAGCCCGCGAGCCGCCTATGGAGTCAGGAAGTCACGCTGGCCTGGGCACTCTGGTTCCGGGGGGATTCCATACTGTCCCCGCCGAGCCCAGCCCGAACTGCAGATTCGGGAGCATTGGGGGGATTTTTTTTTGTTTACACAGCAATAGACAATGAGGACAGGCTGCCGGCTGAGGGGAGGGAAAGGGCCAGCTTGGTGGGAAAGGTCAGGAGGGTGGCCTTGGCTAGACCCCGGATGCCCAGATGGCTGGGCTGAGCTAGAGTGCTGGGGGGGGGGCGGGGTACCTGCAGCCCCCAACCCTTCTGGCATAGGGTCGGCCTGCGCCTGTGTCTCTGTGAGGAGATAGAGCAACCCCAGATCCGTTCCAGCCTCACTCTGGATCCTCACCCCAGCACCCTCTGGTGCCCTGGTTCCCAGGGCCCCCGGCCCTGCCCGCTGCCCTCTGACTTGCCCTTGTGGGTGTCTGGCCCCTTTGTCCTGGAGTGACGCGTGTCATGAGTCCCCAGACACGACAACCGTCTGGGACCTACAGCCTGAGGCTGTCTCTCCAGAGCCCCATTTTCCATGACGGCCAGTTTTGCCCCCACATTGCGCTAACCCACAGACCCCAGGCAGGAGCAAGAGCCCTCATTGAGCTTCCAGGCTCTACTTGAGCCCCCTCCTCAGACCCAGGCAGGGAGCCTTCCCGGCTCCTCCCGCCCCCACTCCTGTGGGTGCTCCACTCGTGTGGGTGCTCAGGGCTTCCGAGGACAGCACCCATCCTGCCTGTGCCTGCCTCCACCAGGCACGGAGAGGGCTCTAGGTGAGCAGGACAGGGCCAGGCTGGACTTTAGGGTCGGTCAGTAAAGACTGGGGGAGCGGCAAGGCTGCCAAGTCCTGTGACCCCAGAGCACCTCCCAAAAGTCAGTCCCAGGGGATTCAGCCCTCTGCAGTCTTGGGGTGGGGGAAACCCTGGCTGGGGATGGTGCCAGCAGGCAGAGGCCCCAACTAGATACCCGTGGGACCCAGGGAATGTGGCATCTCTGGACCTGCTCCCTTCTCCCCAAAACGAGTGGGCGGGAGGAGCTGATCCCTGAGGTCCCTTCCAGCTCCAACACCTTGTGTTCTATGAAATCCACGTGAACGTTGCTATGGAGACGGCAGCACCGAGCGGGAGCAGCTCTGCATTGGACCTCCACCCAGAAGGGAGAGGAGGGAGTCACCCCAGGAAGCAGCGATGTCAGAGGCGGCTCGCCCCTCCCACCCGGGGTGTACCGGGGCCACATTGAGCACCCAGCTCCTGCGAGGGCACACCCACCCCAGCCGCACACCTTTGCTGCACCCAGGCCATGGGGGGCAGGTGGTAAGGGCTGAGGGGCGGCCCTGCCCCGTGGGGGAGGGACTGCGGTGTGAGAGCGGGAGACTTTCCTTCCCACCCCAGCTCAGGTACTCGCGCCTGAGTGCTCCTGGTGGTCTCAGGATGCAAGGTGTGCCGGCCATAGAGCCCAGCAGGGGTGAGGGGTGGGGGGCTGCTCCCCAGTCTAGACTCTACACTGAGGCCCCAGGTAGGCGAGACCTCTGGCTGGAGGAGCACAGAGCAGCCCAGCTGCCCTCTGGCTCCAGGCTCTCCCGGCAGCTTTGAGGGCCCCGCAGGGGAGGCACAGGTGTAAAGGGATAAAACGGATGCCCGCGTAGCCCTGACAACCACTGGAGTCCCAGCCCTGGCTGGCCCTGCCAAGGGCCAAGCGCTCTGCTTGCTGCCTCTCCTTTTTTTCCTTAATTATGAAAGGGATATATGATTTTTGTGGTCACGGCAACAACAGAAGGTAAAAGCAAGGATAAAAGTTCCTGTTCCCCGCAGACCCTGTCCCTTGGGGGTAACCGTTATTCAGTTTGGAAGTGGTGACCGTACGAGTCTCCTGTGGCCGCTGTAACAAATATCTACTACGACAAACACGGTGCCACCACCAAACAGCCCAAATGTAATATCCTACATGCACGAGGCCTCGGGGTAAAATGAGGCTTCTGAGGCTGAAGCAAGTCTGGTTCCTTCTGGGGAGAATCGTTGCCTCTTCAGCTTCTGGTGGCTTCCAGCTTCCCTTGGCACATGGCCACATCCTTCCAGCTTCCCTTCCAGAGTCACTTGAACTTCTCTCCTGCCATGCAGATCTCCCCTTCTAGGGACACTTGTGATCACATTTCGCCCCCCCCCCCCCCGCCCCCCGCCACCGTATCATCCAGGATAATCCCTCATCTCAAGACCCTTAGTTGAATCACAACTGCACGGTCTCTTGCCAGGCAAGGTCACATTCCCAGATTCTGGGGATTAGGATCTGAATCTCTCTGGGATCTGCTGTTTAGCTTTCTAAGCACCATCCAAGTTTTGTATTTTGGGATTTTGTTTGAAACAAAGGCTCTTGGCTGAGACAGACCTAAAAATCACTGGACGATGGATTCCTTTTTTTTTGCTGTGCTATCTTTATCCAGTTTGTTTAGACATGCAAATTATGCTTTACTAATTACAGTGCTCTATGCATACGTTTGCATAAAACATACTGAGATGTGACCATGCCCTCTAAAATATAAAATCACCGTTATCTGATCTTTGCACATTCGATAGGATTCTCCCATAAGCAGATCTGGATCAAGTGTCTTTTCCTGGCATGGCTCTGATACATTTTCAATCTCTTCCTTTATGATTGGTCTATTTGAGCTTTTTATTTCTGCTTGAGTCAGTTTTAACAGTTTGTCTTGTTCTAACCTATAACGACCCTGTCTAGATGTCAAAACTTTGCAAACAATTGCACATTTTTTTTAATTGCACATTTTTTTGGTCATTTTTAACTTTTTCTGTGAATAAACCTGTGTTCTCAACATTAATGGTCTGTATTTTATTTTTATCTCTCAGTGACACTTGCCAGCCGGCTCTTTTTTATTTTATTTTATTTTTTTTAAAAGATTTTATTTATTCAAGAGAGAGAGAGAGAGGCAGAGACACAGGCAGAGGGAGAAGCAGGCTCCACACAGGGAGCCCAATGTGGGACTCGATTTCAGGACCCCAGGGTCATACCCTGAGCCGAAGGCAGACACTCAACTGCTGAGCCCCCCAGGCGTCCCTAAAAATAGCTCTTGATTGTATTAATCTATTCTACTCTTTCTTTTATTTTTTTTAATTTTTTTTAAATTTTTATTTATTTATGATAGTCACAGAGAGAGAGAGAGAGAGAGAGAGGCAGAGACATAGGCAGAGGGAGAAGCAGGCTCCATGCACTGGGAGCCCGATGTGGGATTCGATCCCGGGTCTCCAGAATCGTGCCCTGGGCCAAAGGCAGGCGCCAAACCGCTGCGCCACCCAGGGATCCCTACTCTTTCTTTTAAAATAACTAATTTATGCTAGTGGGGTGCCTGGCTGGCTCAGTTCGGGGACTGTGGGACTCTTGATTGCGGGGTTGTGAGTCTAAGCCCTACGTTGTGTATTGAGATTACTGGAATAAAACTTAAAAAAATAAAGTGTATAATTTGATAAGTTTTTACATATGCATGCACTTTTGAAATACACTTAAAAATAAAATAACTAGGGCAGCCCTGGTGGCTCAGTGGTTTAGCGCCGCCTTCAGCCCAGGGCCTGATCTTGGAGACCGGGGATCGAGTCCCACGTCAGGCTCCCTGCATGGAGCCTGCTTCTCCCTTTGCCTGTGACTCTGCCTGTGTCTCTACCTCTGTCTCTCTGTCTCTCTCTCTCTGTGTATCTCTCATAAATAAATAAATAAAATCTTTAAAAAAATAAAATAAAATAACTAATATATGCCCTTAGATTTCTAATTTCCTTCTTTTTACTTTGTTTTGGTTTATTTTATAGTTGTTTTTCTAGAATGTTGATGTGAATGCTTAATTTATATACTAATTTGATTTTTTATGCTTAATAATAGAAACGTAATGTTATCAGTTTCTCTCCATGTATAACTTTGCATCCCCCAGATTTGGTAAGATATATGCTCATTACTATCCATTTCTATACAATCTGATTTTAATTTTGATTTTTTTTGCCCAAGCATTACTTAAAAGAGGATATTTCAATTTCCATATGATCAGATTTCTAAAATGAGCTTCATTGAGGCATAATTTAGGTACAATAACATTCATAAATTTTAACTATACAAATTGGTGAGCATTGACAAATAGTCATTTAACCACCACCATACTTGTAATATAAAACCTTTTTATTACCCCCAAAACTCTCTCATCCCCTTTGTGGTAATTCCTTTTTCCCCACCTCTTGTTCCTGGTTACCATTAATCTGCTTTTTTGTCACGATAAGTGTTTAGATATTTAAGAAACAACTTTATCGAGATCTAGTTGATATCCAGTCACCGCACATATTTAAAGCATACAATTTGAAGAGCCCCTGGCTCGCTCAGTTGGAAGAGCATGTGACTTTTTTTTATTTTAAATATTTTTATTTATTTATTCATGACAGAGAGAGAGAGAGAGAGAGAGAGAGAGAGGCAGAGACACAGGCAGGGGGAGAAGCAGGCTCCATGCAGGGAGCCCGATGTGGGACTCATCCGGGATCCGAGGATCACACCCTGGGCTGAAGGTGGCGCTAAACCGCTGGGCCATCAGAGCTGACTTTTTTTGTTGTTTAAGATTTTATTTATTTATTCATGAGAGACACAGAGAGAGGCAGAGACACAGGCAGAGAGAGAGAACCGGGCTGCCCCGGCTGCCTCATTTAGTAGAGGGAATAGGACTAGTAGCCAGCTCCTGGAGTTGTGAAGACTCAGAGGGATAAGGCAGCGAAGGAAAGATGGAGAAGTGCATGATGTGCGTTTCCTCCTCCCATCTCTCAGGAAGCTGCCGCCACTGACCTCTCCCTGTGCTCTCTCTGGCTCACCCTCCTCTCCCTCTCTGCTGGCACTCCTCCCCCAGCCGGGAGACCCATTCAAGTCTCCTCTATGTGAAGGAAAAACCTTTGCCACTGCTCTGTGCACCTCTTTCCTCTCACATCTAAGCTTCTGGAAATAACGGGCCTCATGCCACGTCTACACTCCCCCACTTGCCACCAAGCTGCTAGCATCTGGCTTCCTGTCTAACCCCTCCTCCAGGTGCCCTCGGTAAAGACCACGGGGGAACACCACGCCTTGAGCTTTGTGCGGGTTGACACGGCAGGAGCAAGGGACAGGACGACCCCGAGGAGTAGGGGCACTGACGTACATGGGGGCACATGTTCTGCCCGCAGTAGATAGCTCATAAATATGTGTCACCTGAATGTGTGATGCAAATCGGCACATGGCATGGAGCCTGGGGAAGCTTCCTGGAGGAGGAGGCACTTGCTGACCCTGCAAGCATAAGAAATCATGGAGGTGGGATGGGAAAGCGTTCCAGACAAAAGGAACAACGTGGAGAAAGGCTAGGAGGTGGGAGGTCATAGAGAGTTCTAGAGGCCCCAAGGCGGGGGGGACACGTGGGCCTGTGCAGTGAGGGAGGACCACGGAGGGTTGTGCGGCTGCACCATCCCCAGCCCCTGCCCTGTTCCTGTAGCCCAAGCCCTGCTGGCTTCTCCCCTGTAGCCTCTCCCTTGACATCCACACACTGTGCCTCAGTTTCCTCCTATTTCTGGGGGGCTCTCACTCAGACTCCAAGGCTTCTTTCTTTTCCTTTAGGATGGGGTTCCGTGCCTCTGGAGTTTTACATCTGCCCCAAGTCTGCTCACCCCCTCCCAGCT
This sequence comes from Canis lupus dingo, assembly GCF_003254725.2. Classification (NCBI taxonomy): domain Eukaryota; kingdom Metazoa; phylum Chordata; class Mammalia; order Carnivora; family Canidae; genus Canis; species Canis lupus. The sequence goes on from NC_064248.1 coordinate 38,703,740, forward strand.
TCACACCAGGCCTCCAGTTGCACTCTGGGCATGTTCCCGAGTGGGCTATGGCCGCATGCGTGCAGAACCTCCTCCTCACCTTCCCCTCCACACCCCTCCTCCCCAAGGGCATCTCCACCCAGCAAACAGCTTCTCCATCGACCCCAGCACCCAAACCCCAGGTACGGCACCCTCTGAGCCTCCTTCTCTCCCCAGTCCCAGGGCTCCTCCCTCCCTTCCCCTGCCTTATCCCATCAATCCCACCTGGACTTAGACCTCACACCAATTTTTTCCAAACTGGGTTCCCAAGCACTCCTGTGACTGTACACAAAGTTTCCTGAAGCCCTTGGGGCTCGAAGGCTCTAGGGTCCCTCCCTCTTCCCCACTCATGTCTAACCTAAGTCCTTCTCCCTACTCAGGAGGAAATTGGCCCAAGACACTCAGAGTTGGAGACAAAGGGCTTTGTGGGAGTAGAGCCCTGAGAAGACCACACTGCCGGAGCTGGACTACACCCGCCAGGTCACTTGGAGATGTTCTGCTTCTTCCTGGGTCATTGGACTGCCAGGACATGGCAAGCTACCTGTTCCTTGTTCATCCCTGGCCATCTGCCTGCACAGGGCGCCCACTTGTTTTTCCCTGGATCTTTCCTGAGAGCTGGCTCTGCGCTGGATGTGATCCTCCCTCAGCCCTAAGACATTGGCTTGCTATTTCTATCACACAGATGAGCACAGTGAGGGATCTGGGTGCCCCTTCATGCCTGGGTGAATAGCAGAGCTGCAGGATGTCCCACAGTGACCCTGCTTGGACTCTCCCAGTGAGAGGTAGCAGGACATGGGCCAAGCGCTTGTGGGTTTAGTTGTTTCCAGCTGGTTTAAGCAGAGAGAACACAGAAAGGAAGTAGTGCAGCCTTGGGATGCAGCCTGCCCCTGGGTCTCAGGACAGTGGACAGGAGCCTTGCCCATGTGCGAGTCTGGGGACTTCTCCCTGAGACCACTGGCCAGCCTAGGTTAGGCATCCATCCACCAGTGGCCCAACAGTAGAACAATTTTATTACTTTTTCATTAAAAGTTGAGATACAATTTACAGGGCAGGGGATCCCTGGGTGGTTCAGCAGTTTAGCACCTGCCTTTGGTCCAGGGCCTGTTCCTGGAGCCCCAGGACCGAGTCCCACGTCAGGCTCCCTGCATGGAACCTGCTTCTCCCTCTACCTGTGTCTGCCTCTCTCTCTCTCTCTGTCTCTATGAATAAATAAATAAAATCTTAAAAAAAAAAAAAAAAAAAAAAGAGAGATACGGGCAGCCCTGGTGGCGCAGCGGTTTAGCGCCGCCTGCAGCCCGGGGTGTGATCCTGGAGACCTGGGATCAAGTCCCACGTCAGGTTTCCTGCATGGAGCCTACTTCTCCCTCTGCCTGTGTTTCTGCCTCTCTCTCTCTGAATAAATAAATAAATAAATCTTAAAAAAATAAAAAATAAATAAAAAAGAGATACAATTTACATAGCATAACATTCACCCTTTTAAGAGCCCAATTCTATTAAATTTTTAGTATATTTACCAAGCTGTGCAACCACTGCCACTACCTAATTCCAGAACGTTCTCACCATCCCAGAAGCAAACCCCATATCCATTAGCAGTTATCCATTCCCCGTCTCCCGCCCTGGGAGCCACTAGAGTGCTTCATTTTTAGGTTTGGAGGGACGCGCGTGCCCTGGCTGCAGGGGGGCGGCGACGGGGATGCTGCGCTTGGTCGGCGGAGGGGCACCTGGGGCGTCGCCCTGTGACAGCGGGCACTGGCCACCGCGGCCCGGAAGACTGCGGAGCCCGAGCGGCACGGAGGCCGCGGGGTCATCACCGCTAGTGCTTGCCCAGCCGCGACGTGGACCACTGCGGGGGCTGCGGGGCGCCGGCACCGGGGGGAGCGGGGTGCAGTTGCGCGGAGGCCCCGCCCCCCGCGGGACCAGAGCCCGAGGCCCCGCGACGTCCCGCCCACACCCTGAGCGGGGGAGGGGGCGTGGCCCGAGGACGCCCCGCCCCCGCGGGAGCCCTGCAGAGTGAGGGGCGGGGCCTGAGGACGCCCCGCCCCCGAGACCGCCCTGCATGGCGAGGGCGGGGCCTACTGTCGCCCCGCCCGCGCGCGCCGCCCCGCCCCGCGCCGCTCGGGCTGGGGGGCAGGAGGAGGAGGAGGAGGGGCGGCGGCGGCCGGCCCGCACTGCAGCGCGAGCGCGCTACCGGCCGGCCGTGGACGCAGAGCGCGGCCGGGCCCGAGCGCCGAGCGGGCGTAGCGCGAGCAGACAGGCCGCGGCCGCCGCCGGATCCCGCCCCGCGCCCCGCCATGCCGTCCGCGGGCCCGGGCTGAGCCGCCGGCGCCGGGGCGGGCTCGGGGCTCGGGGCTCGGGGGCTCGGGGCCGGGCCGGGGCCATGCACGCGCTGCCCTGACGATGCCGCCCGCCGCGCCCGGCCGCCTGGCGCTCGCCCTGGGCCTGGGCCTGTGGCTCGGGGCGCTGGCGGGGGGCCCCGGGCGCGGCTGCGGCCCGTGCGCGCCCCCCTGCCTGTGCGGCCCTGCGCCCGGCGCCGCCTGCCGCGTCAACTGCTCGGGCGGCGGACTGCGGACGCTCGGACCCGCGCTGCGCATCCCCGCCGCCGCCACCGCGCTGTGAGTAGCCCGCCGCCCCGCGCCCGGCCGGCGGTTGCCATGGCGCCGCGGGGACTCGGGGGCGCCCGGGGGTGGGGGGCTCGGCGCGCCTGCACCCTGCGCTCCGGGGAGAGGCCCGGCCGGGCAGGCCGCCGGCCTGGCGGGCCTCGCAGGGCGTGGGCGCGTCCCGGCCTCTGCAGGGGAAACGCAGCGCGGGCCAGGCCTCTCCCAGGGCGAGGCTCCAGCGCGGGGAGGTCGGCAGCTAAATAAGGAAAACCCGGGGCCGCGGGCGGCCCTCAGCCCCCCGGGCCGGGGCGAAGCAGAAGGATCCTGGCTTCTCCGAAAGGAGAAAACGTCCCACCTGCTGGGGCTCCGCAGTCGCGAGTTGCAGGGGGACCAAGGGGACGCGGGACAGCGCGCGGGGCAGGGTGGAAGGTGTCCGAGGGGACCGGCCAGCACGGAGCCGCTAATTAAGGCCCAGCCTGGCCTGGGGGGCTGCTCTGTACCCGGGAGCCCTGCCCGAGGGAGCCGGGAGGATGGCAGCTCTGGCTGGGAAGGCTGGGAAGGCTTCCAGGAAGAGGTGTCGGCACAAAGATGTGAAGGATGTGTGAGCCCTGGCGGGACGGAACCGTGTGTGCCAGGCCGGGAGGCTGAACGGGTGGTGTGCGGGTGTAGGGTAGCCCGGTGTGGCAACCACTAGGGAACTGTGAGGAAGTGGGCAGGATGGGAGGTGGGCTGGGCTCATTAAGGGCCTCCGTCTGTCCAGGGCTCTGACATGATCCTGGGGCAAATGGCAGCGGCTTACATGCCAAAGAGCTGTTGTCGGGTGTCCATCTCGGACTTGATAGCGCAGCCTTTGTGGAGAGCTTGCCCTGTGTGAGCCCTGTGCCAAGCTCTGGCTGTGGACTGCGGTGCTTAAAGCCTCTCCTTAAGGCCCTGGGGCAGAGGTACCCCCAAGATTCCTCTTTGACAGATGAGAAAACAGACTCAGGTGGTGTGACTTGCCCACGTAACAAGTAGTGGCCAGCACGTGGCAGAGTGGAGCTTGACTGAGGTGCTCAGGACCCAGAGTTGGAATGGACAGGGTGCATGGGACCGAGACTGGCAGACAGTTGTCTCCAGGCCGGGGGCAGGCTCCGGGCCTGCCAATCTGCATTCCTGTGGCCCGCTTTGGATTTTGTGGGCACTTTCAGGCACCCGAGCCAGGACTCCCTTCCATCCGTGGCCACGTGCTAGATCCACCGGGTAGCATTTAACATCCTGAGGCTTGTTAAATCTGGGGATGTGTTGGGGCACCTGGATGGCTCAGCAGTTAAGCATCTCCCTCCCTCAGGGTGTGACCCGGGGGTCCCAGGATCGAGTCCCACATCGGGGTCCCCACAGGGAGCCTGCTTCTCCCTCTCTCTGTGTCTCTGCCTCTCTCTCATGAATAAATAAATAAAATCTTAAAACAAAAAAAATCTGGGGATGGGTCCCGGAACTTGGTTCTCTAATATTCCCTGGCTGTCCCCCGTGTGTGGCCACCTTTAGTTAGGAACCCTGTGGTCAGTGTTGAGGTGAGTTTGGATGTTGTTGGGGTAGGTGGGTGAAGTAGGGGTGGGTACTTCTCCTGGGTGGTCTGGGCATTGGGGGTGGGGGAAGAGCAGGTTCTCCAGGATCAGCTGGGAGCCATAGGGGTGGCGTTGGGCCTGTTGCTTTGCTGTCTGACCACTTGAGCATTTGCCACCCCGGCTGTCTCTGTGGGGACGGGCCTCTTGCCCGCACCAGCGCCTGCGTAATTACGTCAGAGCCACCCCACTGCTTGTTTCTGGATACTGTGGGTGAAGGTACCTCCGTCTCTGGTGGGCTGGGCTCTGCTGAGGTCAGGCCTGGCTTGTCCTGGGCATTCTCTGCTTCCTCAGCACGTGGTGCTCAGCTGCCTCCAGGAGCTGTGCAGGGAGTAAGCAGCACGGGTGGGTCGGTCGGGAGCTGGCAGTGGGGTGCAGGCTCTGGAGCCCCTTGGGCAGTGCTGGCACCCAAGACTGTTGCCTGTGTCCCCGTAGGCTCCGTTCCTGGGTTTGGAGGTCCTGGGAGCTGATGGCCTGGCCCGGCCTGAGCCAGCAGGATTTCCAGGGTTGCTGGTCCCTTTGAGCTTGAGGTGGGGCCCTGAGACACAGGTGGATGGGGAGCAGAGTAGACCCCACACGGTTATTTACGCCCCGAAGCTGCCTCTGGGAGACTTCTGGAACTTGGGGACCAGGCACCCAAGGGACATGGGCCCTCTCCTCGTCCCCCAAACCACCGTCGGGGCTCCGTGGGCTGCCCTAGCCATTCTGCTGGTCAGCCCTGCAGGCCCCGTCCTCAGGGAGAGGGAGGTAGGGGAGTCTTCTCTAAGGCAGAGGGACCAAGCTCAGAGGGCAGGGAGCATCCTGGGTGAGGGTGTGCCCCAGCAGCCCTGCCTCTCGGGTGGCAGCAGCGGCCGCCTCTGGTGGGTTCAGGCCTGGTACCTCTGTCATCAGCGTCTCACAGCCACCCTCCGCCTGAGACTGGACAGCTTGGTGCACGAGACGTGGGTAGAAGGCCCACGGCTGGCCCACAGCGGACTGCAGGCCTCAGCAGGCAGGCAGGGTGGCCTGGGTTAACGGTGCTGCTGGAGGTGGCCCGAGAGAGGTGACGTTACTCAGCAAATTGTTGCTGTTGTCCCGTTTTTGTTTTTGTTTTTTTTAATTTTTTTATTTTTATTTATAATAGTCACAGAGAGAGAGAGAGAGAGGCAGAGACATAGGCAGAGGGAGAAGCAGGCTCCATGCACTGGGAGCCCGACGTGGGACTCGATCCCGGGTCTCCAGGATCACGCCCTGGGCCAAAGGCAGGCGCCAAACCGCTGCGCCACCCAGGGATCCCCTGTTGTCCCGTTTTTAAAGCTTTATCGTGGATAATTTGAATAGAGGCAGAAATGGGCAAAATCGTGGGCTGAGCCTCATGGACCCGGCGCCCTCCGTCCTGTGCCTCCACACCTCCACCCGTCTTCCAACCAGACTCTGGCTGTCCCGTTCTCTGACGTGAAACCATCTTGGAGTGTGTGGCCACACCGTGGTCACACCTACGATGATGAGTGATTCCCTGATCCCAGTCTGTGCCAGCATGTTTAGGTTTGGGCTTGTCTCTGGGTTTTTGGTAGTTTCAGTTAGGATCCAAATAAGCAAGTAGTCTTTTGTCTTCCACACAGCGCAAGTAGTCTTTTGTCTTCCGATGAGGTGTCCACTTTCCCTCAGCGCTCTCCTTCCTCATGCAACTTGTGGAAACTGGCTCTGATGGCATCCCGGTTTGGACGACGCCTCTGTCAACCTCTGTGGTGTTATCTGGTGTGTCTCTGCCCTCAGTTTCCTGTAGTTTGCTAGTTGGTTTGGAGCTGCGTTGTGTGGCAAACCCCACTTCAAGCACTCTGGGGGCTCTTGTGGCCGGTGGCTAGTGTCGGACAGGGTGACAGAGACTTAGAATGCTCATCGGCAGAGGAAGTTCGGATGTGACAGTGCTGCTCGAGGTGTGGCCCATCATGGGTCAGGGTCAGGTGCTTGAAGAAGAGGTTGTGCTTGGCCAACCACTTCTTGGGCTATGCGCTGCTGACCTCAGCCACTGCTCCAGGACTCGGTTTGGGGCAGGAACTCAGTAGGGACTTGGTTCGTTGATGGAAATACCAGGGCCTTCGGGTCTTTTGTCACCTGGGGGGTACTTAGGGCCTCGCTCTTCCCTGCCTCTGCCCCTGAATGGCAGGAGAGTTGGGGTGACGGGGGAGGCTTGGCCTCCAGCATCTACATAGCACATGGGCGTGAGGGAGGTTGGGCAGTGGGGAGCAGACCACGGGGCCTGGCATGTGCGTGACGTGTTAGGCTGAATGTGCCACATGTGTTGCTGCCTAGAGGACGGGCCGGGGTCCCCTCCCTGAGCCCTCAGGGTCCCCTCCCTGAGCCCTCACCAGACAGAGAGCCTGGCTGCTGTGTGCTGGGCCCCGTGCCTGGAGTCTCTGAGGTTGTTTTCACGGTGAAGCTGATATTAAACCAAAGACACAGGCGATGGGGAGGGGGCTGCATTGGAGGGGGTGCCTGGAAGGACCCCCAGCGTAGGTGCATTGAGGTCTGAGAGAGAGCATCCCAGACAAGGGACAGCCTGGAGGAGTCTCGAGGCTCCGGGTGATGGAGGCGTGGGGGCTGAGCCTTTATCTGGAGAACTGCTGGGGACAGCATTGGAGAGTTCAAGGTGGAAGTGGCTCGGAACACTGGCTGCTGGGTGGAGATGGGTATCGGGAGGGTCTGGGCGTCCTGCATGCCCGGCTGCTCTCACTGTCCTGTCCCCTGAGCTGCTCGGTGTGGCCGGCCAGCACTCGGAATTCAGAATAAAAGCACATGTGTCACAGTTTCCCAATGGGACACGGAATGCGGATTTGCCAGAGCTGAAGACAGGAGGGCACGCGGTAGGAGGGGCCCCTTCCTGGGCAGGGAGGTGAATGGGGAGCCTCTGGCTGCCCCTGCAACACTTGGGTACTTGAAGGGGCCAACATCGGAGCATCCACGGGACCGGCAACTGTCAGGAGCTGGGGGCGCCTGGGAGTGGTGAGGACAGCCGCCTCCATGGGGGCGAGCCCACCTGCCAGACACCTGCCAGGTGGGGAGCACGTGCGAGCCTTTTATGTAACGAGGGGCCTGTAGCCGGAACATATTGAAACAACAAGGGTTTTTATGTATTTTTGATGCTAATGAGATAAAGGGCCCAATTAAACTATGGGTGAAGGATCTGAACAGACTTTTTTCCAAAAAAGAGACAGACGACCGGTAAGCCTATGCAAAAATGCTCAGCATGTGGCTTTCAGGAAAACACAAATCAAACTGCAGCGAGCTACCCCTCACACCCATGGGGATGGCTGTCTCCAAAGACAGATCGTAGCAAGTGTTTGGAGGATGTGGAGAAATCGGGCTGCCCACCCACTGCCGGTGGGGCCGAGAATGGGGCCGCACTCTGGAGAGCCATCTGTGGGCTCCCCAGAAGGCGAAATGTGGGGCCACGGTAGGACCCAGCAGTTCTCCTCCTAGGTGTCTACCCAGGGGAGGGGACATCTCTGTCCACACAGAAATCTGTACCCAGGTTTGCAGTGGCAGGATTCATCGTAGCTGGAAAATGGAAACAGCACAGGTGTTTTAGCAGCCGCAGAACCAGTGAGCAGGGCCGTCGGCCCACGCTTGGAGTACTGCTCAGCCGTTGACACAAACAAGGCCCTGACACCTGCTCCAACCTACATAAGCCTTGAAAGCACGTTAAGTGAAAGAGGCCAGACACAAGAGGCCATGTGCCGAATGATTTCACTGGTAGGAAATGTCCAGAACAGGCAACTCCGTGGAGCCAGAAGGCGGACTAACGTGTACAGCTGGGGTGGGGGAGGGGTTCGGAGAGGATGGCCAAGGAGTGTGGGGTTTCTCTTGCGGGGGATGAGAATGTCATGGGACCAGATAGTGGTGCTGGTGGCACAACTTTGAGAAGACACTAGAAGCCGCCAAGTTGTGAGCTTTACAAGGGTGACCTTTATAGTATGCGAGGTTCATCTGTATGGAAAGCCAAATGTCTGAAAAGAGCTGGGGGTGTGCACCCTGCTTCCCTCTGCCGGGTCAGCCTCTCCCTCCGTGGTTGCCACACGCCGGGTTCCTTGCTAAGCGCTTTCTGTCCTTTATCTCGCACTACCTCGCCACGATGCTGTGGGCTGGAAGCTCTCTTGGCCCCATTTTGCAGAGCAGGAAACTGAGGCTCTCCGAGGTTAAGTTACTCCCTAGGGTCACACAGCTGGTGAGTAGCGGCAGAGGTGATGGCGTCATCCCACTCTGGGGCATACCTTGGCCCTGCGCAGGGGGCCTGGCTCACGGAAGGGGGCTGGGGAGCACCCCTGGCTGGGATGGAGGGGGGCTGGGTGGGCTCTGGGCTCAGGCCTCGGCTGCTTGTTCGGCCCTGCCCTGCCCAGCCCTTCCCCACGGCTCCCTGCTCGGGCGGCCCTCGGCCCTCTAGGCTGTGGTTCTTCCCACTGACTTCCTGTCTGGTTCTGGAGACCCAGGAGTCGGGACTGGCCTGGAATCAGACCTGGTTCACATCCCAGCTCCTCCATTTCCTGCGTGACCTTGGCTGAGTCACTCAGCCTTCCCGAGCTCTCGTCTCCTCACTTGCAGAGGCGTGGATGGCCCTTCTGGGGTTGTGGGCGCATCCACAGGGCTCAGTGCTGGGGCCGCAGTGACTGCAAGCGTCGCCCGAGGGGCCTCTGAGCTCTGTTCTCTCCGCGGCCTCAGAGCCCATTACTTTGTCCCAAGCACTGGCCTCCCAGAGATGGTGCTTGGGTCCTTCCTGCCCTGCTGACGGAGCAGGAGCCTGGAGAGAGGAGCCCTGAGCACGTGTGTTGGTCACCGTGTTGTTCAGACCAAATGCCAGATGGGGGGGTGCAGGTCACACCCCTCGGCTCCCACCGCAGGGTAGGGGGGCACGGGTGAGCCCTGGGAGGCGCGGTCCTGCACACCCCTCGGCTCCCACCGTGGGGAGGTCTGAGGCCCGGAAGCCTTGCCGCCCCCTCGGCCCTGACCTTAGAGGTGGGTACTGCGCAGGGCCATGTGTCTGTTGGGAGCCGTGACCCCTGGCACGTCCCTCTGCTGTTTGGGTCTTAGTTTATGCATTTGTGTTTTTGATGCATTCAGGTACCGATGCGAGACACAGCGCGGCTTTAAGGTGTGATTAGAGTGTGTGGTTTCCCGTGTCCACCTTGCTCTGTGACCTGGGGTGATGGGGCCACGAGAGCCCCTGGGTGCTCCCCGCGTCGGCCCTGCTGCTGGGGCCCCTGTCCTGCGCGGCACACCCTGGTGACCTCACTCGAGCTGGGGGCGGAGGCGCCGGTGTCGACGAGACTCGGTTTCCCTCTCCTGCCTCCCTGCAGGCTCATCTTGCAGGCCTTTCTCGAGCCCGAGCCCAGGGCGTGTCCCAGGGGGGCCTCCTCCTCCCCATCCGGTGCTCTGCCTTGGGCCCGGGCGACAGGGTGGCCGGCCACCGTGTTCTAACAGCCGGCCGGGCAGCCCCGCAGGAGTGGCTCTCGCCCCCATGGGCCGCCCCAGAGGTGGTGAGCTGCTGCCCCCTGCTCTCCCACGGCTCGGGGACCCTGGCTCTTGAGGGGACCTGAGGCTCGGTTTCCAGCGAGGAAGCCATTTTGGGTGGAGATGTACGTTTTCCTTTCCAGAACATTGTGCAGCGGCCAGCGCCAGCAGCGGGAACCCAGACGGGCCCAACCCGCTGAGCCCTGGGGAATGAAAACATCGCGTTTGTCCTGCCGCCGTCTGGGGTGGTGGCGGCTGTCCGCGGGGTGCCGGGGTGTCTCGGCCGAGGCGGGCCGTGTCCACCGGGTGGCCGGGGCACCGACCGGGCGTGCCTGCAGCCGCCGGCCCAACGCGGCGCAGCTGGAAAATGCAGCTCACGGCCTTTTCTCCCGGAACACCTCGTTCTCTGTGGCTTGGCAGCTGTCTCCGCCAGGGGCCCGGGGGTGCCCGGCCGCCGTGCCAGGGCCAGCGTGGGCAGGGCGCTCTCCCTCCCTGTGGGGCCTGTGGGCCCGGGCCTGGCTGTGTGCTGTCCCTGCGGGCGTGCAGCTCGCCCCGGGTGCCACCCCAAGAGGGCTTGGTCCCATGCCGGGGCCAGAAGGCAGCTCCCCTCCTGGCCGGGGCAGCGCTTGGGGCTGGGCTCACAGCTCTGGTGGCCTCGGGGTCCCCAGCCTCCAAACCGCTCTCTAGCCCTGGTGTCCGCGGCTTCCAGCCCAGCAACGAGGGGGTGATGGGCTTGCTAGCCACGCTGGACTGGCGCCTATGCCACTGGAGAGCTGGAGGCCACGGCCCAGCTCCCCAGCTCCCCAGCTCCCCAGCCCGGACGGGGAGAGCCCAGCCTTTGGCCTCTGGGGAGGCGACGGTGGGCAGCGGCGTTCCTGGCCGTGGGAGGGATGGCCCTCCCCTCCTTCCCTAGCTGGCTGACAGGTCTGAGCGCATCTCCTGAGCGGGATGCCACACCCGGAGGGCCGCTGGACACACTCGGGTACGGGCCTTCTCCCCTTGCCCTGAAGGGTGGCCCCAGACCCTCTCCTGGGTGGGCCCCCAGCCTGGTCTTGTTAATGCCCTGACGGTGGCTGCCTCTGGGCAGGTTGATCTGGGGACATCTCTCCTCCAAGCAGTGTCTTTCTGTCCCAGCGTGGAGGACACCCCAGCCCTTGTCTCCTTTCTGCGGGTCAGACGCTCCCCTGCCCAGCCCGGCCTGGCCTGCGGTCCCCAGGAGTCCCTGGGCAGGCGGCGTCCCGCATGAGGTATCGCTGTCCCGTCCTGGTGAGAGGCCAGTAGTGGGAGGGCAGACCTCGGGTGGCGGGGCTCCCCAAAATGCTGGGAACCGTGGCCACCTCCTGTACCTGGGAGGTTCCCAGGCAGACCTCTCCTCCCCACAACCCCTCACTGCCGCCCCGGGCCGGTGGGCCCCTCCGGGGACAGCCCGCCTCTGCCCCCTCCCCAGCTGGCCCTCTCTGTGTGTTTGTCTTCAAATCCGCTCCTTCCTAAACTCGAATTCATTAATTTACACATCATCGTTTCCGGCCCTGGAAGCCAGCCTGGCTCGCCATAAATAGACAGAATGAAAACAGAGCGAGATTATTCCGCTCAGACTGGCTCGGTGCTCCCGGCGGCCGGCCCGGTGCTGCGGGGCCCCCAGTGCTGCGGGAGCTGCGGGGAGTTGCGGCATGGCCAGCACGGCCCACGGTGCAGGGGCGGAGCGGGAGGCCTCTCCCCTTCACCCTGGGCCTGGCTCCTGCAGGGGTGTCGGGGGTCCTCCCTGCTGGGCCCAGGAGAACCTGTTTCTCCCCAGAGCCAGCAGGGTCTCCGGGGAAGGAGAGGCCAGTCCAGGCTGTGTCTCCAGGAGCCCGGTGATGGAGGGCGGAGCACGGGGCCCTGGGCCCCAGACAGGGAGTGGGGTACATTCTTCCTGCCAGCACGGCCGTCCTGTCCTGCCAGAGGGAGGAGGCAGCTGCTGGCTCCAGAGGAGTGGGTTACATAACCTCCGCAGCGGCCCCTCCAGAGCCAGTCCCCCCCCCAAGCCCTGTTTCCAGTGCGGCGGCCAGCACAGGGGTGGGGGTGATGGGCTGGGGCCTGGCACTCGCCCCCGCCGCTGACCACATGCGTCTGGAATGTGCAGATGTTTCCTTGGGGGCTCCGGCTGGCCCCCAGACCCCGCCCAGCATCTGGACTGGGGAGCGGGCACACGGGCCACTCCTCTCCTTGGCAGAGGAGGAAACTGAGGCCGGTCAGGGCTGCAGGGCAGGGTCCCAGCTTCTCTAGGGCCTCCAGTTCCTCAGCTCTAGAAGGGTAGGGTGCTCTTGGAGCCGCCCTGGGCTCACGGACGCTCCAGACCTGCTGTTAATGACCACTTTCCTGCACCCTGACCCCTTCCCCTCCCCTGGGTACAGCCCCTCCTCAGCCCTCCCCGCTGGGGCCCAGATGTGAGCAGGGGCAGGACGCAGGTACTGAGCCTTCTGTGGAGAGGGCAGGGGGGAGCCACTGTGGCTCGTCGGATGGGGGTCCTTGAGCACCTTCCGGGCACCTCCAGTTTGTGGTGGAAGCAGGGTTCCCCCCGCCAGGCTTCTGCTTGGAGCAGGAAGGAGCAGACCCGGACAGATGGGGACCCCAAGGGTGCACACGCAGGGAGGCTGGTGCCCCGTCTCAGGAGGATGCCTGGTGTGGAGGGCGGGGGGAGTCAGGACCTCCCCAGCACGGGGACAGCCTGGGCTCCCCAGTGACTGCTGGGTCACTGCGGTGGGGGCGGAGAAGGACGGCCAGCCTCTCAACCTGATCCCTGGTGCCTGGGGAGGGGACACGTGTCTTGTGCTGTCGTGGGTGTGTGCCCGTGCCCTGGTGGTGTGTGGGTCCTCAGATCACCCACCTCCTCCCTAAGCTGGCCTGACCCCTCCAGTCTTGGCCTTGGGATCCTTGGAGGTTGCTCGTGTGGGCCTCGGGGGCACTGGGGAGCATCTAGCTGGCCAGAGGGTGGACCCTGCTTGGCCCAGGACCTCTGAGGGGTGCAGTCCGGCCAGGCTGCTGGCCCTCCTCCCGGTAGGGGCCGGCCGCTCGCTGCTTGGCCAGCCCCTGCTGCTGTAGCCCTGCTGGGCTCTTCGGCAGCTCCCTGGGCCTGCTGCGTCTCTCCCTGGTGGTTGCAGGATGTGAGGAACCCCAGCATGGGGGCAGGGTGTCAGACTGTGATGATGTCACCTGGGGGTTGCAGAGGAAACCTGGGTGGGTGGGGGCAGGGAGGCTGGCCCGGGGCCTCCTTGGCATTCCCCCCGAACATTGGCAGCCAGAACAAATGTGGACAAGTGGCTGTTGAGGACCTTGGGGCTGTGGGACCGTGCTGTCCATGTCCCCCTTCTGGTGACCCCCAGAGCTCCCCCTCCATGTCCCCTCTGCCTCCGCGTCTCTCCCAGTGGACACCGTTGCCCGTGGCCTGCCCCACGCAGATGCTCCCACAGCCTGGGGTGGGCTGCGGGGCTGGGGCTCGGCCTGGTTCTGCCCTTGGGGCCTGGGACCTTGGCCGAGCAGGATCCCCGAGAGCCTGCTGATATTTTCTGGGCCCCTTGGGCCAGGCCAGGCCCAGGTGAGCGTCAGGGGGGTGGGAGGAGGAAAGTGCAGGGAGCACGTGGCCAGCACCCATGACCGTGTGACCGTGATGGTGGGGCCTTCCACGTGCGGGGCCTGCTGGGCCAGGCAGAGCTGGCTGGAGGACCTCATGCACCGGGGACGGCCGGGAGCCACAGCCAGGAGGCCAGAGACAGCGATGTCCTGATGCGCGGGGGTGGGTGCTGGCTGAGTGGCCGGCCCCTCCCGCCCGCTGCCCTGCTTTCTCAGGCACCACGGGCGGTTCCCAGCAGCTGCCACTCGTGATGGATTTTCCAGAAAATGGGATGTGGAAAAACATTTTAGGGATTTTCCTTCTTTCTTTCCTCTTCTGCTTGAGGCCCCAGCTGGGAAGCTCCCCCGGGAACCTCCAGTGGGTCTCAGGCCCGTGCTCATCCTCGGGCCTGCATCCTCTGCCTCTGGCGTCTGGTTCTTCCTCAGTTCAGCCGTCAGGAGGTCTGCGAAGGCCTTGCTGAAGGGTCGCATGGCACAGCCATTGTCACTCCAGAGCATCATGGTTGGCCAGTTGGGTGGGAGTCCGGCCTCCCCTCCCTGGCCCCCAGGCCTGGCCTGCCCACCCAGCGCTGGGAGAGGGGTCGGGCTGGCGGGGGGAGCCTGTCGAGCGCGGAGTGGCCATTGTACCCTAGAAAGCCTTGCCCATCAGCACCCCGTCCCCGGCGACATGTGGGAAGGGACAGGGGAATCCGGGCTCCATGGTGAGGGGCACAGGTGACCCTGCCAGGGGGCCCTTGCCCCACGTTCCCTGGCCCCCGAAGGCGTCTCCAGCCCTAGAATTCCTGGAACCCAGGTTCTGGGTGGAGACGGATGCACATGTTTGCCCCACACAGGCACCCGCCTCCCTATGTATCTGTCCCCGCCCTCCCCCGGGACGGGAAGCCTGGAGGCCACTGAGACCAGCGCCTTGTCCCGGCACCTCGCACCTCGCTGGGATGGGGCAGGGCTCGTGGTCAGGGACCTGCCGCTCCTCGAGGGGAGGCAGCCTCCCCGCCTCACCTCCTGGCCCTCCCCTGCCAGCCCCCTTGCCACTGTCCCCTGTGAAGCTCCCCCCAGGCCCCCTGGGGCGCCTGTCTGTCGGCCCCTGCACACCTCATTTCTCCTTTTTTGAGGGCAGAACAGGTGTGGAAAACTCAGGGACTCACCTGCTCTCAAGACTGGAGCTGTTAGGTGTCCCCCCTTTCCGGCACTTTCTTTAGATCTTAGTTGGAAGAGTTACGGGGGGGGGGTGCTGCATTTTGCACCTGGACTTCCCCTGCACCTGTGCTGAGGGGCTGTACCCGCTCTGCCCACAGGTGAGGGGAGGAGCTCCGTGGCTCCCCTGTGTGTGTGTCTCCGCTGGTTCGGGGGTGGGGGCTGCTGAGGGCTGCACTGCATGTGCAAGGGCTCAAGCTGGCGCTGCTTTCGAACCTCTGGCCTGGAAGTTGAACTTTGCCAGGTTAGGCGCCCTGCCACCTGTCGGGTGGGGCGTGCTGGTCACAGCGGTGGGGGGCTTCTCCCCAGCCCCGCCCCCACCCCTTACCCCTGGGAGCCCCGCCTCCAGGGGGACGGGCACCCCTGTGGCCTGCTCCCCCCTTGGGTGCCCCCCGGCCCCCAGGCCATGTGGGGAGTGCAGATGGCAGGGTGGCCTGGAGGAGGTGCAGCCCGCAGCCCCTGCTGGTTGCCGTGAGACCCTGTGGGGCCGGCAGGTCTGCAGGGTGAAGCAGGGGTTGGGCTGTGGTGGGTGTCGCCTCCTGAGCCTGGTTCCAGACACGGTCTGCGGCATCAGGGGCTAGGCCGGGGCGCTGCTCCGGGCATCCCAGCCGCGAAGCCCCTGTGTCCCGGGGGCCTGTGTGCCCGGAGGCCCAGGCCTGGGCCGGCCCTCAGTGCCTCGGCTGCCCCAGGAGGACCTTGTTCTCACACCAGCCTGTTCCGACTCAGGTCCTGCCGTGTCTGCAGCAGGCCCTGTTTCAGAGGGTGACTGTTGGGGCTGGACGCGCGGCAGGCTGCCTCGGGAGGCCAGGGAGGTGCCCGGGAGGGGGTGCTGGGACCAGGCTGTGGTTGGGGCAGTGGGGGAATCTGAGTGTTGTAGGAGCTAGGTCAGCAGGGCCTGGAGGAGGCGTCAGCGGACCCCGGGCCTCTGCACCACTGGGGGGTCTCAGGGGCCTGCGGTCAGGCCGCTGAGAGGCGTTGTGGGGACATCGAAGGGCAGGCAGTGGCACCTGCAAGGGCATGGGCTCTGCGGGTGGGAGGCCCAGGCCTCGTCGGTGTGGAGGCCACGGCAGGGGGCTACTCCGACATGTGTGTGAGCCTGGGGGGATGAGAGGCTGAGGTGGAGCGGGTGACCGGAAGTGCCCCCCAAGTCAGGGTGCTCCGCAGGTCTCCGTCCCAGGAAGCGGGACGCCCCCAGGAGTCCAGGCGGGGAGGGAGAGTGGAGTCGTTGGCTGCGGGGTGCCTTGCTTGAAGGGCTTCCACCCTCCCCGGGCAGTGGGGGGAGCATTGCCAGCACTGGGGGTCGTGGTTTGGGAACGTTCACATCTTGGGGGTCAAGTGCTTTCGGGGGTATCCCCAGGGGTCAACGTGGCCATGACCGCCCGCTGTCTTCCCTGGGGCCCGGGCCGCGGTGGGTGTGAAGGGGTGCCGCGGCCTCTGGCCCTGCACCAGAATGGCCAGTGCCCTCTGGCCTGCGCTCCGCTGGCGTGGTGACAGCAGGGGTGGACGTCGCGTGCTTTTCCGTGGCTTTGATGCCTGTCTCTGCCAGTACGGTGACGCTGCTAGAAGGGCGTCCCGTTCTGCATTCTTTCACTCGATGTGGTTCCAGAATGTTGTCACTTGGGCTTTGGGCTCCTTTCCCACGGCTGGGTTACTCCCCGTCACGTCTGATTTTGAACGTCCTGTGGTTTGTGGAGAACAGGCTCTGACTCCTGGTCCCTGTGTCCTTGCGTGGGTTCTCGCGGGGTCACCGGGTCTCGGGAGGGTCCACTCCAACGCAGCAGCCACGCATCATGTTTCAGCCTGTGTATGTGATCCCCGACCCTCGTGCTTCCCGGTGGAGCTGTGTGTGACCTTGTTGCCGGGCCGGTGTGTTTCCTGGGGTTGTGTTCGCCTTGCTCTTCCCTGTGGCCTGTCCCCGTAGCCATGACAGGAGGCTGTCCACCATGGCCCCCTCCCCATTTACCTGCCTTCTGTCCTCCATAGTGTCTCGGGGGCATCCTGAGACCCTCCCCAGGCCAGTGACAGCGGGGCCCCGGGCCTGGAGACCCCTGGGCTGCCCTGGTGTGTTTTGGACCCTGTGTGGGGTGGCACTGCTGGGCCAGGGGTGGGACTCGGGGCAGAAAGGGAATGGCGCAGCACGTGGATGGAGTCCTGGGGGCCACCTGCCCTGTCCTGTTCCATTCACTTGGAGCCTCCATCCTGGCCCAGCCCCAGAGCAGCCTGTGGGGTGGGCCTCGGTCTGCCCTGTGCCCTGCGGGGCTCTGGCCCTGATCACTGACCACTTTGCTCCCCAGAGACGTCTCCCACAACCTGCTCCGGGCATTGGACGTTGGGCTCCTGGCAAACCTCTCTGCACTGACAGAGCTGTGAGTGGTCCCCCAAGGGGCCGCGGGAGTCTGCGGGGTGGGCCGGTGGCAGCTGCCTGTCCTCGTGTGGGTCACTGGGGCTCCCATCAGACCTGCTGTATCCCCCCTCTCTTCCAGGGATATCAGTAACAACAAGATTTCAACTCTAGAAGAAGGAATATTTTCTAACTTATTTAACTTAAGTGAAATGTAAGTGATTTTGGTGGGTGTCATTAGCCAAGCCCCTCCCCCGTGACCCTCTTTGCCCTCCTGATCTGGCCTCTGTGCCCCTTCCCACTTGACTAGGCCCTGGGGACTGTCTGCTTGCCTACTGGAGCTCTCTCAGGGCCCGGTAGGCTGCCACAGGGGTGGTGGGATGCTGTGCTTGTCCGGGTACCCCCCCCCAACCATCTGCCCTGCCGTCTGCTGAGCACCTGGCCTCATGCCTCTCACAGAAACCTGAGCGGAAACCCGTTGGAGTGTGACTGCGGTCTGGCGTGGCTGCCTCGCTGGGCGGAAGAGCAGCAGGTTCACGTGGTTCGGCCTGAGGCGGCCACGTGTGCTGGGCCCGGCCCCCTAGCTGGCCAGCCCCTCCTCGGGGTCCCCTTGTTGGATGGTGGCTGTGGTGAGTGTGGCTGGAGTGGGGCCAGCTCGGGCCTTCCCTGCTGGGGAGGTCCCCGTAGGTGCTCCAGGGTTACCTGGCTGGTGGGAGGCGGGACCCGGGCAGCAGAGGCGCTTGGACAGTAATCACGGTGCTTGAGACAGGCCGGGTTGGGGTGAGGAAGGCCCTCTGGACCAAGGGGACGGCGCGAGGGGGCGGGAGGTGGGGACAGCAGCCGTTGGGTGGAGGTGACGTGATGGGGACCAGCCTGTCTGCTCCGTCCAGGTGAGGAGTACATTGCCTGCCTCCCTGACAACAGCTCGGGTGCTGTGGCGCTGGTGGCCTTCTCAGCCGCCCACGAGGGCCCACTGACGCCCGAGGCCTGCGGTGCCTTCTGTTTTGCGGCTGGCAATGGCCTTGGGGCCTTCTCAGACCAGGGCTGGTGCCTGTGCGGGGCCGCCCAGCCCCCCAACACCTCCTCAGCCTGCCTGCCCTTCTGCTCCGGCGCCCCACTGGCCCTTGCCCCTGCGTGTGGGGGCCCCACTCTCCTCCAGAACATCTTCCCCGCCTCCCCAGGGGCCGCCCTGGTGGGGCCTCAGGGACCCCTGGCCTCTGGCCAGCCAGCAGCCTTCCATGTCACTGCCTCCCTGCCCGTCAGCTCCACACGCTGGGACTTCGGTGATGGCTCCCCCAAGGTGGACATTGCTGGTCCTGCCACCACTCACCGCTACCTGCTGCCCGGGCTCTATCACGTGACTGTTGTGCTGGCCCTGGGGGCTGGCTCAGCCCAGGTAGAGACCCAGGTGCACGTGGAGGCGGCCCCTGCCTCCCTGGAGCTCACGTGCCTCACCTCGGTGCGCAGCGATGAGACCCTCAAGTTTGGCATCCGAAATCGTGGCGGCTCGGACCTGGAAGCCACATACAGCATTGTGGCTGTGGGCGAGGAGCCAGCCCAAGGTGGGTGCCTTCCCCGCACCCAAGGGCCGGAGTGGGTGGGACAGTTCCGGTTGGACACACATCAATGCCCTCTTCTGCACCTGCAGACCCCGCAGTGGTGCATCCGCTGTGCCCCTCGGACACCGTCATCTTCCCTGGTAATGGGCACTGCTACCGTCTGGTGGCAGAGAAGGCTGCCTGGCTGCAGGCGCAGGAGCAGTGCCGGGCCTGGGCTGGGGCCGCCCTGGCCATGGTGGACAGTCCCGCCATCCAGCACTTCCTGGTCTCCCAGGTCACCAGGTACCCCCCCACCCCTGGAGAGGCTGGGAGGTGAGGTCCCCAGAATGCCGGGGTAGGGACAGCCTGAGGCCTGAGGAGGCTCAGGAGGAGAGGTGGGGGTGGCTGGAGGAGCCGCGTCCAGCTGACATCCTGCTTGGTGGACACCATTCCTGACAGCTCTTCACACAGGTGTGGGGGTGAGGGTGGGGGAGCACCACACGTCCTGTCTGCTGCTCACCCCGCTGTCCCCTGCTGAGCCCCTCCTGGCAGGGGTGGGGACGGTGCTGCTGTGACCGTGGAGGCTGCCTGGGCCTCCCTGGACCCGGAAGAAATGTGCTTCCCTGCAGCCTGCACCACCCCTCCCCCGCTGCCATCAGCGCCTGCCGAGACCCATCTCCCCCTGACTCCCCGTGTGGGCCGACCCGATGAGATCATGCCCTGGGCATCCTCATGCCCTGCTTGTCCAGAAGGGGAGACTGAGGCCCAGAATGGTCAAGGCCTCTGCCCAAGGTTACCCGTTTAACTGGCAGTAGCTGGGCCCCCGCCCTGGCCCTGACCGTGGCACCTCATTCCTCTCCCGGTGCTCCCCTGTCCAGGTGTCGATAAGCCCTGCCTCCAGAAGGGTCTTCCCGCGTGGGCAGAGCTGTGGGCAGTGGCCTGTTTGGGGGGCTGATGTGCAGGTGTTCTGTTCCCCAAATGCTACACCCAGAGTTGCCTTTTTTTTTTTTTTTGGAGGTTTTTTTTATTTTATTTTTTGATTTTTTTGTTTTTGTTTTTTTGAAGATTTTTAGTATCCATTTTAGAGGAAAGGAGGAAGAAGAGGGGCAGGGGGAGAGAGGTTTTCCCGCAGAATGCCCCCTCAGCACAGAGCCCAGCATGGGGGCTCAATCTCATGACCCTGAGATGGTGACCTGAGCTGGAACTGAGTCAGCCGCTCAGCCAGCTGTGCCCCGCAGGCGCCCCTGCCCCCAGAGCCTTGTCACAGTACGGTGTGGGCGGGTGGGGCCCCGGCCCTGTACGCACGGGTGTGTGTGGACACTGCCGTGGCCTTGCTTGCCGGGTCTCCGAGCCTCCGAGTTTCCCCATGTGGAGAGTGGGGAGAGGGGCTCCCATGGGAGGGCTGGGGAGGGTGCTGTCTGTGCGGAGCCCCTGAGCGTCCCCCCACCGCCTGCCCGCAGGAGCCTGGACGTGTGGATCGGCTTCTCAGCCGTGGAGGGGGCGGAGGCGGGCCCGGTGGTGCAGGGTGCCGCCTTCAGCCTCGAGAGCTGCCAGAACTGGCTCCCCGGGGAGCCGCACCCCGCCACCGCCGAGCGCTGCGTGCGGCTCGGGCCTGCGGGCCAGTGCAACACGGACCTGTGCTCGGCGCCCCATAGCTACGTCTGCGAGCTGCGGCCTGGAGGTGTGCTGGGGCCGCGGTGGTGGGGTCACCTGTCCTGGATGGAAGGCGTCTCCCCGAAGCATGGGCGGGAGCTCCCCACGGCAGTCCCAGTCCTCCCCCGCCCCCAGGGCCCCCCCCCCCGACCACGCAGGGTCTCCGGGCTGCCCCTTCTGTCCTGGCCAGATGGTCACCTCCCCCATCCCGGGCTCCTTCCTTAGCTGTTCAATGGCCGCTGTGTTTGCTGAGCACCTGTTGTGCTGAGCTGAACCTGCCCCCGATGAGACAGACCAAGCTGCGGGGCCTGGGAGGCTCCTGCCAGGTGGCTCCGTCCGGGGTCCGGCCCTGCCTTGGGCCCCACAACGCTCTCCTCCGGGGCCCAGGACCTCATTGCACCCTTGTCATCCCAGGTCCCGTGTGGGACGCGGAGAACTTCCTCGTGGGAGCGCCCATTGGGGACCTGCAGGGACCCTTGAGCCCCCTGGCACAGCAGGAGGCCCTCTCGGCCCCCCAGGAGCTTATCGAGGTAGGCTGACCCCAGGCCCTCCAGGACACAGTCTGGAGCCTGAGCCTTAGACTGGCTGCTGTGGCTCTTTAAAAACAAGCTCTTTTTCCTGCCTTCCTGATGCCCCGTGTGCCCACTGGAGGTGCTGCAGGGACCCTCCACCACGCAGACAGCAGGCCCCACCCCAGTACCCAAGAAAGCTCTGGGTACTCCCGAGCCTTCTCTCGGGTGTTTGTGGGGGTTTTCACAAAACAAGGTGGCAGTTCTGCTCACAGATGGTTTCGACCTGATTTTTCATCCTGAGTGTCCTCCACAGTGTCAAGCCCCACCTGGTGGGGTAGACCAGGGTGGGACAGGCGGGGGAGGTCGGGGTCTGTGGAGCTGAGCAGCGCCCCCTGCCCCCCCTCAGGTGATGGTGTTCCCCAGCCTGGGCCTGAGCAGGGAAGCCTTCCTCACTGCAGCTGAGTTTGGCACCCAGGAGCTGCGCCGGCCCACCCAGCTGCGACTGCAGGTGTTTCGGCCCGTGGGAGAAGCAGGTGGGACTCTGTCTGGAGGTGGGGGGGTGTCTGTGCTGTCACGTGCACTGGTCCCATGGCTACTGGATTGGCCTCCAGCCATACATAGAGAGACCCACTCAGCCTTGGGATCCCCAGGACTGCGTATGTCAGCTGACCCAGTGTCAGGAGGGGGAGAGGCGTGATGGTGGGGGCCCGGCTGCTGCCTGGCAAGTCCTCGAGTCATGGTGGGGGTGTCCCCGACTCGGGCTCATCAGCAAGACCAGCGTACCTCTTCTCCTTGCAGGGGCCCCAGGGAACAGCAGGGAGCCTGAGAGTGGGTCCCGGGAGAGCCGGACTGAGTCAGTCCCTGAGTGCACCCCAGAGGGACGCTGGTGCCCCAGAGCCAGTATCCACCTGCCACCAGATGACCCCTGCGGCCCCTGGGCCTGTGCCAATGGGTCCATGTCTGGGCCAGGACTCCCCGGGGCCTCCTGTGTGCTGCTGAGGGAGTTCCTCTTCTCTGTACCGGCGGGTCCTCCTTCCCAGTACTCAGTACGTGTCACTGGCCTGGGTGCCAGCTGCCTCCCCTCTGCTGCCCGAGGTCTGGGTCTCCCCATCAGACACAAACTGCAGACCCTTCCACTGAGCCCCCCCAGCCCCTGCCACGGCCCTGCCCTGGCTTTGTCAGTGTCCCTGGTTAGCACCACAGCCTCAGAAACTGCCACCTTGGCCGTTTGTGCTTATATTGGGCACAGCATCTGCAGAAGCCCTACGCCTGCCCAGGAAAGGCCCACCCCTGCCTGCATCCTTGCCTCCCCAAACCCCCCGCTCTGAGCCTGTGCCACTGTCCCTTGTGAGTGAGAGTCTGGGCTGGCCCGGGTGGAACCTGCCCACCTGCTGGAGGCCCTGCTTCAGTGCTCCCTTGCAGAGCCCCTGACCCGCAGTGGCCCCCTGGGAGGGCCTGACACGACCTACCTTCCTCTCCTGTAGGTCACCTTCCGTGGCCAGGACGGGCCCCTGAAGCCTGGTGACCTCATCGCCCTGCAGCATGACGCGGGACCAGGTGCCCTTCTGTGCTGCTCTCCAGCACTTGGTGCCCCTGGGGCTGAGGCCCCCTACTTTTCCGCCACCTCCCCGGCCTGGCTGGTGCACCTCCCTGCTCAGCTGGAGGCAGCCCCGGCTGGCCCAGCCTGTGCCTTGCGGCTGCTTGTGGCTACAGAGCGCCTCACCACCCTCCTGGGCCTGCGGCCCAACCCAGGGCTGCGGCGGCCTGGGCGCTATGAGGTCCGGGCCACCGTGGGCAACAGCGTGTCCACACACAACCTGTCCTGCAGCTTTGACGTGCTCTCCCCCGTAGCTGGGTTGCGTGTCGCCCACCCGATCCCCCACGACGGCCGCCTCTACGTGCCCACCAACAGCTCAGTCTTGGTGCTCCAGGTGGACTCTGGCACCAACGCCACCGCCACGGCCCGCTGGCCTGGGGGCAATGCCAGTGCACCCTTTGAAGCCACCTGCCCTGCCACAGTGGCTGCCCTGGTACCCAGCTGCACTCTTGAGGCCAATGACACCCTGTTTGCGGTGCTTGTGCTGCCTGGGCTCAGCGAGGGTGAGCACGCGGTGGAGATCATGGTGGAGAACAGCGCCGGCCACGCCAACCTCAGCCTGCGGGTCAAGGCCGAGGAGCCCATCTGTGGCCTTCGTGCCGCCCCCAGCCCCGAAGCCCGTGTGCTGCAGGGAGTCCTGGTGGTAAGTGAGGCCAGACAAGGTGCTCGTGCTGAGGGCAGGCCCTCCCTGGGGAGGACGCAGATCGTCCTCTGGGGACAGCAGGCTCCATGGTTGGCTTCCCGGAGGGTTCTGTTAGGTGGCTTGTGAGTTCCGGAGTCAGTGAAGAGGCCCTGCTAAGACAGCGGCTGTAAAGGTGCTGACTCTGCTGCCGCTGTGCACCAGAAGCCCGTTGCAAGTTTGCGAACCTGCGTGTGTTCTCGAGGCCCCTGCTGTGTTCCCACCAGGCTAGAGGGTCTGGTGCCCTGCTGCTGGCCCCGTGCCAGGCTGTCCCTCCCCGCCGGGCAGCCCTCGGCTCCGCGGCCTTCACACATGGGCCGTCGGAAGGGCCGTCTCTAGCTGCCCTCCACCCATGCAGCTGTGGTCTCGGCGTACCCCGGCCACACCTGGTCTGTCGGCCGCCTTGGTGAACATCCCTGAGCACGAGGCCCTCTGAGTCTGCCGGGCCTTCCTGGGCAGCCTGTGCTGTCCACAACTCAGGGGCCCGGGGAGAGCCCAGGGATGGGGCGTGCGGACGTCCAGAGATGGAGGGCTCTTTCCATCGCTGGTACTGGGTCGCTTTCCAGATCGGGAAAGTGAGGGGCTGAAAGGTCAAAGTGTGTGTCAGCCCCAGCCCAGCCCCACACCACGCGGCCCCTCACCTTCTCCCCTGTGGTGTCTTGAGGTCAGCCCTGAGGCCCCCCAGGAGGAGTGTCCAGGTGGGGGGACCTGAGCTGAGGGTGGAGTTGCCCCCAAAGGCCGATGCTATGCCCTTCCTGCAGAGGTACAGCCCCGTGGTGGAGGCCGGCTCTGATGTGGTCTTCCGCTGGACCATTGATGACAAGCAGTCCCTGACCTTCCACAACGTGGTCTTCAACGTCATCTACCAGAGTGCTGCCGTCTTCAAGCTCTCGGTGGGTGGGGGGTGCGGGGGGGGCGGGGGCCGTGGGGGGGCGGGCGGCGCTCACCTTTGCTTTCCCTTCTGCTTTGCTCCCGAGGACGCCCGGCTGGCTGCGGGTGAGTGCAGGGTGGGATCTGTCCGCTGCCCCGCGGCCTTCCCGCCACCTGCAGCAGCCCACGCACGGCTACCTGTCTCTACAGCTGACGGCCTCCAACCACGTGAGCAACGTCACCGTAAATTACAATGTCACCGTGGAGCGGATGCACAAGATGAAGGGCCTTCGGGTGTCTGCCGTGCCACCCGTGTTGCCTCCCAACACGACTCTGGAGCTGGCCGCGCACGTGCTGGTGGACTCAGCTGTGGAGGTGGCCTTTCTGTGAGTGCGCGGCCTGGCAGGCAGTGGGGCAGGCCGAGCCGGGCAGGGCTGGTGCCGGGCAGTCCCCCAGCCTCCACGCCCCCACCTGCCAGGAGCTGCCGGTGTGTGGGATACCGGGAGGGGGCGGGGGCGGGGGTGCGCCCACCCCTGCTCATTGTCCGCCTGCTGCCCTGGCAGGTGGACCTTTGGGGATGGGGATCAGGTGCTCGGCCAGTTCAAGCCTCCATACAATGAGTCCTGGGTCCCAGACCCCACGGTGGCCCAGGTGCTGGTGGAGCACAGTGTCACACACGTCTATGCTGTCCCAGGTGAGGGCTGGGGCCCACCGACCTCCTGTGGGGACAGTCCCCGTCCTCCCTCCATCTGGTCTGGGTTGATGGCCTGGGGCCCTAAACACGGTGAGGGAGGGGGGCCGGGGGTGAGGAGGGGACTGGCTGCTGAGCCCCATGATTCCAGTCTCCTGGCCAGAAACCGGACCACCCCCCCCCCCGCTTGGTCCCTAGTCAGATCCTTTTTGGGGTAGAAGGGGTTACAAGTTTTAGAGGCCTCCCACACAGAATACACAGTAAACCACGGTGCCCCCACCACCTCTGCCCCACACCGGCACCTGCTGTCCTCCTCTCATTCCTGCCAGCACCTCGCGTCTTGCCCTGTGCTAATGGCACCCTGCCCCTCCTCGTTGCAAGGACCCTCAGGGCTGGGTCCAAGAGCATTGTCCCTTCATGTTTCAACTGGGGCCCCGTGCTGCCCTCCCAAGGGGCAACACCGCACAGCCACATGGGGTTAGGTGGTGACTTTGCCAAGCAGGTGGTGGCAGTGGGCCTGGCCTCGTCCTCACTAGGGTCTGTCCCCTAGGTGAGTACAACCTGACCCTGCTGGTGTCCAACGCCTTTGAGAACCTGACGCAGCAAGTGCCTGTGAGTGTGCGCGCCACCTTACCTGCGGTGGCTGTGGCTGTGGGAAGCCACGTCCTGGTGGCTGGGCAGCCTGTCACCTTCTCCCCACACCCACTGCCTTCACCTGGGGGCATTTTGTACACGTGGGACTTTGGGGATGGCTCCCCAGCTGTGACGCAGCACCAAACAGAGGTCAGCCACACATATGCCTCGAGGGGTATTTACCGCATCCATCTGGAGGTGAACAACACGGTTAGCAGTGTGACAGCGTGGACCAGCGTCCGCGTCTTTGAGGAGCTCCGAGGCCTGAGTGTGAGCCTGAGCCCATCTGTGGAACAGGGTGCGCCCGTGACGGTCAGCGCCACCCTGGAGTCGGGAGACAACGTCACGTGGACTTTTGACATGGGGGATGGCACCGTGCTTGTGGGCCCCGAGGCCATGGTGGAACACGTTTACCTGCGGGCACAGAACCACACGGTGACCGTGGGCGTGTCCAGCCCTGCGGGCTACCTGGCCCTGAGCCTGCCTGTGCACGTCTTCGTCCTGGAGGTGCTGCGGATTGAGCCTGCGGCCTGCATCCCTGTGCAGCCCCACACCTGGTTCATGGCCCACGTCACCGGGGACCCTGCCCACTACATCTTTGACTGGACGTTCGGGGATGGGTCATCCAACACGACCATCTTTGGGGACCCAACGGTGACACACAATTTCACACGGAGCGGAACGTTCCCCTTGGCGTTGGTCCTATCAAGCCATGTGAACAAGGCCCATTACTTCACCAGCGTCTGCGTGGAGCCCGAGGTGGGCAACGTCACCCTGTGGCCCGAGAGGCAGTTTGTGCGCCTCGGGGATGAGGCCCATCTGGTGGCTCGCGCCTGGCCCCCCTTCCCCTACCGTTATACCTGGGACTTTGGCCCTGAAGACGCGCCCCGTGTTGGGGGCCCCGAGGCCACGTTCACCTATGCGGACCCAGGTTCCTACCTGGTGACGGTCGCTGTCTCCAACAACATCTCGGCCGCCAATGACTCTGCACTCGTGGAAGTGGAGGAGCCCGTGGAGCTCACGGGCATTGGGGTCAACGGCTCTGGTGTGCTCGAGCTGCAGCGGCCCTACCTGTTCTCTGCTGTGGGCCGCGGACACCCCGCCACCTACCTGTGGGAACTGGGGGACGGCGGGCGCCTCGAGGGCCCCTCGATCAAGCACACCTACAACAGCACAGGCCACTTCACCGTCAGGGTGAGCGCGTGGAATGAGGTGAGCCGCGGCGAGGCCTGGTTGAACATCACGGTGCAGCGGCGCGTGCAGGGGCTCAGCGTCAACGCCAGCCGCACGGTGGTGCCCCTCAACGGCAGCGTGAGCTTCACCACCTCCCTGGAGGCCGGCAGCGACGTGCGCTACTCCTGGGTGCTCTGTGACCGCTGCACGCCCATCCCTGGGGGCCCCACCATCTCCTACACCTTCCGCTCCGTGGGCACCTTCAACATCATCGTGACCGCTGAGAACGAGGTGGGCTCTGCCCAGGACAGCATCTTCATCTACGTGCTGCGGCACATCGAGGGGCTGCAGGTGGCAGGGGGTGGGGGCGGCTGCTGCTTCCCCACCAACTGCACGCTGCAGCTGCAGGCCGTGGTCAGCGACGGCACCAACATCTCCTACAGCTGGAGCGCCCAGAGGGATGGCGGCCCGGCCCTGGCTGGCAGCGGCAAAGCCTTCTCGCTCACCGTGCTCGAGGCCGGCACATACCACGTCCAACTGCGGGCTGCCAACATGCTGGGCACGTCCTGGGCCAACCGCACGGTGGACTTCGTGGAGCCCGTGGGCGCACTGGCTGCCGCCGCCTCCCCAAACCCGGCCATAGTCAATTCCAGCGTCACCCTCTGTGCCGAGCTGGCTGGGGGTAGTGGTGTCACTTACACCTGGTCCCCGGAGGGAGGACTGAGCTGGGAGACCCCAGAGCCATCCTCCACTCACGTCTTCCCCAGCCCCGGCCTGTACCTGGTCAGGGTGACAGCTACGAACTGGCTGGGCTCAGCCAATGTGACCATCGAGGTGGCTGTGCAGGTGCCGGTCAGTGGCCTCAGCATCCGGGCCGGCGACATAGACCGCGGCTTCGTGGCAGCAGGCTCTGCGGTGCCCTTCTGGGGACAGCTGGACTCAGGCACCAACGTGAGCTGGTGCTGGACGGTGCCAGGGGGCAGCAGGCGTGGCCAGCACGTTGCTGTGGTCTTCCGTGACGCAGGCGCCTTCTCCGTGCGGCTCAATGCCTCCAATGCAGTCAGCTGGGTCACGGCCACCCGTGAGCTCACGGTGGAGGAGCCCATTGCGGGCCTGGTGGTGTGGGCCGACAGCAAGGTGGTGGAGCCGGGGCAGCTGGTCCACTTCCAGGTCATGCTGGCTGCCGGCTCCGCTGTGCGCTTCCATCTGCAGGTCAGCGGGGCCGCTGTGGAGGCGCTCCCCGGGCCC
This sequence comes from Canis lupus dingo, assembly GCF_003254725.2. Taxonomy (NCBI): domain Eukaryota; kingdom Metazoa; phylum Chordata; class Mammalia; order Carnivora; family Canidae; genus Canis; species Canis lupus. The sequence continues at coordinate 38,731,178 of NC_064248.1, forward strand.
CGCTTCTCCCGCAGCTTCCCCCGAGTTGGGGACTACATGGTGAGCGTCCAGGCTGAGAACCACGTGAGCCGGGCCCAGGCCCAGGTGCGCATCTTGGTGCTCGAGGCTGTGGGTGGGCTCCAGGTGCCCCACTGTTGCGAGCTGGGCATCCCCACGGGCACGGAGAGGAATTTTACAGCCCGGGTGCAGCGTGGGTCGCGCGTGGCCTACGCCTGGTACTTCTCCTTGCAAAAGGTCCAGGGGGACTCACTGGTCATCCTTTCGGGCCGTGATGTCACCTACACCCCCGTGGCCGCGGGGCTGCTGGAAATCCACGTGCGTGCCTTCAATGATCTGGGCGGCGTGAACCTCACGCTGCTGATGGAGGTCCAGGATGCCATCCAGCATGTGGTGCTGCGCAGTGGCCGCTGCTTTACCAACCGCACAGCCCGGTTTGAGGCCGCCACAAGCCCTAGTCCCCGGCGTGTGGCCTATCGCTGGGACTTTGGGGACGGGGCCGTGGTGGAGGACACGGAGGAGCCCTGGGCTGAACACTCCTATCTGCGGCCGGGGGACTACCGCATAGAGGTGAATGCCTCCAACCTCGTGAGCTTCTTCGTGGCCCAGGCCACGGTCACTGTCCACGTGCTGGCCTGCAGGGAGCCCGAGGTGGACGTGGCCCTGCCCCCACAGGTGTTGATGCGGCGCTCCCAGCGCAACTACCTGGAGGCCCACGTCAACCTGCGCGACTGTGTCACCTACCAGACCGAGTACCGCTGGCAGGTGTACCGTGCTGCCAGCTGCCAGCGGCCTGGGCGCCTGGCCCCTGTGGCCCTGCCCAGTGTGGACATGAGCCGGCCCCAGCTGGTTGTGCCACGGCTGGCACTGCCTGTGGGCCACTACTGCTTTGTGTTCATGGTATCATTTGGAGACACACCGCTGGCACGGAGCATCCAAGCCAATGTGACTGTGGTGCCTGAGCGCCTGGTGCCCATTGTTGAGGGTGGCTCATACCGCGTGTGGTCAGACACTCAGGATCTGGTGCTGGATGGGAGCAAATCCTATGATCCCAACCTAGAGGATGGTGACCAGACACCACTCAGCTTCCATTGGGCCTGTGTGGCCTCGACACAGGTCGGGTGTCCTGCGGGGCATGGATGTGTCCCCACCCCACCCCTCACCCGGCCCCGGCCCCTAGGTCGTTTGTGCTGCTGAGCCCAGCATAGGGAGGGGGTCTCCCGGCTGTGCCTTCGCCAGGCTCTGCTTTGAAGCCATCCCAGGTCTCACGCTTCCTCCCCATGTGGCTGCAGAGTGAGACTGGTGGCTGTACCCTGACCTTCGGGCCCCGGGGAAGCAGCGTGGTCATCGTTCCTCGGGAGCGCCTGCAGGCTGGCGTGGAGTACACCTTCAACCTGACTGTGTGGAAGGCCGGCCGGAAGGAGGAGGCCACCAACCAGACGGTGGGTGCTGCTGGCCTGGGCCTGAACCAGCAAGGCCGAGTTCCGGGCCCCCGGGGTGGACAGGGAGGGCTGAGTGTCCAGGGCTGACTGCCCCCAAACAGTGCAAGGACTAATGATGTTGTGCTTCTGGAAGCTACCGGTTCTCATTAGGAGTTAGTGCTTTTGATAATTTCTCTTTAACAAAGTGTCCTGCTTCAACACGGTTTCCTCCCAAATGGGCCCCAGGGCCCCAGGCGCCGTAGCCACCTGTGAGCAGCTGTTCAGCGCCAAAGGCTGTGAGGAAACAGTCCCCTCCCCAGGGCACGGGTGTCCTCATTTCTGAACAGGAAGGGGCTGTACCCACCTGTACCTGTGCTCACCACTCCCCTCCCCCGGGCCCTCCAGGCGGGTCAGGACCACGGTGTGGCTGATCCCCCGGCAGGTGCGCTGACGGGAGCAGGTGCGCTAGGCTGCGTGGGGGTGCCCTGCGAGGGGCTGTCGGCCCCCAACATCGGGGCTCTTCAGTGGGCCTGCCCAGAGTGGGGTTTGGCCTGGATTGGCTGAGGTGGGCCCCAGCCCCGGGCAGCAGGGACTGCGGGGTCCTTCCCCACACACAGGCCCTCATCTGTCGGTTCCCCTTCGTGGGCGAGCACTGAGAATGCCCACCACCGCCCTCAGCCTGGGAGACGCACAGGTGATCGTCCTGGGTGAGGGCTCATGCCGAGGAGGAGCTGGCCGGGTCCAGAGAGGAGGGCAGTGGTGCCTCCTCTGCCGCCCGGCCAGCCGCCAGCTCTGCGCCGGGCAGCGCAGATTCGAGGGTCTGGCTCAGGTCATGGCTTCCCTGTGACACCTCCGTCCCCAGGTGTTGATCCGCAGGGGCCGCGTGCCCATCGTGTCCTTGGAGTGCGTGTCCTGCAAGGCGCAGTCGGTGTACGCAGTGAGTCGAAGCTCCTACGTGTACCTGGAGGGCCGCTGTGATAACTGCAGCGAGGGTTCCAAGCGAGGGGTGAGCCAGCGGGGGCGGGGCGCCAGGGAGGGGAGGGGCGACGTGAAGGGGCGGGGCGGGAGCGTCCTCGGGCCCCGCCCCTGACCGCGGCCCCGCCCCCGGGCTCCGCAGCGCTGGGCGGCGCGCACCTTCAGCAACCAGACGCTGGTGCTGGACGAGACGACCACGTCGACGGGCAGCTCGGGCATGCGGCTGGTGCTGCGGCGCGGCGTGCTGCGGGACGGCGAGGGCTACACGTTCACACTCACCGTGCTGGGCCGCTCGGGCGAGGAGGAGGGCTGCGCCTCCATCCGCCTGTCCGCCAACCGGCCCCCGCGCGGGGGCTCCTGCCGCCTCTTCCCGCTTGACGCCGTTCGCGCCCTCACCACCAAGGTGCATTTCGAGTGCACAGGTGAGCGCAGCGGATGGGGGGGCGCGGGCGGGGGACTGGGGGCGCCACTGACGCTCCGAGGGCCCCGCAGGCTGGCAGGACGCCGAAGACGCGAGCGCCCCACTGGTGTACGCACTGCTGCTGCGGCGCTGTCGCCAGGGCCACTGCGAGGAGTTCTGCGTGTACAGGGGCAGCCTCTCTGCCTACGGAGCTGTGCTGCCGCCCGGTTTCGCACCGCACTTCCAGGTGGGCCTGGCCGTGGTCGTGCAGGACCAGCTGGGCGCAGCTGTGGTCGCTCTCAACAGGTGAGCCTGGACGGGGGAGGGGTCGGGACAGGTGGCAGGTGGGAGTGGGGACTGCCACTCCTTCACCCCGGGACTCTGCCCTCAGGTCTCTGGCCATCACCCTGCCACAGCCTCCTGGCGACCCCCAGGGAGGACCCACAGACCTCACCAGCTGGTTGCACGGCCTCACGGAGAGCATGCTGCCCAGGCTGCTGAGACAGGCCGACCCCCAGCACGTCATCGAGTACTCGCTGGCCCTCATCACTGTGCTCAATGAGGCCAGTGCAGGGGTGAGGACTCCTCTCATCTGTCCTCAGTGGGGACAGTGGGCCCACACCAGTCCCTGCAGCCTAGCACATGCTTAGTTCTCTTGTGGGTCACCTTGAAACAGGTTCTGGTCCTGTCCCCACCTGTGGACTCCCCCCACTCCCGAGCACACCCCTGGGAAGGAGTCCTGGGAAAGCTTCCTTTTGCTCCTGAAGAAACAGTCCTTGAGCCGCCACCCAACTTTCGTGGTGGTGGAGACAGCCTGCACTGCCCCACCCCTCACTGCTGCTGGGGCCGCTCGTTGCCCACTCAGGGCCCCCCTGTGCTTGCTGCCCGCAGTCCGAGCAGGTTCTGGCCGTGGTGGCAGAGGAGGATGCCAGGCGGCAGCTGCAAGCCCAGATCCGCAAGAATGTCACAGAGACTTTGGTCTCCCTGCGGGTCAACACCGTGGATGACATCCAGCAGATCGCGGCAGCGCTGGCCCAGTGCACGGTAGGGGGATGCTCAGGCCCTTTGGCAGCCCTTGTCCCAGCCAGTTTCCCCAGTCATTTGCTGGTCTTTGGGCATTCCAGGGTGGAGCCACAGGGGCCTCCATCCTTCTGGTGACTGTGCAGGGTGGCCTGGGGCATAAGGAATAGCCTAGCTATAGGGGGGTCGGACACGAAGAAGCCATTCCTGTGCCATCCCCCTCCAGCCCACAGTCACGCCCCACCTGGCTTCTGTAGCTTGGAGAGTGACCCACTCCACTGTCCAGGGCTCGGGGACTGGAGTGGGCTGGTCCAGGTTGAGCCTAGTCTCAGTGGCGGGTGGGAAATTGCTCCAGAGCCTTCAGCAGAGAAGGGAGCAGAGCCCCTTCCCAGGGAGGTGGGGAGCCCTGTGCCATGTGGCTCCCATGGCCATGCACGTGGCTGGGGGTGGGTGGCAGGGCCCCATCACTCTGGGTCTTATCTGGGTGGAGAGAAGCCACAGAAGAGCTTTCAGCAGGGAGGCATGTGGGCGGAACCCACACTTGGGGTAGTTTTTCCAGCTGCATCATGAAGGGGGTTGGGAAAGGCCAGGGCCACAGTGGGCGCCCAGCAGCATAGCCCGTGTGACAGAGCTGAGCTGGCCTGAGGCGGGGGTGTGGTGCTGGGCAGCCGGGCCGGAGTTGGGTGGAACACGGCGCCTGCCTCTCTGCAGGTGTCCAGCAGGGAGCTCGTGTGCCACTCCTGCCTGAAGAAGACGCTGCATAAGCTTGAGGCCATGATGCGCATCCTGCAGGCTGAGACGGCTGCTGGCACTGGGACGCCCACGGGCATAGCTGACAGCATTCTCAACATCACAGGTGCGGGCAAGGCCTCGGCAGGCTCGTGTGGCTCCCCCAACCTCCTCCTGCCTCTCCCCCACAAGCATTCCTCCACAACCTCCTGTGCTCTCATAGGCGACCTCATCCACTTGGCCAGTGTGGACATGCAGGGCCTGCAGCCCTCGGAGCTGGGCACAGAGCCGCCCTCACTCATGGTAGCATCCAGGGCCTACCACCTCTCATCGGCCCTCATGTGCATTCTCATGCGCTCCCGTGTGCTCAACGAGGAGCCCCTGACGCTGGCGGGTGAGGAGATTGTGGCCCAGGGCAAGCGCTCCGACCCGCTGAGCCTGCTGTGCCAGGGCAACGCCTCGGTTCCCAGCTGCCACTTCTCTATCCCCACGGCCTTCAGCGGGGCCCTGTCCAACCTCAGTGATGTGGTGCAGCTCATGTTCCTCGTCGACTCCAATCCATTCCCCTTTGGCTACATCAGCAACTACACCGTCTCCACCAAGGTGGCCTCCATGGCCTTCCAGACGCAGGCCGGCACCCAGATCCCCATCGGGCAGCTGGCCTCAGAGCGCGCCATCATCGTGAAAGTGCCCAACAGCTCCGACCAGGCTGCCCCGGGCCACCGCGCCCCTGCTGGCTCCGCAGTCATCCAGCCCCAGGCCTCCATCAGCGTTGCGGTCACCCCTGAGAACAGCAACCCGGCGGCCGGGCTGCACCTGCAGCTCACCTACACGCTGCTCAGTGGTGGGTGCCGCGGGTGGGGTGCTCGGGGCTGCTGCCTCCTCCCCACCTTAGCCCGGCCCGTGTGGGGGCAGCAGGGGTGCCCCAGGTGAGAAGGTGTTTCTCACGGACCACCCCCCAATTCGTGGCCTTTGGTAAACTCTGCCTCCTGCTTCACAGGCTGCGGGGGCCTGGCCTGGGGGCAGTGGGGGAGGAGCGCAGAGTGGGCCCAAGAGTGCTCCAGCCCCCTAAGCCCTAGTTAGCGGGGAGGGCTCCAGATGGTTCCCGCGTCGCCCCCTGGGCTGAGCGACTGCCCAGGGCCTCCGCCCGACCTATCCTTGTGCCCCTAGAGCGCTACTTGCCCGAGGAGCCTGAGCCCTACCTGGCTGTGTACTTTGACTCGGTGCCTGGGCCCAACGAGCACAACTGCTCCGCCAGCAGGAGGATCAGCCTGGAGGAGCTGGCGGGCGGCGACCACAGGCCCTATACCTTCTTCATTGCCCCAGGGTGAGCACCCGCCCTGCTGGTGAGAAGCAGGCCCACAGAGGACCTATTGGGGGCATGGGGTGACTTCTGAGGGCAGGGTGGGTGTGACCAGGGTGTGACCGGATCCCCGGGTGCTGAGGTCACATGTGCTCCCTGTGGGAAGGGATGTGGCAGCAGGGGGGGGCGGGCCAGGCATGGCTCTGAGCATGGCTGGGGCCCAGAGCCTGGGGTTTGGCGGGGTCTGGCTGTGACACTCCCTTGTCCTTCTAGGACCAGAGACTCAGGTGGGACTTATTACCTGAATCTGACCAGCCACTTCCACTGGTCAGCACTGGAAGTGAGCGTGGGCCTGTACACGTCCCTGTGTCAGTACTTCAGTGAGAAGGAGATGATGTGGAAGACAGAGGGGCTTGTGCCTCTGGAGGAGACGTCCCCCAGCCAGGCCGTCTGCCTTACCCGCCACCTCACTGCCTTTGGTGCCAGCCTCTTTGTCCCCCCCAGCCACGTCCACTTCATCTTTCCAGTGAGTGGCACCCTGTTTCTTCGTCCTGAGAAGGTGAGGTGGGGGCTGTGGCTCCTGGGCCTGATGGCTCTGTCTCCCCAGGAGCCGGCCTCAGGCGTGAACTACATCGTCCTGCTGACGTGTATCGTGTGCCTGGTCACCTACACAGTCATGGCCGTGATCCTGCGTAAGCTGGACCAGCTGGACGTCAGCCGGGTGCGCATCATCCCTTTCTGCGGGAAGGGAGGCCTCTTCAAGTATGAGATCCTGGTCAAGACCGGCTGGGGCCGAGGCTCAGGTGAGTGGAGAGGCTGCCCCCGGCTTGCGCTCTCTGGCCACCTGCCCTCACGGTGATGCCACATGAGGGCTCAGTTTACCCAGCATGTTGCGAGCAGGAGCATATGGGTCGTCCCGGCACTGTTGGGACACCGGGGCACTGGAGCACAGGGCCTGCCCGTGTGGGTGGTCAACGGTCAGAGGGTGAGGGTGGTCATGAGCCATTACTGGTCGTGAGCAAGGACAGCATGACACGGACGTGAGACACGCTGAGGATAAAAGCGTTTGATTTCATTGTGAAGCACTTGCTGAGTGGTCTGGACAGTGGTTGCCGAGCAGCCATGACACTTCCTGCGGGCAGAGAGCCCGTTCTCCAGCCTCGCGGCGGCTTCGGACACCTCCCCATTGCCCCTCTGAACACTCCTGCGTGGGTATTTTGCCAGTGTCAGGTGTTCTGCACCGTCTTGGTCCTTCCCCTCCTGATGTTCGCCATCACAGGCCCCAGGTGGTGTCGCTGGCCCGGTTACTTTGGATCCTAAGTCACCGCCCTGCGCTGCCACTTTTCAGTTCCTTTCTGTGCTTCCACCCTTGTCGGCCAGTCCCCTTCTGATGCCCCAATAAAACGTTGCGTGTGTTTATCACCGGGAGACAGGCGGGCAGTGCCCCGCAGGCCAGGTGGTGTGTGGGAACCGACAGGGACGCTGGTCTGCTGTTCCCAGAGCAGACTGGGGAGCTCGTGGCCCAGCTTCTGTCTCACGTGGTCACCCGGCTGACCCGCCCTGAGCCCGAGCACGTGCCGTGCCGTCAGGGGTCATGTCCCTGGCACGTGACATCGCTGACATGGCATCTGTCGGCCGTGCAGAGCCAGGACCGCCCGCGTCTGGTGAGGGAAGGAAGGGGGGCCTGGGGTCACGCGTCTGCCGGGCAGCACTCCAGCCCCGCTGCGCGTCCGTCCCTCCTCCAGGTACCACGGCACACGTGGGCATCATGCTGTACGGGGCGGAGGGCCGCAGCGGCCACCGGCACCTGGATGGGGACAGAGCCTTCCGCCGCAACAGCCTGGACGTGTTCCAGATCGCCACCCCGCACAGCCTGGGCAGCGTGCGCAAGATCCGCGTGTGGCACGACAACAAAGGTCTGTGGGGGCACCCGCGGCCAGCCCACCAGCACCCCAGGTGCGCCCGCCGGCCTGACGCACCCCCCCCCCACCAGGCCTCAGCCCCGCCTGGTTCCTGCAGCACATCATTGTCAGGGACCTGCAGAACGCCCGCAGCACCTTCTTCCTGGTCAATGACTGGCTGTCGGTGGAGACTGAGGCCAACGGCGGCCTCGTAGAGAAGGAGGTGCTGGCAGCAAGTAAGGGCCTGGCCGTCCTACCTGAGCAGCCTGGGGCTGAGCAGCCTGGGGGTGGCCCTGGGCCCGCGGCTCCTCAAGCCTGTCCATCTGTCCGTCCGTCCCTCCCCAGGCGAGGCGGCCCTGCGGCGGTCCCGGCGCCTCCTCGTGGCCGAGCTGCAGCGCGGCTTCTTTGACAAGCACATCTGGCTCTCCATATGGGACCGGCCGCCTCGGAGCCGCTTCACTCGTGTCCAGCGGGCCACCTGCTGCATCCTCCTCGTCTGCCTCTTCCTGGGCGCCAATGCTGTGTGGTACGGGGTCGTGGGAGACACCGCCTCCAGGTGGGTGCCCGCGGGGCTCGGATGGCCTCCTCCTGCTCCCCTGCCTCCTCCAGCCTGTCCCAGCCCGGGGTTTCTCTCCTCTCTTGCCCCACAGCGCGGGGCCTGTGTCCACTCTCATCCCGTTGAGTGTTGACACGATCGCCGTCGGCCTGGTGTCCAGTGTGGTCGTCTATCCCGTCTACCTGGTCATCCTGTTTCTCTTCCGGATGTCCCGGAGCAAGGTGGGCCGGGGACCGCGGGGCTGCCAGAGGGCGGAGCATGGGCTTCAGGCTTCTGCCGAGGGCGGTCGTTGTGGCAGGCAGAGCGGGAGAGTCAGGGGTCGCGGTGTTGACGAGCCCTTAGCTGGACCGACCCAAGAAAAAAGAGAAACAGATTGTCAAAGCCTTGGACGAGCCCAGGGTTCTCCCTGCCGATGCCACAGAAACCACTAGGACAGTGGGGGACCTGTGGACTGCTGTCCACCAGCCTGTCACATGACCCAGGCCCCACGGACAAGTTCCTGGGACAAGTGACCGAACTGACCAGAGAGGAGATTGCCCTGGGAGAGGCCTCCAGCGAGAGGCCGGAGCAGCGATCTAAGACCTCCCGCATGGAGCAGCGCGATGGCCTCCCTGGTGGCGCCTGGCCACTGCCCAGGAGTCAGCACGGCCTCCACGAACTGACCTGTCCCATCCCATGTGGCCAGAGCCAGACGCAGGAGGTACCGGCCAAACAGCCGCAGCCTCCTGAGCAGGACGGAGGCCCAGAGTCCAGCAGTGGGCGGCAACCGCCTGCTTTGGCTGCTTGTTTGGCCGTCATCAGTCAACGACGATGAAAGTTCAAGTTCCTCAGGTCACCAGCCCCATTTCAAGTGCTCTGTAGCAGCACGGGGCTCATGGGTACCATGGCAGGCAGGGCGTCATTCTAGGACATTCTTTAGCACAGCACTGTGCTAGGCTCGGCCTTGCTCAGAAGGCAGCACGCCTCCACAAGGCAGGGCCCGGGCTGCCTCCCCCCGCTGACCTCCCTCCGATGACCTCGCCCCACTGACCTCCCTCTGCTGACGTCCCTCTGCTGACCTCCCTCCGCTGACCTCACCCTACTGACTTCACCCTGCTGACCTCACCCGCTGACCTGCCCCCTGCTGACCTCGCCCCACTGACCTCCCCCCGCCCCGCTGACCTCCCCCCTGCTGACCTCCCTCCACTGACCACGCCCCTACTGACCATGCCCCCCACTGACTTCCCCCTGCGGACCCTCCCCCCGCTGACCTGCCCTCCACTGACCTCACCCATGCTGACCTCTCCCTGCTGACCCTGCCCCCCAATGACCACGCCCCCGCTGACCTCACCCCTGCTGACCTCCCCTGCTGACCCTGCCCCCCACTGACCTCGCCCCCGCTGACCTCCCCCTGCTGACCTGCTCCCCCTGCGGACCCTGCCCCCAATGACCACGCCCCCGCTGACCTCGCCCCTGCTGACCTCCCCCTGCTGACCCTGCCCCCCACTGACCTCGCTTCTGCTGACCTCGTACCTGCTGACCTCCCCCTGCTGACCTGCTCCCCCGCTGACTTCCCCCTGCTGACTCTCCCCCGTTGACCTGCCCCTCATTGACTTCGCCCCCACTGACCTCCCCCTGCTGACCTGCTCCCCCTGCTGACCCTGCCCCCACTGACCTCACCCCCGCTGACCTCCCCCTGCTGACCCTGCCCCCCACTGACCTGCTCCCCCTGCTGACCTCGCCCTCCACTGACCACGCCCCCGCTGACTTTGCCCCTACTGACCTCGCCCCTGCTGACCTCCCCCTGCTGACCTCACCCCCTCTAGCCTCCCCACCCCGCTGACCCTCCCCTCTGCTGACCTGCCCCCCCTGCTGAACCTCCCCCACCGACCTCGCCCCTGTGACTTCCCCCACTGACAGCCCACATCTTCCGTAGGTGGCCGGGGCCCCGAGCCCCACCCCTTCAGGGCAGCAGGTACTGGACGTTGACAGCTACCTGGACTCGTCTGTGCTGGATAGCTCCTTCCTCACCTTCCCGGGGCTGCGCACAGAGGCAAGTGTGCCCCCAGGGGCCCTGCCAAGCTGGGGGTGGGGTGTCCTGCCACCTTGGGCAGTCCAGGGTTCTAGGGATTCTCTGCACTTCTCAACAGGCCTTTGCTGGACAAATGAAAAGCGACTTATTTTTGGATGATTCTAAAAGGTAGGGGTCCCTAGAGCAAACGTGAGCCTCGGCGTAGGTCGGCCATGGCCTGTGTGTGCCATGTCACGGGTGTCTGGGCTGCGTGGGCCGTGTGCGTGTCCTGGCCAGGGGTTGGCAGGCCTGTGTGTTGCCCACACCCCACCTCAGGGCCCTGTTTGCTCAGAAGCTTCTGGAGTCCGTGTGTGATTGGAACTGGGAGTGTGCACACGTGTCCCCTGGGCTCCCCTTGTCCAACCCGTGTCACCCTCAGCCTGGTGTGCTGGCCATCCAGTGAAGGCACACTTAACTGGCCGGACCTGCTGAGTGACCCGTCCATCATGGGCAGCACCCTGCAGCGGCTGGCTCGGGGCCGCACGGGCCACACGCTGGGCCCAGAGGACGACGGTCTCTCCTTGCTGAGCCCCTCTTCACCTGCCAAATACTTCTCAGCTTCAGGTGGGCATCGCCCTGCTCTCCCAGGAGGGCCCCGAGGTGGGGGTTGGAGGAGCCGTGCCCTCCCTGATGTGCACTGCTCCTGCCTCCAGATGAGGACCTGATCCAGCAGATCCTGGCCGAAGGCGCCAGCAGCCTGGCCCCCACCCAGGACACCCAAGTGGAAACGGATCTGCTCACCAGCCTGTGAGTGCCTGGCCGCTGGGGCTCAGGGTGGTGGGAGCCCGGGCCGGGAATCCCTGCTCGCCTCCTGGATGGGCCTGTGCTGTGCCGTCCGTGTGCCCCGCCGCGGGGCTGGGCCCTGTCCCTGTGAACCCTGTCTGCACGGAGGCCAAGGCCGAAGGTGGGCCGGGTGGGGTGTGCTTGGCAGTAGGTGCCAGCCCAGGCCAGGCCGGTGTGAGGAGCAGGCAGGGGCACGGGCTGGGGACCCCTTGGGTGGTGCTGCGGAAGGCCACCGCTGCTGGGGTGCTGGCCCGATGGGGCAGGGCGAGGACCCCACCCACTGAGGGTGGAGGCCGGAAGCAACGGGGAGCCAGGACCAGGCTGACGCAGGTTTCCAGCCCGGGGAGCAGGCTAGGTGCTGGGGCCCTTCCTTGGTCACGTCCACCCGTCCACCCGCTGACAGTGGGGAGGGCACCGCATCGCCAGAAGAGGCTCCAGCTGAAACTGCGGGCTACAGGTGAGCGCGAGCTACTCCCCTCTTCTGTGCCTCAGGTCTAGCGCCCCCGGGGAGACAACGGAAACGCTGACGCTGCAGAGGCTGGGGGAGAGGGGGCCGCCGTGCAGCTCCGGCGTGACCTGGGAGCAGCCCACGTCGGCCAGGCTCTCCGGGACAGGTGTGCCCCTGTGTCCCCAGGATGCCCCCCGCCCTCCCCAGGGCTGCCTGTCACCGGCCTGTCTCCCTCCCCAGGGCTGGCGGACGGTCTGCAGAAGCGGCTGCTGCCCGCCTGGTGTGCGTCCCTGGCCCACGGGCTCAGCTTGCTCTTGGCTGCTGTGGCTGTGGGGGTCTCTGGCTGGGTAGGCTCCAGCTTCCCCCCTGGTGTGAGCGTGATGTGGCTCCTCTCAAGCAGCTCCAGTTTCTTGGCCTCCTTCCTTGGCTGGGAGCCCCTCAAGGTAAATGGGATGCAGGGGGCCGGGCCAGCAGCCTCTGGCACCTGCAGGCTGCTCTGATGCCGCCTGTGGCGCAGGTCCTGCTGGAAGCCCTGTACTTCTCGCTGGTGGCCAAGCGGCTCCATCCTGATGAGGATGATACCCTGGTGGAGAGCCCGGCTGTGACCCCTGTGAGCGAGCGTGTGCCTCGCGTGAGGCCCCCCCACGGCTTTGCGCTCTTCCTGGCAAAGGAGGAAGCCCGAAAGGTCAAGAGGCTGCATGGGATGCTGAGGGTGAGCTCAGTCACGGGTGCCCAGCACCTGCTGTCCACCTGCGTTCTGGCCAACATGCTGGCTTCCTGTAGGTTCTCCCTTCATAAAAAACCACACGCCTACCCTTTACTTCCACAGAGGCCCTATGGCCCCTACCCCATCACCCCTAACTCCTACCCCCCCCAGTCCTTGCTCTCTCTTCATGTCCGGCTCAGATGCCTCCTCTGCCTGGCCTCTCAGGGCCCTCGGGGTGGTCTCCACCCCCAGCAGGGCATTGGCAGGTGTCTGTGTTGCCTTCTTGGCACCAAGAACCTTGGCCACGGGCAGATTGCTGGCCGGCTCTATTGTGGTGGGCGAGACTTGGATTGGCTGACCCCAGGGCTGTCCTTGCCTCCAGAGCCTGCTGGTGTATATGCTCTTTTTGCTGGTGACGCTGTTGGCCAACCACGGGGATGCCTCATGTCACAACCATGCCTACCGCTTACAGAGTGCCATCAAGCAGGAGCTGGGCAGCCAGGCCTTCCTGGCCATCACCCGGTATGGACACCCTAAGCACATGCACATACACCAGGTCAGGAGGGCACTGATGCCAACCAGGCCCCATCTTGACCCTGGCCTTGGGCCAACGCAGTACCCAGGGGGTATGGGGAAGGGTCTTGGTACAGTTTTGTCAGGCCAGCTCCATAAAACTTACTGTCCTAAATGCAAGTAGGCTAAGGAATCGGAGTCTTCGCCTTGTCCCCTTCTGTGGCACTGGCAGCCTGTCATTGGCTGGGCCACTGACCACCCCCGCCACGGGTTCCGGGAGCTTCGGGGTAGAGCATGTGACTGTGTGTGGGCAGGTCTGATGAGTTCTGGCCATGGATGTCACACGTGCTGCTTCCCTACATCCATGGGAACCAGTCCGGCCCAGAGCTGGGGCCCCCACGGCTGCGGCAGGTGCGGCTGCAGGAAGGTGAGCGGTTTCTAGCTGCCTGGCTAGGTACCCTTTATCTTCCCTCTGCCTCCCTTCTTTATGGCCTCTCCCTTCAGGGCTGCAGGGAGGGTTTGGGGAGCCCATGGAGCACCCTGCCCAGGCAGCACTGGTTTAGTCACGCTCACTCCTTGGCTGCTCTGCTTGCAGCTCTGTGCCCAGACCCTCCCGGCGCCGCGGTGCATGCGTGCTCAGCCGGCCAGGACGCCTTCAGCACCGGGGACTACAGCATTGGCTGGGGTAGTGCTGCCCAGAACTGCTCCGAGACGTGGGCCTACTCTGCGCCAGACCTACTGGGGTAAGCACAGGGGTGCCCCGCGGTTCCCTCCCCGGTGCCCGCACGCCTGCGGCCGGGCTCTAACACTGCCCCCTCGCCAGCAGCATCTGGTCCTGGGGCTACTGCGCTGTGTACGACAGCGGGGGCTATGTGCAGGAGCTAGGGCTGAGCCTGGAGGAGAGCCGCGCGCAGCTGGGCTTCCTGCAGCTGCATAACTGGATCGACAACAGGTGTGCACGCCTCCGCGGCCCCCCCGCCTCTGCCCCCGCAGCCCCTCAGGCTGGCACAGCAGCCCTCCTCCTGCCACGAGCCTGCGGTTCCCCATGCGTTACATTCCTGATGGGCCTCTCACTCAGCCTCCACCTCCCCCCGGGGTCCATGCATCACCTGCCGCCGCCCCTTCCTCCGGGAAGGCACCTGGTCTTACTGTGCCCCCTTCACGCGCGCAGGAGCCGCGCCGTGTTCGTGGAGCTCACGCGCTACAGCCCAGCCGTGGGGCTGCACGCCGCCGTCACGCTGCGCCTCGAGTTCCCCGCTGCCGGGCACGCGGTGACCGCTGTCAGCGTGCGTCCCTTCCCGCTGCAGCGCCTGAGCACCGGCCTCTCCCTGCCGCTGCTCACCTCGGTGGGTGCTCGCCCCGCCCTGCCCCGCCCCGCCCAGGCCCCGCCCACGCCCGCCGCCCCAGGCCCCGCCCATCGCTCGCCCCGCCCCCCCGCAGGTGAGCCTGCTGCTCTTCGCGCTGTACTTCTCCGTGGCCGAGGTGCGCACCTGGCGCAGGGAAGGGTGTAGACGTGCGGCGCAGCCCGGGGCGTGGGCGCGGTGGCTGCTGGTGGCACTGACCGCGGCCGCAGCGCTCGTGCGCCTGGCCCAGCTGGGTGTTGCCGACCGCCAGTGGGCCCGCTTCTTGCGCCGCCGTCCGCGCCGATTCACCAGCTTCGAGCAGGTGGCGCAGCTGAGCGCCGCGGCTCGCGGCCTGGCCGCCTCGCTGCTCTTCCTGCTCCTGGTCAAGGTGAGGTTGGGGCCAGGGGGACGCGGGGTGGGGGGCGCTGCCGGCCGGTGGGGGCTGGTCAGCTGACCCCACTTGTCCACAGGCCGCGCAGCAGCTGCGCTTCGTGCGCCAGTGGTCGGTTTTTGGCAAGACGCTGTGCCGGGCCCTGCCGGAGCTCGTGGGGGCAGCCCTCGGCCTGGTGGCGCTCGCCGTGGCCTACGCGCACCTGGCCGTTCTGGTAGGTGAGGGTGAGGCCGGCGGGTAGTGGGGGGGTCTAGCCTCGGACGCGCCCCTCACTCCTGCCCCCCTCCCTTGCAGCTGGTCTCCTCCTGTGTGGATTCATTCCGGAGTGCGGCGCGGGCCCTCTTGGTGCTGTGCCCTGGGTCAGGGGGTCCCGCCCTGTGCCCTGCCGAGTCCTGGCGCCTGTCCCCGCTGCTGTGCACCGGGCTCTGGGCCCTGCGCCTTTGGGGCGCCCTGCGGCTGGGGGCCGTCCTTCTGAGATGGCGGTACCATGCCCTGCGTGGGGAACTCTACCGACCGGCCTGGGAGCCGCAGGACTACGAGATGGTGGAGCTCTTTCTGCGCAGGCTGCGCCTCTGGATGGGTTTCAGCAAGGTCAAGGAGGTGGGTACGGCCCAGTGGGGGGGAGAGGGACACACCCTGGGCCCAGGTGAGCCCAGGGTGCAGCCGGACTGACCGAGCCCCTGTGCCGCCCCCAGTTCCGCCACAAAGTCCGCTTTGAAGGGATGGAGCCGCTGCCCTCCCGCTCCTCCAGGGGCTCCAAGTCCTCCCCGGATGCACCCCCACCCAGCGGGGGCTCGGACACCTCACGGCCCTCCACGTCCTCCAGCCAGCTGGACACGCTGAGTGGAGGCCTGGGCCGCCTGGGGCCCCGGGGGGAGCCGGAGCCCTCTCGCCTGCAAGCGGTGTTCGAGGCCCTCCTGACCCAGTTCGACCGACTCAACCAGGCCACAGAGGATGTGTACCAGCTGGAGCAGAGGCTGCAGAGCCTGCGGGGCCGCAGGAGCACCGTTCCCCCAGCCTCGCCTCCCCACAGCCCCTGCTCAGCCCTGCAGCCGGCCCTGCCCAGCCGTCTTGCCCGGGCCAGTCGAGGCATGGGCCTGGCATCCGGCCCCAGCAGGGCTTCCCTGCGGGCTAAGAACAAGGTCCACCCCAGCAGCACTTAGCCCTCGGGGCACCGGGCTCCCCCACCCCCGCTCCGGCTTCTGGGAGGAGCCGGGGCAGACACCGCTCAGTATTAACTTCTGCTGCCCTCAAGGTTTGGGCCAGCAGAACAGCCGCACGGAGGCCCCGGAGTAGGCAGCCTCGTCTCTCTCTGGGGGTCTCAGCACTTTAAAGAGGCCGTGTGGGCAGCCAGGACCCAAGGGCCCTCCCCAGCTCCCTGTGGGTGGACACAGCAGTATCGGGCTGAGCGCCCAGCCTCTGAGATGCTAATTTATTACCAGAGTCCTCAGGTACAGCGGGCTGTGCCCGGCCCCACCTCCTGGGCAGACATCTCCCCTTGCGAAGGATCCAGGCTTCGGGGAGGGAACCTGCACTTCCCGTGGTCTTCCCCACTAAGTTATTACCTCTCCTGTGCCCCTGCTGAGTGCACTCCCTTTCCGCTGCCATCTGTGTGTCTATCGTCAGTAATTTATATGGGGTTAGGTTAAAATGTATATATTTTTGTACGTCGCTCTATTTTTCACTAGGGCCAAGGGACCTGGTGGCTGAAGCAACCCTGTGCCCACTGTCACCCGTGTTGAGGGGGGAGCAGGGACTGCAGAGCTGGCCTCCCTCCCCAGACATGTGACCAGGGGGCCAGGGCAGTGGTGGCTGCTGCTTGCATCCAGGTCTGGCCTGAGGCAGGTGCTGGGAGGGGAGGCTGGTTGGGAGGGTACAGCCACCTCCGAGGCAGTTCCTGTCGCCCCCCAGCAGCAAGATAGCAGAGCCCAGACCTGCTGGTGCCAGGTGTGGGCAATGAGCAGGAGGAGGACAGGGCAAGAACTCCAGGGTGGTCAGGTGGAAAGAGCCCTCCCCGGGGGCTGGCTCCCGGGGCTGGGGAGGGTGAGCAGGGGGCCGCGGGTGGCCCAACCGACAGCCTGGTACCACGTATGTGGGCATGGCCACAGTTACAGCCTTGACCCCACCCCCCACCCGACAAAGTCAAATAAACAACCTGGCTGACTGCACCTGTGTCTGTGAGCCTCAAGGGCTATACCTGCTTTATTTCAGGGGCGCACATACAGGCAGGGGGACCCCTCACACAAACTCCGTGAAGTCATCCACAGAGGAGATGAGACGCTTCCGCTGGCCTGTCTCATACGTGGGCACAGGCTCTGCCGGCGCCTGAGCAGAGGCTTTGGGGTGGCCCGGGGGGTGCATCTGCATCAGTGGCAGGCTGGGGTTGGTGTAGTGGGCTTCCTCGCGGATCTGAGGGACACCAAATGCTTGAGCAGCCAGCCCCCCGCCCCCAGCCCCCACGACATCTGGGCCCCGTCTCCCCTACCCGGTGGCGGAGTCGCTTGATGTGGCGAAGCCTGGCAATCCACTTGGAGGGATAGATGTCGGTGGGGTTGGAGCGGCTATGATGCACTTGTGAGGCCATCTGGGAGGGGAAGGCAGAGCAGAGAGCCCTCCAGGGGTGGCCCCTGTGCCCCCGCCCACCTGCACCCCCCCCCATCATGCCCTCCACTCACATTTGCATGCAAAGCCATCTGACGTGCCACAAAAGGCAGGTTGCGGTCAGACACGATCTTGGCCACGCTAGTATCCACAAGACCTTCCATGTCTGGGGAGAACCAGAGCTCACACGACGGCTCAGGACCCTGAGTGCCTACCCCCTCCGCCCTGGGGCTTACCTTTCCTGCACTGCAGGGACACCAGGTTGCACTCATAGTCCAGGGGGGTGATGATCACGTGGACGAAGTTGAACTGGCCCTGCCCGGACGAGAGCAGAGGTCACCCCAGCCCTGAGGACTGCTTCCTGCCATGTCCTCACCCAGCTGACGGTGGCAAGCTCGTCAGTGTTGGTCACTCGCTACCTGAACCAGCCTGTGCTCTGCTCCGTTAACCACTGGCCACTGCACACACCCTTCCTTCCCACCAAAGCCAGGGCACGCTGCCTTCCCCCTTCACCCACCACTGCACTTCTGGATGGCAACTGAATCCACCTGAGCTCAGGTTCACAGTCATGACTGCACACAGGCACAGGGCCCCCCTCATGTCCCTGTGTGGTCTGGGGCTCCTGCCTCACCATCTACCAGGAGCAGCACAGGGCGCTCTGCACGTTCCCCATAGTTGAGGCGCCCGCAGGGACAGCTCCGCTGGGCACCCCTGCCCACGACTGGACGCTGTTCAGCAGCTGGGGGCGCTGTTCAGTGACCTCCTCTGAGGTTTCCCAGTGTTTAGAATACACCGGACACCCCCGCCTCCCCGCTGCCCGGCCTCCCGGCCTCACAGCTGTCTGCAGATCCCTGCCCGCCAAGTCTCCCCGACCGAAGCCGCCTCCTCACAGTGCCCGCCGAGTACGGCCGCACATTGACTTCTTTACTCCTAAGGCCACAATCACTATCCTTGTCAGTAAAGGACGCTGGCTCCGAGGGGCCCCAGGACACCAGTGCCCAGAGGGCCACACACCCACCCTGCGGCTGCCTGGGCTCAACCTGAGCTCACTGGCGCTTCCTCTGGAGTCTGCGCAGCCCCGCCCCGCGCTCTGGCCCCGCCCACTCTGCCCCCACCCCGCCCACACTGCCCCCCACCCCCACGCTCTGGCCCCGCCCACACCACCCCAGCCCCCGCCCCCCCACGCCCAGGACTCACTCGGATGGTGCCCAGCTTGAAGTCCTCACCAGAGTCGTTGTAGACGATGGACACAAAGTCATTGCCCAGGTGGCGCTTCTTGTCACAGCGGTGCTTGTCCACATCCTTGGTGGGCATCAGGGTAGCAATGTGGAAGACGGCTGCGAGGCGGAGGGGGCCGAGCTGAGCAGCCCACATGGCCCTAGGTAGAGCCCTAGTGAGGGCTCCTCGGGCTGCCATCAGGCTGGTGTTGGTAGGGACGCAGGCAGGGGTGGCCGGGGCCCTCTGTGCCTCTCACCAGGGGCACCTGTTGGCTTCCCCAGAGGCTCTCCGAGTCTGCCCGGCCAGCAGCACTCAGCTCCTCAACCCGAGGGCAGAGCTCGGGAAGCAGCTGCCAACCTCATGGCTGCCCCACGCCAGGCCTGGTGAAGTCAGGCCCCCTGGCACTCCCACCACACTCTACTCCGTGGCCGAAGGGCAGGCCAACACCATCGGGGTGGGGGACCAACCACGTGCCAGAGGAAGGTGCATACCTTGCATGATGTCGTCATGCCAGCAGTAGGTGAACTGGCCATCTTCGCCACACACGTCCAGGCCCCCCAGGTACACCTTGTCCGGCTGGCAGTCTTTGAGCTCAATGAGCTTGCCCAGGCCTGTCAGGAACTCCGTGTACCTGTACGAGCCATGCTCATTGGACAGGATGGCGAGCTCACTGCTGCTCTGTGGGCAGAGAGGAGCACGCTGGCACCCGCCCCTCCTCCTACACGGCTCCCCAGGGCCGGACCACGTGAGGCCATCCTGCCCAGCACCTGCCAGGAGGTGGGGATGGCACATCCTGGACACCCTCCCCTGCACACAGAATTGGTCTGCCAGCAAATGTGCTCCAGGGGACCATCAGAGCACGTCCAGGACTCTGGCATTCCTTGGAATCCCAGCCCCTGTCCACAGACCTGCCCCTCGCACGGAGACGATCAGCACCCCCTTCCTTCGGTTCTCCATGCAGCAGAGGAATGCTTTGAATATTTAGGCAGAGTCACCTCGAACCCTTTGCTCAGAACCGTTCACAGC
This sequence comes from Canis lupus dingo, assembly GCF_003254725.2. Classification (NCBI taxonomy): domain Eukaryota; kingdom Metazoa; phylum Chordata; class Mammalia; order Carnivora; family Canidae; genus Canis; species Canis lupus. Next base: position 38,750,559 of record NC_064248.1, read on the forward strand.
CCTCCCATCTCCTTAGGAATGAAAGTGCAGCTTCCCGGCAACCTACGAGGCTGTCCACGGCAGCCTTCCCCTCTCCTTCCCTGCTCCACCCCCCCACACCCTGCGCAGTGGACACTGCGCCAGCCACCCCAGGGCCTTGGCACCTGCCGTTCCTACACAAAACGCTCCCCTCCTGCACCTTCTCCATGCCTGGCTCGCTGATGCGAGCAGTGCCCTGCCCACACCTGCAGTATCCATGCACCTGCCACCTTCTCTGCCATGCTCGGCACTCCCTCGGGCACCACGTGCTCACCCACTCACAGGTGAGGGTTAGGGTCTTGCTGTGTCCCTGGCACCAGTACGGTGCCTGGGATAGGGTGTGGCAACTCACGCAACTCACGCAACAACTGAGCTCCATGGCAGAGGGGATCCAGACCCTAACCCCACCCCAGGCAGGAAGGCCACGCAGCTCCACCCTGGCACCCAGAAGCCTCACCTGGCCTTCTCCCACGTACAGGACGGCAATCTTGTGTGTGTCGTATGATGGAATCTGGTCGAGAAGCTGCACTGACCGCTCGAAGGACTGTAGCCACAGAGCCCTGCCTGAGCCTTGGGTGGGGGCCGGCCCCTGCCACCAGCCCTGAAGCCCCAGCCAAATTCCAGTCCAGGGAGGGCGCTCCCCCACCCAGGTAGCCGAGAGCTAGGGCAGCCCACGGTGCCCCCCACCAGGCTCCAGGGGGACCTGGAGAGAAAGCACCCACCTCATTGGGTAGAAGGATGGGCTTGTTGGACTCGTCACCAAAGAAGGGTGAGTGGTAGAGCTGCAGGAACACAAAGCTGTCGGGGAGGGACAGTGAGTCTAGGCCGGGAGCTGCAGGCCAGGTCGGCGTCGAGGCCAGTTCTGTCTGCCCACACTCAAGGCGCAGGCCTGAGCCTCTTGAGCACCACGTCCCCGTGGCAGCTCCTGCCCCTGAGGGCAAGGCTCACCTGGGATTGATGCCTGGCACCTTCTCAGTGTTGGAAGCCCCAGCTCTGCTCCTGAAGGCGTCCCGCTCTACCCTCTTGCCTCTGCGTGACGGGGCTGAATCAGAGATGGTGTAGCCTCTGGGCCGCAGGCCACTGGGGGAGCGGGGGCAGCTGGAAGGCAAGGGACCCTCGGGCTGTGCGGGGCCCTGGCCCTGGTTCTCTTCACCTGGGGCTGACCAGGAGGCACCCACCCCGTCCAGAATCCCGGACTGTGACCGGGCCTTGGCCTCAGGGCTGAGCCGGCCAACATCAGACTTGTCCCCGGGGTCCCCGAGTATGTCCTGCAGGGTCTGCAGCTCAGGGGAGGAGCTGGACTTGCTGAGGGGCTGGGAGGGCTGGAAGGAGAGCTCCACAGAAGGCCGGGCACCCTCGGAAGAGACAGCTCGTTCGATGGGGATCCCTCCGGCAGCCAGCTCCTCTGCAGGGAACTTCTCCTCCTGGCTGGAGCTTGAAGACGACTGCCAAGAATGAGTCCGCAGGGCCTCCATCAGGAGGGGTTCACTTGGCGGCGACGAAGCCCCCCACCTCCCAGTCAGGGCCACAGAGCTCCTCAGTGGCCAGTGGATGGCCCGCCTCCTCACCCCCCCCCAGGATGGCCCTGGGCCTGGGCCCCACTGAGCAGCAGAGCCCAGCACCCGCCAAACCAAAGGATGCCAAGGGCAGCGACCAGCTATCCTCCTACGGGGCCCGCTGGGAAAGCCCAGACTATCTGCGCGGGACAAACTTGGAAGGACACGTATCCGTTTTTTAGGTGAGAAAAGAAGAGAAAAGCCTTGCCAGAGTGCATAGCAAGTCCAGAAGCCACAGACGGAGTGAGCAACCCCACAGCGCCCCCGCGTCCCAGGCTCCCCCATGCACTCACCCTGCTGTAAGCTTCCGCGCGGCCACAGCGCCGGTCTGTGCCTAGTGTCGCCTCGAAGTCCTCCAGCTCCGTGTGCTCCACTGGCAGACTGGTCTCGCTTGAATTTCCCTCCTCCAGAACCACCGCAGAGTCTGGGAGGACACGGATGGGGCTACTGGGAGCTAGCCCAGCCCCCGGGGGGCTCACATGGCCTCAGGGGCACCAGCCTCTCCCCAACGAGAGCACACAGTGGCCCCCGACAGAGCCTCACCTAGGGCCTTCCTGGCCTGTGGCTCTAAGCTGCCCACACCCCATCAAGTCAGCTGGAGGAGGGCACTCAGAGGGGCCCGGGCGCGGCCCCTGAGACAGGGCGTTTCCAACACCGGCTCCCCGGGGCCTGGGGTGAGGGGTATCTGGCTCCTGGGATCCCGCCCCTGCTGCTCCAGCGAGGTAAACGGGCAAGGGCAGCACAGACCCCATGAGGGAGAAGTCCTGCCTAGGACAGGGCCTGAGCTCAGGAAGAGGGGCGCACCTGGACCAGCCCTCGGGAACAGGAGCCCAGAGTTCCTCACTAGCCGGACCCGAGGAAAAGCCTGACACAGGAGAAATCCCTGTGCGCACAGATGGGAAGCGCATTCCCGAAAACAGAGGTGCACCATTGGAGCCCAAGCCAAACCCGGGGCTGGGGAGTGCTAAGGAGAGGCCACGACACCCCAAAGCAGCATTTCCTGTGCCGGCCCCAAAGCAGCATTTCCTGTGCCGGCGTCAGGGCAGGGGTAGGGGGCGTCAGGGGTGGGGCGCATCAGGGCAGGGGTCGAGGTGAGAAGCAACCGAGGGTTAGCACAGCCCGCGGCCACCACGCACACAGCCCCGGCACACGCACAGTCCGTTAGCTGCCTGCCACGTCCCGTCTGCACACCGCCCTTTCCAAACTGGCTCCCGGCCACATGGGGGGCCCAGGGGAGCCAGAAGGCTGTGCGAGTCGGCCCCTCCCTCCACCTCCCGCATCCGGGGCCTGAAGGCGACAGGCCATCCCACAATGAAGGGTAGACGCGGCCCAATCTGTGGGGTCACCAAACCAATCAGGCCACCAGAGGCCAGGGCCAGGCTCACCCCCAAGAGCCATCCCCCACCAGCATGTGGCTGAGCTGCCCACCATCGCCTCATTGGGCCCGTTGACACGGAACAGGGCTCAGCTCAGGGTACAGGGCAGAGGGGCCCGCCAGCCAAGCGCAGGCATTCCGCACAGACGTCCTCATGCGAGACGCAGCCCTGCTCAGGGGGCGAGCAGCGGCCGCGGAGGGATGACCGCATGAGGGGCGACGAGAGCAGCACGGGGCAGAGCGGCGGCAACGACCGCTTTCCTTAAAGAGACGTACGAATACCTGCCCAGGAAATGCTCCTGTGCAGCTTTCCTTGGCAACTGGACTGGTACAGGGAGGAGAAAGAGGCCACTGCAGGGAAACCGCGAGCGGCCAGTCAGCGGAAGGACAGACTACGCACAGTCGAGCGGAGAGGAAAGGCGCACAGAGCCCGAGCCTGGAGGGAGAGAGCGCAGGGCCAGCGGCGGCCGGCGGGCGGGCAGGCGGGCAGGCTGCTCATGGCCCACGAGGGCTCCGGCTCTCCGCGCTGCTGCAGGGGGTGTCGGGGCAGGGGCAGGGGGAATGCGCCCTTCCTCCTCACTGACAGAGGCCGCGGCCGCGGGGAAGGCCGGAGGGTGGCCGGGAAGGAGCGCACCAGCCTAGCCAGGCAAGGGCATGAGCACACGCAGGCAGGCTCAGGCTGTGTGCTCGGCGCATCCAAACCCAGACCCAAGCGCAAGTGCAGCTGCCCTCCTGGGGCCCCAGGTGCGCCCAGGGTAGTGCAGGGCACAGGGCGTGCGGGGCTCGGCCACAAGCACTCTGGATCACTCTGGACGTACCCGCCTGCCCCTCAAGTGGAAGATGGCCTGGCCTTTCCGCAGAAATGGGTCCTGCGCCCCAATGTCAGGCCGTGGCGGGGGCAAGGAAAGCTCAGAGACCCCTCTCCGGGGCGTCCCCACACCTCCACAGGACACGCCGGGTGGGGGCAGCACTCACCCGTGTTAGATCTCGGGGGCGGAGGGGGCTTGGCCGAGCCTGCGGCAGGCACCGACAGCGACTTGTACAGAGCCGTGTCACGACGCTCCTTGAAGCGCTCAGCGGCCATGAGCGCGTTGGACAGCTCCTGCAGAGGCATGTTGTTGATGTCCGACGAGAAGGGGCTGAGCGGGTTCTCCAGGCTCATCAGCCAGCTGGTGTTCCCTGGGGAGGGGCAGGCACCACCCCTTAGGCTGCACACCCGATGCCTCCCCTGGCCCTCCCCTCCCTGCGCCCCATGTGCCACCCTCTAGGGCCCATGCCAGGGGGCAGTAGGGTTCCTGTGCCCAACCAGGGAGTGACAGGGAGGGGGCTAGGCCCTAGGCAAGGCTTGCCCCCAGCACCCAGGTCAGGGCAGCGCCCGTGTAGCAGTGGCCCGCCTCACACGTGAGCACCACTCTGCACCCAAATGAGCTCTGTGCCCAGTCCAGGCTCGACAGAGGCATCTCCAGGCACCAGACGTGGCCACTGGGAAACCTGGACGGGGCACGGCCGAGGGTACTTCTGGGCTGTCCCTCTCCCCATAAGGCCCTGGGGCCCACACTCAGACTCCACTTCTGCACTGAGCGTCCTCCAATCCCGAGCCTCTCACCCTAACCCCCGACCCACCTCCCCTTGCCCCGCCTGGGCCTCCTCATCCTGTCTCCCACCTCCCCCTGCCTGCTCCCCAGCAAGAGCCAGGACCCGAAGCCCCATGCCCACCATCTCCTGACCCTGCCGGCCACGCCATGCCCAAGCAGGTGTTGGGTCCTGGGGCTTGGCTTACTGAAGTCCCTCTTTCAGCCTGAATACCCGTCACAGGCTAAGTTGTGTCCCACGAAATTCACGCGTTAAAGTCCTAACCTCCAGCAGCTCATTAAGGTAAAACAGAGCCACACGGGTGGCCCCTGGCCCCCTGGGCTCTTAGGAGAAGAGGAGACAGGACACCACCCCACACCGACAAACAAGCTCAGAGCAATCAGCCCTGCCGACCCCGTGACCTGGGACTCCCAGGCTCCTTCTGCTAGAGCCTCGGGCACCTGATCTCCCTCACCACTCCCCTCTGGGGACTCAGCTAAGGCACGGAGCACGGGCTCCCTCAGCCCCATCTGCCGCCACTGCCTCCTGGGGATCTAGAGCCCTCGCAGGGAACAGTCCCATGCTCACCGGAGTGGCGGAGGCCCCGGCGTGCTGAGCGCAGGCCCCCCAGTACCTGTAGGCCTCCGGACCAAGATCTCCGCCCAGCCCTGGGTCAGCAGCGGTACGTAGGCTGCCAGGCTCGTCTTCTCCTGTGCTGGGAACCGGGTGCCAGCCGAGGCCCTGTCAGACTTGCTGGCCAGCGCTGCCTGCGTGCCTGGGGAAGTGGGGCCACCCGGCAAGTGGGAGGCTGGAGTGTCCAGGGCGCCAACACGAAGACCGTGGCCCCCTGAGGAGGAGAGCAGGAGTGCTGGTGACCACCGCCTACCCAACACGGAGCCACCAGCACGGAGCCAGCTGCTCCACCCAGGGCCCAGGGCCACAGTCAACTCAGCCGTCCCCGGGCATGGCTCTCTTATGGTGTCAGCACAGGTGGACGCAGGGCAGGAAGAACGGGCCCCAGCAGCCGCCCCCCAGTCAGACGAGGGCTCATTCCAGCTGCAGCAAAGGGAAACCCCAGGGGCGAGCCGAGCTGAGGGCCAGGGCCGTGGAGCATTCACAGGAAACCCTGACCGTGAGAAACAAGCCCTGGGCAAGAAGGGGCCCTCCCGTCCTACAGATGGCTACGCACCCGTGGCCAAGGCTCAGAGACAACGCCCCCGTTATTCAAAAACCAGGACAGGCCTGAACTCCAGCACCTGGTCCCCAGGCTCCCAGGAGTCTTTGCGAGCACCCCCAGGGAACCCGGGAAGAGGCAGGGTGGGGCACAGGCTCACCGGACATGGAGCGGACCCGGTCCCGGGCGCCGCGGCACACCTGCTGCCCAGCCTGCGACTCCAGCTTGGCAGGTGCCTCCTTTGCCTGTCTCACATGCATGCCAGGGTCCGAGCTAAGGACAGAAGGGCCCATGCAGAGCGTGATCACGGTGCCTCACGGGCTCAGGACAGCCATGGTCAAGGCCTGCCGGGCAGGGGGCGCCAGGCACACTCACCTCAACTCGGGGCCACCTTGCTGATCTCCTGAGTCCAAGCCCAGCAGCGACCGGGTCCCCGTCCCCACGCTCGTCGTCACAGTGACAAGCTTGTTCCCAACCAGCCAGGTTTTGGTCCTGCCACCAGCCAGGAGGAACTCTCCCACCGGGGACCTGAAAGTATGGGAGCCTCAGCCAGGCCCAGGCCCAGTATGTGTGTGTGGGGGCCAGGGCGGGCCCACAGGGGCATCGAGGTGTCAAAGGTACAGTGACTGCGGCACGGCAGGCCCACCGCCTGCTGCCACGGCTTCCGAGTGCAGTCACAGCGGCAAAGCCGGGGCCTGGCCTCCCGCCCCGCCCCACGGGCCTGGCTCGCACCTCTTGGGGACTGCTGTGAAGTTGGAGAACACATATCTGGCCATCATGTCCAGACATGTTTCCGTGAGCTCCAGGTGGAGATTTTTCAAGTTGTCATCAGCCTGGGCCATCGAGTTCTCGTCAGCAGACCCCAAGCTGGCGCTTGTGAGGGACGTCTGGATCCTGCTGGAGGGAGGGGCCCCGCGAGGTCAGGGCCCCGAGGAGCGACCCCTCTCCCACCGGGGGCCAGAGCTCCAGGCATGCATGTGCTGGAAGGGCCGCACCCACAAACACCCCACCGGGGTGCACGGCTGGTCGAGCCACGGCCTGGCAAACCCCGCAGACCCTCCTCCCAGAGAGAGGAGGCGCAAGGCCTCACGGGAGAGACCCAGGCCCACTCGTCAGAGCAGAGGCTTAGGAGACAGGGCAGAGAGCGACGTCCCCTCACCGAAGCACAGGAGAGTTAGGGGACGCTTTGAGGCAGAACGGTTTAGTCATGCAGACACACAGAGACCACGACACACAGACAAAGATTGCATTCTGCCCTCAGGGCCACCTCCCGGTGACAGGGAGGGTCTGGGCTTCGTGTGCAGCTCTTCCCCCTCAACTCAGGCCCCCTGGGATCAGCACACACCCACGGACCCGGAGAAGAGGCTCTCGTGGCTCTGGTTCGGATACCAAATTTCACAGCCCCTTTGCCACATTTGGCTTGTGTTAAGGAACTGGCTAAAAAGAGCAGAGAGCCTCGTCCCCCTGCGCCCCCGTCCCTCCCGGCCAAACCCCACTTGGCAGAGGCCAGCCCGAGGCAGGGGCCTGAGCCAGGCAGCAGTGAGGAGGTGGGTCTCTGAGCTTCGGACTCCGAGGCCTGAGGGGGCTTCCTGGGGAGGAGACAGCCCCCCACCCTCAGCTCAGTGCAGCCTAGCCTGGTCGGCGCGAAGCAGTGACCCCCAAGAGCCCGTACCTGCACTCAGACGCAGCGGGGAGAGGTGACCCAGGCCGCGCCCCCGCCCCCCAGGCCAGCCCCCACTCCCACTGCCCTACAGAGCCTCCCGTTCCCCTTCAGCCACAAAAGAAAGCAGCCCTTACTGCTAAAAGAAAGCTCAAGAATATGGTGTCACTTGAGACGATATGAGAGCCAAACCCTAGAATGCGTGCCCCCCCCAACCTGCGTGGGCGCCGCTTTGATACACGAAGGCCCCTTACCTCCGGGGACAGGCCTGCAGGCAGCTGCCACCGGACGCCTGGCTTTCTCAGAGCTACCGCCCTGCTTCGGGCTCCCGGGCCAGCTTCTGAGGATGCCATGCAGCCAGCCCGGGCTCGAATGAGGCTTGGGGACAGAATGCAACCTTTCCACCCCTCACCTCCAGGCTCCCCTGGACCGAGGGCTGCCGCTCGGGCTCTCCTGCAGCTCCGGCCAGGGAGGGCGTGGGCAGGCGACGAGGTCATGCAAGCAGCCCCATGCACCGCCACCCGGGTGCTCCCGCCTGGCAGCGCCACCTCTCGGGCCAAGCTCCAGGGCCTGGCCCCCCGCCCGACAGAGCCCACTACCTGCGGACCACATGTTCAGACACACTGATGCTGCGGCATCGGAAGGCCTCGGCGGCAGAGCTCTCTTTGAATTCTTTCACGGGTGGAGAGTTATTCAAGCCTTGTTTGGGGGGTCTGGCTATCCTCAAACTACCAGGTGAGGAAGGAAGGCCCAAGCCCCAGAGAGCCCAGCTCCCGGGAGGGAGAACAAGCCATTGGAGGGATGAGGAGGAAAGGTCACAGGCCACAGGGTCAGGATGGAGAGCCCGCGGGTGAGATGAACAAAAAATCATGCCAGAGGCCAGTTAGCAGGGGGAAGAAACAGAAAACAAAAATGCATGAAAATACATCTTATAAACATGACAGAAAAAAGTAAGGCTTCACGCATGGTACCAAAACAAAAAACATCAGTGCAAATTAAACGTGGATGGAACGCACCACACGGCAGATTCCAGCTGTGCTGACCAGGCGTCCCACCTGCCCCACGGGCGGCCAGCACCACCCCGCGCAGGGGCCAGCACGCCCTGAGGCCCCAAAGGTCGCCATTCAAAAGGCCGGTTCTTAGCCCCAGGCCCCTGGCGCCCAGCTACTGGGGGTTTGAGAAGCCAGCTTTCGACTTTAGGTCACACTGACCTGGTCATTCTGGAAAATGCCGTATCCCCACCAAGGGAGAACTGAAAAGCTTGGGCAGGAAGATGGGGACAGAAAGAGGAGCTGCCGTTCGTATGAGATGCACACAAGACACGAGGCCCAGCACAGCTCAGATCTGGTACCAGCAGCCACGGTGGTCCAGAGGAGCGAGCCCCCGGATCAGCAATGGCTGGAGAGCAAGCTCAGGAGGGGTGGCGCCAGCCCGAGGCTGGGCTGACCGCAAGGCCCCGAGCTCGTCCCCATCCAGGCCAGGGATTCAGCCTCTCAGGAGCCACGGCTGCCCTGATGCAACCCTCGGCTCATTCAGTGGAGTCAGACCCAGGCCTCGGTGCCCTACACCTAGCACCCCGATTCCCTCCTCAGCGAGTCTGCACTCGGGATGCAGGCAGGCCCGGCCACAGCCCAGCCCCGGGCCTGGCTGGGCAGGGAACAGCTGCTCCTCCAGCTAAACGTGGGCGTGAAGGGCCCGACCAGGCCCTGCCCGGCCTCTACACCAAGACCCCCGGTGCCCAGCACGGTCCGCATGGGGGAGAGCCCGAGCCTCATCCCATCACTGCTGGCTGGCCTCGGGGCAGCTGCTCAGCCCAGGCCCTCTACGCACCATGCCAGCGACAGGCCAGGCTTGCAGCCCAGCCCCAGCCCAACCCAACACTGGGCACGCCCCCTGCAGGCCCGCACCTCTTGGGCCTCTCGTTGAGACTGGTGCTTCGTGCTCTGAAACTGTCCTTCTCGGGGGTGTCATCAAAAGACAGGAGGACGTTGGAGCGCAGGCCCTGGCAGGGTGGAGCAGACCTGAGCCACGGGCCGGGGGGCCCACCCCCACGCCTGCAGCGGATGGTGTCTCAGTAAGCACCGCACCCAGTAACGCCCATCCCGCTCTCCCTTGACCGTCACCCCACTCTGGCCATGGAAGCCAGTGGCAAAGTGGGTCCCACCCTAATAAGGGGTTTGGTGTCTGCTGGCCTACCTTAGTGATATAAGGAACAAAATCCTTCCGGAAGGGCAGGCGGCATCTAATGAACCACATGGCTATGACATGATGGGCCAGGCACACGATGTACTGATTGAACCTGTAGGAAGGAAGGGAAGTGATGCAGCCCCGACCGGGGTCCCGAGACCACCGTGCCTGGAGCCACGCATAGAAGAGAGGCCCATTCTGGGTCAAGGACCAGCACGGCGGCCCCACTTCTGCACGCAGAGGCCTTGGGCGTGCCCAGCTCGCAGGCAGCAGGGCTGGGCAGCACTTACTTGGAGGGATTGGTGTAGGGCAGGGAGATGGCAAACACACTCGCGTACTGCTCTGCTGCGAAGTTCCTGTACAGGTGGGGCAACCTGGCCAGCGCTGCAACACCAGAACACAGCGGTGAGGGGACCTGGGCTACTTCTGAAAGGACCTCAAACAGGACCTTTCCTTGACCCTGGGCGCTCTATTCCAAAGGCTAGGAACCTATGTCCCCAGGCCAAATCCAGCTGGCGGCCTCCCCCTGGGTCACCTGTGAGCTAAAGATGCCTTTCACATCTTTAAAAAGCTATAATAAACAAGAATATGCAGCAGAAGCCATATGTGGCCCTCTGCAGAAGTTCTGGTGGCCCTGCTCCGCTCCTGTCGCCCGCCCTGCTGAGGGCCAGACACGCAAGAGCATGCACTGAGTGGGCGAGGCACCCTGAACCCTTGGAAGTCCCTCCAGGGTGTGGTGTGTGCGGAGGGGAACGGAGAGGAAGCTGTGAGAACCAGGCCAAGGGCAGGAGCCAAGGAACAGGAAGGCTTCTGTGCTGTTTAAAATGACCCTCAGGGGACGGCTGGGTGGCTCAGTGGTTGAGTGTCTGCCTTCAGCCCAGGTTGTGATCCTGGGGTCCCGGGATCAAGTCCCACATCGGTCTCCCCACAGGGAGCCTGCTTCTCCCTCTGCCTGTGTCTCTGCCTCTCTGTCTCTCGTGAATAAATAAATACAATCTTTAAAAAATAATAATAAAATAACAATATTGACCCTCAGGATAAGAAATGAGCCAGAAAGGAAAGCATTCAAGGCCCTGTGGCAACAGAGAGCACATCCTGGGTACCCCGTGGAGATGCTGCACCAAGCTGTACCCGGAGGGGTCACATGAGGTCAGGGTTCGCACAATGACCGTGGGCAGGGTGCAGCCCCAGCCCCAGGGGCCCACTCCACACTCACACAAGCGTGTGTGCACACAAACGCACAAAGACGAGCAGAGAGACGCTTACTTGACAGGAACTCGAGGAGTGGAATGGCCATACTGGCCGTGGCCGAGATGTGTGTGAGCTTCACGACCAGGACGGGAAGCGCCTTGATGATGATGTCAGGCATCTCCACGCTGCAGATGGCCAGGGCCACCACACACTGGCTGGCGCAGCGGTAGATCAGGCCTTGCTCCAGGCAGTACACCATCTCCCGCTGTGGGACGGCACAGGTGCCTCAGGCCGGCCTCCCCACCCCCACCCCGCCCGCAGACAGGCTCGGGTCTAGTAAGCCAGAGCCTTGTCTCCCCGCGCCCACTCTAGCGTGTTTTACAGAGGGGAGACCGAGCCTTAGGAAAGTTCGACATCTTGCTCCAGGGCCTTGAACCCCTAACCAGCACAGCACCAGGAGCCGACCCCTCCTGAGGTGATGACACAGTGGGGCAGCTCTGGCCAGGTGCCTCCTGACACTTCCAACCAGCAGGGCCAGCAGGACCCCAGAGCCAGGACACACTGGGCCCATGACCCCTCTGCTTATGGGATTCCTTCCCCAAGCCGGCTGGCCTTATTATGGGGTGGTCCTGCTTGGCACAGCAGGCCACTGGGCCCGCACTCCTGGGGGCAGCTTCCTGAATGAAGACAGCAAACTTTACCCAGCGGGAGACGGGGAGCAGCTCAGGCCACGGCCTCAGGGCCCACGGATGATTTCAGTTTCCTGTACTCACCCCAGCCCTCAGAAACACCTGGGCTTCCAGGGCTCTCAGGGGAACTACAGCCAAACAGGGCAGAAGGGGGCAGCAGGCCCAGCAGCACAGGAGCCGCTGCAGCCGGGGAGGAGGCGGGATGCCCAGAGTGCACTCCCGATGCTGCTACCATCTGCGCAGCCCCCCTGCCGGCTGTGACCTAAGCGGACCAGCCCATCTAAGACCGCAGTTCCCTCACCCACTCAGGTGGACTGACCAAGAGGCATCGGGACTTGAACCGCCGCAGCAGACATGCCCAGCGGCGCAGTCAAGGAGCTGCCGTGTGCCCGCTGATGGCAGAAGTGCGGGCAGGTGGAAGTCAGGCACCCTAGGCCCTGCTGCCGGTCTCTTAGAAGAGGCCCAGCTCTGCCGAGACGCTTAGCACTTGTCCTGAAGGTAAGCAATGCTCCAGAAAGAAAAAATGCCGCTGCGTGTGGAGGGGCAGCACAAGGCCCGCACCCCCCAGAATGCAACTCAGGAGCGCCAGCAGACACCGAGGTCTGCAGTTCCAGGCTGGGCCAGCCAGCAGGGGTCCAGCAGCCACACGGGGAAGCAAAGCCAGCTCCCCTGGTCCTGGCCCAGCAGCCCCCAGGTGACAAGGCCTAGCCCATCTAGCGGAAGCCAACGTCCCGTGGCCCAGACTTCAAACGCCAGCGCTCCCAGGCCGGCCTATCCCTCTCCCGCCTGGTACCTGTCTGGTTTTGTCCAGGTAGTTATGGTAAGAGATGAGCGCCGTCAGCACAGGGACCACAGCCAGGTGCAGGTCGGTTCTGGAGAACCCTTCCGGGGTGCCTCGGAGCCGCTCCAGAGTTCTGGGACCTGAGAGCTGAAGACGGCAGCTCAGAAGGGAGCATGCCCGACAGCGAGGCGGGGCCCACCGCCAAGCGGCCGAGGGCAAGGGGGAAGCAGGGCTCAGGAGCCGGGGGGGCCTTCCTACTCCCTTCTCTGGCCCAGAGTCTGCCTTTTCAGGCACGCTGGAGGGTACCCACCCTGACAGGCACAGGAGACCCCAGCGAGGAAGGGAGGGGGAGGATTCAGAGTACCATCCTCGGGTGGTGAGTTCAAGCCCTTGGCTGCAGCCTCTGACTCCTGTTCCCACACGGGAAAGGAAGGGCAGGGGCCCCAAAGGCACCATGGGCCTGGCAGGCGAGGAAGGAAGGCCCCGCCGCATGAGGCGGCCTCACCATGGAGCAGAGGGCGGAGGACAGCTGGTCCACGCTGCAGGGCGAGGTGAAGATGAGCACCTTATAACGCAGGGACTCTGGCAGCTTGCTAAGCACGAGCTTCAGTACCTTCCAGTCCACCTCCTGCAAGCAGAGGGGCTGGTCGGGGGGCTGGGTGCACCCAGGGGTGGGACGGCGTGCTCTTGGGCCTGCAGCCTGGTTTGCAGCTGGGCAGCTAGTGGCCTCTGGGCCCGCTCTGTCCCTGCAACCTCCGGAGCTCATGCTCCTCTGGGGAAGTTCAGTCCTGGGCCCTCCAGACACCAAGTGAGCCGGGGTGGGGGGCCCAACCCACACAGCCAGTGTCCCCCCCACTCCCCCAAGCGGGCCATGGGACTGCAAGAGAGGAGCCTGCATCCCAGCTCAAAGGGAAAACAGCACGTGCTCCTGAGTGACCCAGAACCCAGACGTCCACTGCAGGACCTAAGGCCACCCAGGGCCACAGCAACGAGGAGGACGTGGTGGTGGCCCCCCCAGCCCCGGAACTTCCCTGCTAGCTCCTCCCCACCTCATCAGGGAGGCCACCGCCTGGGTGACACCAAGGCCGTGAGTCTTCCAAGCCTCTCCCCAAATCCCGCCTGTGACCCAGAGGCCTCGAAAATCTCATGGGACATGCCCCACGGCCCCTTTCAGTGCCCCCGGGAAGCCGCTTCCCTGCCTGCAGCCTGGAGGCCTGACCTAGGCCAGCGCACGCTGTCCGGCCCCGCAGTGCCACACACTGACTACGTTGCCTCTCCCCTCAGACCGTGTGCGGAGGCCTCCACCCCCACACCTCCGCTGCCGGGACCACACCGACCCTACCTGCGGGCTCGGCCTGTTCCTGCCCCCTAGAGCCTCTCCTGCCTTTCAGGGCCTCACCCGGCCCTCCAGGTGCCCCCAACCACAGCTGACCACACCCCTGCTCTCCCACGGCGAGTCTCTGCTCCCGAGGCACACCCTCCCATGACTCCAGGTGTCTCACGTGACCACCTCATCCCAAAGCCGCCTCCCAAAGGCAGGAGTGTCTCCTCCGCTCCAGGCTCAGCTCTGCAGAACGGGGTAACCCCAGGGCAGACGCCGTGAAGGCCAGCAGCGGACCCTGCCACCTGCTGCGGAGGGACCCAGCAGCTCACCAGCTTCAGGCACTGCAGCAGGACACGGAAGAGCAGGGAGTAGGGCAGGGAGCCAAGCCGCACGGCGGGGCCTGCGGGCGCAGGACCAGGAGGCCCCGTGGGAGGTGACAGGGGGCCACTGGCCTTCTTCTCTGAGCCTCTCTCTGGCTCCCTATGGAAGTGAGTGAGACGGGCACTGAGGCCAAGGCTGCGGGCGCCCTGCCCACCCCACACTGTCATGGGGACCCTGCGGGACGCCCCTCGGCTCCACGGCCCAGGGCTGGGGGGCACGGCTGACACGCACATGGCATCGCAGACGCAGTAAGGGCTGAACCTCACGGCCCCGTCCTTGCTGGGCAGGCCGAGGCGGTGCAGCGAGTCGGCCCTCAGCAGCAGTAGAAAGTCAAAAGCCTGCGGACAGAAAGAGATCCAGCAAAGCCAGGATGATGCCAGCCCATCCACTCACACTCATGCATCCCTGGGAAAGGCCCTGCCCACTGACAGCAGACACGTGCCACACCACCGTGTCTGCAGCGTAGGGGGAACCACACGGGCGTTCATGGTGCCCGGGGAGGTGCGCAGTTCCCGCTGTGGCTGGGCCACAGTGTGGCCTCATGCCAGGGCAGCTGGGCCTGTGGCCAGGACATGGGGAGGGCACACCCCACACCCTGGCTGGGCAGCACCACCCGGCCCCAAGGCCAGAATACAGGACTGCTCAGGCCCCATCGCTTCCTCCAGTGAACGATAGGTCACATAACCGGGCTGCCCAGGTGACGGGGGCTGCTTCACAACACACAGGCTCTAGAAGGGACCAGGTCCCCCGTCCCAGTGACCTCCACTCAGCCTGGCGCCAACACCCACAACGGCAGCCCCAGGGGAGACAGGGCTGTGCGCCACCTGAAAGCGGTGTCGTCCTGCCTCCGCCCCGGCCCCCGGCCGCCTCGTGGCTCAGACCGGCAGGTTCAGACGCACACAGACTGCAGAGGGAGGGATGGTCTGGACAACTGGCCACCTCCCCGGCATGAGGTCACTGTGGTCACCACCAGGACCCCAGGAAGCTGCCCACAGCCTGAAGTGCAGCCGGAAGGACTACAGCCGCTGACAGTCCCCCGGCCCCGTCATACCTGCAGCCGGATGCTACTGGCAATGGGCAGGGTATAGCTATGCTTGTAGTGGAGCTGGATGTGGCTGACGAGTGTCTCGTACACGCGCATCGCATGGCTGGCAGGCAAGGCGTACAGCTTGGTCTACAGAGAGAGCATGCCGGTCACTTGGAGGGCAGAAGGCTGAAAGGCAGCCAGGGAGCCCAGGACAGGGACCAGCAGCCCCGCAGTGACTGGGCTCTCTGGAGTGGCTGCTGCTCTCTAGAACGCACTAAGCCTTCAAGCCACTAAGTCCGCCCCAGGGACTTCATCCCACGGATACTTCCAAGTGCACACTCTCGGTTATGGCAAAAAAAAAAAATCAGGAACACGTTCGTGTCCGTTACAGAGAATCTGCTGATACATCAGGAAAACCTGTCTAACGGTGCACGACTTAGCAGGACGTGCCACGTGACCCATGAGCTGAAAGCACATTCTCCCTGCCACTGGCAGAGCAGGACAGACCAGGGACAGGTGAGGCCCCGGGGTGCTGGGCAGGGGGCTTGTCAGCGTGCCATCCACCCAGTTGCTGGGCTGCCGTCCCTGCTGCGAGCTCCTCCCTACCCCACCTTCCCGACAGGTGAGCCCAGGAGATGCCAGGTGAGACCCTGGGGGGTGGGGGGTGGGGGGTGGGGCTGTGGGGTGGGATGGGCCAGCCAGGAGCAGAAGTAGGGAGTCCAACCACAACCAGAGGGACCCCTCTATGGTCTGTGGTACTCCTGAGGCGAGCAGCAGGGCCTTAAAATCCAAGTCACTGCTATTCTTAAAGAAATATTAACCAAAAAAAAAAAAAAAAAATTGGAGGGAAAGGAGTTGGACACAAGGCTCGGGCCGATTCGGCAAGGGCAGCAGGGCACCTGGCAGGAAGGACGGATGGATTCCAGCTCTGAGCTGCGTCCACGCTGCCTGCGTGTTTCAAGCGGGTACACAGATTATTTTTTAATTATGTAAAATGAGCAATGAAACCGCCTGGCCTGGGACTTTGCCTCAGCAAACAGCTTGGTTCTGGGGTTCCCGCTCCTGAGGCACTGGAATCCACGTGAGGGCGACAGACCACCCTCCTGCTTCCCTGCGGCAGGGGTCTAGTGACGGGAGCCATGGGGGGCTGGCCAGCTTTCCACAAACATTTCAAACTTCCACACCAGGAAATAACCATCACTTGCAAGTGCTACGAGAAACTATGTATCCTCAGACGTTTTACAGACAGAAATGTTTGAGGCAAAGGATTCAAACCCTAAGTGATAGGGACCCCTGGGGGGCTCAATGGTTGAGCATCTGTCTTCAGCCCAGCGCATGATCCCGAGGTCCTGGGATCGAGTCCCACATCGGGCTCCCTGCATGGAGCCTGCTTCTCCCTCTGTGTCTCTGCCTCTCTCTGTGCATCTCTCGTGAACAAATAAATAAAATCTTTAAAAAGTAAAAATGCTAAGTGATACTGACACTGGCAAGTGAGGGTGAGTGGCACTGTGACACTTTGAAATCAGTGAGAGGCAGGGCGGCCAGCAGCAGGGCCCAGGTGGAGGCTGGCTGGGGGTGTGACGGGAGGTGGCCACAGCCCCAGTGACCCTCAAGGGCCCATGGGTGCCCAGGAAGCCAGCCGTGCAGCAGGAGAGTGAGCACGGTGCCACAGCAACCTGGCACGGAGAGCACACACCAACCCTCTGACCACAGTCTCACCCACGATACACCAGGTACTCTCTCTGCTCAACGAGAAAACAGATGACCTCCGTAAAACATGAGCAGCGGATCTGAACACACTTCCCCAAAGAAGATCTACAAACAGCCAGCAGGCACCTCACCAGGTACTCGTCACACTCATCAGACCACAGTGAGCACCGTTTTATGCACAATGGGAGGCGTGCTGGTGAGGACATGGCGCACACGCAGCACACACTGCTCCTGGGGACGGAGTGGCCCCGCAGAGACCGCCTGGCCATTTCTCGAATCAGTAAGCACAGGGATACCATCTGACCCAGCAAGTCTGCTCATACCTGTGCACCCAAGAACAAAAACCTCCCTCCGTCCACACAGACACTTGCACACGGATGTTCACCGCAGCAGGGTCCCCGGTAGAAGGTGGACACCTGGTGTCCATCAGCACATGAATGGATACGTAAATATGGCAAATCCACACAAGAGACTAGGGTCTGTACAAGTGAAGCCCTGACACCTGCTACCACAGAGGTGAGCCTTGAAGACCCAATGCTCAGAGGAAGAAGCCAGACACACACAAGCACATACTGTCCAAGTCCATGGTTGTGAAATGTGCAGAAGAGACAAATCCGTGAGATGCAGTGGCCTGGCGGTCGTCAGGGGCCGGGGTCCCTGGGGGGATGGGGAGGGACTGCTAATGGGTGTGGAGTTCCTTCTGGGGAATGAAGGCGTTCTAAAGCTGCAGTGATGGCCACACAACTCTGAAGATACTGAAAAATCCACTGAATTACACGCCTGAAGTAGATGAATCCTACAATATACGAATTACCTCTCTCAACAACGCCTTTAACGTCACCCCTCAAGCACGGGGCCGGGATGGATGGCCGCCCTCCGCGCCGCAGTGGCTGTGTGAGAGTGAGGGGGTGGCCCGGCATGGGGCATATCTGCGCACACTGGCCCTACAGCCCTCACGAGCTTTCCACACAGCGACGAGCAGTCAGGATGACACCAGGTCGCCCTCTGCGGCCCCCAAAGAGCGCCCAGGTCTCCCTGGCGACGTGTCCCTGCAGAGCAGCATTCTGAGAGGCAGCTGGTTGGCGCGCCCTCCCAAAAAAGCAGAGGCCCACCTGAAGGATGACCAGGAGCCCCAGGACAGCAGTCTTCACATCCTCTAAGGAGGCCGAGTACACCGCCACGTCTCTTTCCTCCAGCTCAGGGGGTGGAGAGAGAGAGCGGGCAATCACCTGCAGAGAGAAGGTAGGCGTTCAGCTCCCCGCTCGCGGCTCCCTGCGGCAGCAACACTCAGACCCTAAGCTTTCTCTTGTTTCACAAGAGCTGCACCTTACGCACCTAGGAACCACTCACAAAACATGATATATTTCAAAGTTAAAAGAAATACATCAGCCACAGCGCAGGCCCGGCCACAGCCCTGGCAACGCCGTCCTCGCTGCAGGGAGCCCTGCCTGAGATGCAGCCGACCGCTCTGCAGAGAACGGGGATGGAGGGCCCGGAGGCCGCGGTGCCTGCCTGGGGGGCTTCGCCACAAACAGGGGTCCCTCTGGCAGCCCAGGCACCCAGAGCCTGCGCTTCTGCGGCCCTCACCTTTTCCACAATGTCCAACAGACTGTTGAAGTGGTGGGTGTGGCAGCCTTCGGCCAGGTCCACCAGCAACTGGGTGGCCAGTTTCCGGACTTGGGGGTCTTTGTCCTCCGGGACATGGGAGAGCTGTGAGATGACCACCGAGCTGATCAGCTCCTCCTGTGGCAGCACAAGTCGGGGGAGGTGAGCCTCGCGCAGCAGAGGTGGGCAGCTCTAGAGGGGCGCGGCCCCCTGGTGGCCCAGCCCAGGCCCCGGCCCACAGGCCCATGCGTCCTGGCTTGCTCCAGCCCGCTCAACGTCACCATCAGGAACAATCCCACATGGCGGGGCCCTGTGTGCGTTGCACTGGGGCAGAAGACCTTGTCCCCGACATCATGGGGTCTGTTGTAACAGGCAGCATGACAAAAGCTTTCAGGGGCAAGTAGAAAGCTCTACAGCAGCAGAGAGCAGGACAAGATGGACCCTGCCATGAGGGAGCTGAGAACCCAGAGGGGCTTCCTGGAAGAGGCAACACTGAGCTGGATTCCAAGGGACAGAGATGCAGGAAAAAAGGCAGGCTAAGAGGGAAGCAGTGGACAGACAGGTGCTGGGAACACCGGAGATGCCAGGGAGGCCACCCTGAAGCACCACACAGCCTGAGGTGCATCTCCTGGAGGAAAGGGCACACAAACGTTTCTAAAGCACAGACTCTGGTCACGGCCCAAGGAAAGGATGGGCTGAAGAGAGGCAGGCCAGGCCTGGCACCACCGTGGTCGAGCCGGGACCAGAGAGTGTGATCACAAAAGCAAAAAGAAAATGTCCCCACATGAGACTCTGTTCAGAAGCTCTGTTCTAGGCCCTGAGCTGGCCCAAGATCCCGGGGTGGGGGGTGGGCGGGGGGGTGGGAACAGAGGCTCGCGGCCCAGCAGGGGCCTGGAGGAAGGAAGGCCCCAGTGCACGAACAGGGAGCCGGCCACAGAGGGGCGCTTGTGGGACCCCGAGTCTAGGGCAGACCCTGGAGGCTCACAGAGCCCACCCTTGAGCCCCCTGCCCCCAGGGCATGCGCCCTCCGCACCCCCACCAGGACCCGCACCTCATAGAACTGCCTGTTGATGAGCAGCACGAAGGACAGGACGTCCAGCACCTTGATGCGCACAGCACTGCGAGATTCGTTCCTGGGGGCAGGGCACACCTGCTGGGGCCGCGTGGGCAACGGGCCACCTCGTCCTCCACCAGGCCCCGGCTTGCCCGGCAGCCTGAGCCCAAGCCCGCTCGCCTCTGCGGCAGGTGAGGCCCAGCTCACCAACACCCACACCAAACACGGGGCGGTGGGGCAGGGAGCTCAGGCCTCAGAGACAGCGTCTTCCCAGACGTCTGCTCCACAAGAAGACGCGCAGGGGCCTCAGAGGACTCCGTCCTACTGGAAAACCAGCCTGCACCTGCTCCTTCCAAGGACGAGAGAGGAGAAGCCTGACTGACCAGGCCCCAGCTCCAGGCCCCCGAAGGCTCCCTACCTGAAGAACCTCTCCATCAGTAACTGCAGGTTCTGAATCCAGCCATCCTTCGCCGGGTGGATTGACTGAGCCCGGTACGTTATTAAGTTTAAGAGGGAAGACTCCTGGAGACGGAAACAGCTTGGCATTAATGAGCGGCTCTGCCCGCCAGAAGGTTTTCCTACGCTCATGCCCCATGCTGCTGGCCCTGGGGGCGGAGCTTGCTCAGGGACACCAGATAGGCCAGGCCAGGTGGGCAGAGCGCATGACCAAGGCTCCAACGGCAGAGTAAGAATTCATTTAAAAACCCACACAAGGGGGCAGCCCCGGTAGCTCAGAGGTTTAGTGCCGCCTTTGGCCCAGGGTCTAATCCTGGAGACCTGCGATCAGGTCCCACATCGGGCTCCCTGCATGGGGCCTGTTGCTCCCTCTACCTGTGTTTCTGCCTCTCTCTCTGTCTCTGTCTCTGATGAATAAATAAAATCTTTAAAAGGAAAAAAAAAAAAAACCCACATAAGGGACGCCCGGGTGGCTCAGTGGTTGGGTGCCTGCCTTTAGCCCAGGGAGTGACCCCAGGGCCCTGGGACCGAGTCCCGCATCAGGCTTCCTGCAGGGAGCCTGCTTCTCCCTCTGCCTGTGTCTCTCCCTCTCTCTCTTTCTCTCTCTCTCTCTCTCTGTCTCTTGTGAATAAATAAAACCTTTAAAAAAAAAAAAACCCACACGAAAGCCTTGGCATCAGACTGTGCGTTGCTGGCACAAGCGCTCCATGCCGCCCGGTGAGCAGACGCACCAGGCAACAAGTCTCCGTGCAGCCGGCAGCACCTTCCCCCGCGCAGGTGGGAGGGAGCCACCGGTTAGGCTAGCACCGTCCCTAACAGACCCACACGCAGTTGGCCTGCTGACGCCCGGCAGACTTCCCTGCCGCAGCACACACCCCAGCAAAGCAGAAGCCTGCCAGCCCCTTGGTTCAAACTCAAGGAGAGCAGTTCCAGACCCACAGCCGCTTGCCCAGCAGCCTGACCTAAACCCCCCAGCAGGAGCACCAAAGGCCCCGCCTAGCCGGGGGAGCAGAGGTCTTACCGGCCTCTGGTCTGCACATCGCTCAACCAGCTCAAAGTATCTCTCCTGAGAGCCGTGGAACTCATTCTGATCACACAGCTCTTCCACTGTGGTCAGCAGGTCGTGCACGATGGCTCTGAGCTCCGGGCTGTCCAGGCTCTGCAACACAGTGACATCCACTCCCCTCAAGGACTCGGTCTCAGAGCCCTGAGCTCACACGAACTGCCTCCAGACACCGCTCAGGCCTTCCCGCTGGGACACGGGGTGAGGGGAGGCAGCAGCCAGGCTGCTCTCGCTCATCCAGGGAGGGAGGGCCCCAGGGAGTCCCGCTATGCCCACCCAGGAGGCCCCAAAGGGACTGACTTTGAGCACATTCACGCTTCCCCCAGGCTCAAGCATCTTCTAGAGGCCCCAGGCCTGTGACCACCCAGCCTACCGCCCCAGGAGGAAGCTAGCCTGGGGAGCCAGGCTGAGCGACAAGAGGCTGGTCCCTGCTGAGTTCCAGTCCTCCGCCCACTGGCCTGGCCATGCACACTGGCCACCCCAGTTCCCCAGGAGACCCATCCCCAAGCCCATGCTACACGCAGCCTCATCTGTCTGCACCCCTGCATGGCCACCATGTCCTCCTTCCTATCGTGGCTAGTACTTCCTCTGAAGCTACGCCAAAGCCACGGGCAGCATCCTGGATGCGCTGGGAGCTGTCTCCAGGGTCCACTCCCAGGCCACAAAGGGGAAGTGTGTATAACTCTTGGTCTTGAGAACCACCAGCCCTGCCCCCAAACCCCCCTAGGTATTGCTGCTCCAAACCCCAGAGCGGCCTTGTGAAGGCCAGCCCCCAGTACTGACCAGCGGGAGGATGCAGACATGAGTCAGAGTGCGCAGCGCGGGGGCCTCCTCTGGGTGAGGTGGGCCTGCCAGCCCACTGTCGAGGCCCTCCCGGTGCCTCACCTGGAGCTGGTGCAGGAGGCGCTCCATGATGTTCAGTAGGATGTCCCAGGTCACAGCTTGCAGCTCCCTCCGGTACTTCTTGATGAGTCTGGTTATAGAGAGGACGATTTCATAGGACACCACTTCATTCGGACAGGTCATAGCCTAGAACAAGAGACCCAGAGAACACACAGTGGTCAGCGGCTTCCCACTGCTGCCCAGCAAGCCCCATCCCACGCCCCTCAGAGCTGAGCACGAGATGCCTTGGAGGGGCTTGCTCCCCACACGGATCTCAGGGGTCACAGAACTATCTTAGGAGCCCAGAAACACGCTTTCTACACTGGCTTCAAAGTGCTGGACTCAGGCAGCCCGGGTGGCTCAAGCGGTTTAGCACCGCCTTTGGCCCAGGGCCTGATCCTGGAGACCCGGGATCGAGTCCCACGTTGGGCTCCTTGCATAGCGCCTGCTTCTCCCTCTGCCTGTGTCTCTGCTTCTCTCTCTCCTGTGTATTCTCAGAAATAAATAAATAAATAATTAAAAAAAAAAAGTGCTGGACTCCACTGGACTGGACCGTTCACGGCAGATTCTGGGCCACTGGCTCACCAGCCTAGCAGAACCTGGATGCTCCCCGCTCCACTGTCACGAAGCAGGACCTTGGCAGGAAGAACCAGTGGCTCCAGCCTGGGCGGCTCCCAGGCACACATGCTACATCTCTGGCCTTGCTCTCGAGCAAGAGCAAGACTAGCACTTAACAAAATGAAACCATCCCCAGCAGGACTCTCTTTTTTTCTTTTTTAAAGATTTTATTTATTTATTCATGAGAGAGAGAGAGAGAGAGAGCGGCAGAGACAGAAGCAGGCTCCATGCAGGGAGCCCGACGTGGGACTCGCTCCCGGGTCTCCAGGATCATGCCCCGGACTGAAGGCAGCGCTAAAAGCTGAGCCACCAGGGCTGCCCCCTCTGCGGGAATCTTGAGAAGTTCTAATGTTCATCCGCAGAAGATGAAATTTATAAAATAGAACGTGTGCTTGAAGATAGAACCAAGGGTCCTAAACCTTGTCCCCGAGTTGCAAAGCAAGGCCTCTCACTGCCCACAGGCCTGCACTCAGCCCCCCAGTGCTGTGGGCCCCCCACCCCGCCAGCCTCTGTGGCACACAAACCAAGTCACCTCATAAAACGACGGCAACACAGACGTTGGGGAGTTCTTGAGAGAGTAGAGTCGGTGTGCTCCCCAAAGGGCCATCCCCACAAAGAACACAGCCCCTCTCAGCAGTGGGGCATCTTCCATGTAGGCTCTAGAAGCAATCCACAGCAAGACCACATGTCAGCGAAGCCCGCACCACCTCCCTGAGCTCCCTGCTCTCATGGGCAGAGGCAAAGCTGGGGAAGAGGCGGTGGGCAGGGGACCCGGGCCTGAGCAACGACCCGATCCACTCATGCACTCCCACCACAGTCAATCCTGCTGCCGCAGGACCGTGTCAGATGCCAGGGCACGAGGTAAAAGCAAGCCATCAGCCCCATGGTGCTCGAGGTCTAGGAAGCACGGATGTGAACCAAAGAACCATGTAAGGAGATGTCAGGTGCCTCTCTCAGGTTACAGCAAAGAATGAGAGCCCAGGGCCATGAGGATAACCTCCCCAGGGCGCTCAGGAAATGAGCAACCATGCTACATCAGCACGCGCTCAGACAAACGAGCATGGCAGAAGGACGTGCCAGCCAGGGGAGCAGGTGTGTGCAGAGGCCTTGGGTGGCTGGCACAGCAGCTAGGACAGGCGGGAGGTCCACAGGCTGAGGCAGGGCTGACTGCCCGGGCCTTGCCATGCTGGGCACTGTGGTTCTGATCCTCAGGGCAGGGGGAGCCATCACGGCTCCGAGCAAATGGTGCCACGGTCAGATCAGTGGTGGGAAAAGGTCATGTGGCTGCTGCGTGGAGTGGATGCCAGGAGCTCAGGAGCAGGTGCAGGAGACCAGCAAGGAGAGCGTGGGGGCCCAGGGGGCCGGCCCTAGGAGTGCACAGCCCTGAGCCACCCCTCAGGGGCAGAAGCAATAGGACCTGTGATGGTCTGGCCGTGGGACAGGAGGCCTCGGGCCTCCTACCAGCGTCAGCGCTGACACAGGCCCCCTGGAGGAGGTCCGAGTGTGGGAGGGCTTATGGGGCTCAGCTCTGAATGTCCTGACTTCACAGCAGGAGGAGAGCACAAGAATCAGGCACAGAGCACATAGCTGTAGCTGCAGAGCAGGCTTTTGGGGCAGCTACCCCAAAGGGACAGAAAGCTCTCAGCTACCCCCGCCGGGCATGGGCCCACATTGCAAGCCTCCCGGAGGAGCCTCAGTGGCAGCCGACCCATGCCCCGAACCCGCGCACACTCGCCTGTCCTCCATGATGCGACACATGTTGTAGATGGCACTGTGGCCCAGGTGGGTGCCCAGCAGGTTCCGCATCAGCTGGGAAACAAAACGTACCGCCCTGAGAGAGGGGCAGATACCGGCCCGGGACCCGGGGGCCAGCCTCGTGCCGCCATCGCCCGGAAGCCCTCCACGTCCAGCCGGCTCTCCACCACCCCCTCCCAAACACGGAGTTTTCAAAATGCTAAAACCCTGGCCTCAGCTCAGCCACCTGGGAAAATGCTACTGGGCTCCCCTCAGCAGGACACACGGCCATTCACAACATGGCCCTCGTCCCAGCCACGTGCTTTTAACGTCACCCTGGAGGGAAGAAGCCTCCAGGGCAAGGCCTAGACCCCCACCTTCCAGCAAGGCTCACAGAGCTCCTTCACGTTGATGGTGCGGCACAGGGTGACGATGAACAGGGGGAGGCTCTCAGCCGGCAGGCAGTTGTAGCAGACGACGGCGTCCAGCACCTGCAGGGAGACCTGGTGGGGGGGATGAGGGTCACGCCAGCCCTGCCCCGCCTCCCGCCCGCAGCAAGGGGACACCCACAGCCTCCCTCCCACCCCGCTTTAGTTGCTGTCGCCCCTCCCCCTTGCCGAAGCAGCCTTCCAGAGAACCAGAGGGGGCGAGCACCACTGTCACAGAGGCTCATGCCATCCTGAACTGTGACCCCACTGGCAGAGGTCGTCCAACCAACCACTTACTGCAGAGCCCTGAGCACCAGGGAGGCAGAGCCGCCAGCCTGGGGCCCCACGACCAGTGAAAGGCAGTGCGAGGCTAGACCCCAGAACCCCGGGTCTCACACACCCCCCAACCAGGCCTGCCCAGGAGGATGATGAGAGGGACCGTCCCCGGGGAGGACCAGCTACAAACCTCTATGTCCACGGATGACACGGTCTGGACGCACAGCAGGCAGATCATGCTGGTGGAGGAAGGGCAAAGTCAGCGGGAGGTTTCCCAGAGGCCGCGTGGCCACACGTCGCGCTCTGGTGACTCTACAATCATCAAGCGAGAGGCTCAACCCCCTTTGAGTTCCACTCACCCCCAGACAGGCAGGTGCCCGCTCTGGGCCACCGCTGCTCAGTGCTGGCTGTGCAACACCAGCAAGGCCCAGCCCCTGCCCTCATGCCTTCCGCAGCGTTTGAAAGAACGGCCCCAGAGATAATAAGAAGCGCTAGCTAACGTTATGGGTCTGTGAGAAAGAAAACGCTATCGTTCTATCAATGCGAGCAAGAGGCAGCCACGTTGCTCCCAGCTTCTCCGTTTGCTTGCTGATGTCAACAGTTTTATCCACGCCACGGAGCTACACGCGGCGCCCAAGGAGCACAACTACCATCAGAGGGACGTGATTGGAACTCTTCTTACTGGACCATTGATGCAATGTACTCATCCAGGTAACAGCTGTTGAACTTGACCAAGTTCACAAGCACCAGGAGGAATTCGGAGGACAGGCCGATGTCCATCCACTGCAGGACAAACCCAGCTGAGGGGGAAGAGGAGGGCACTGTACTGTCTACTCACCTCCTCCCCAGGAGAACACCGTAGCTCCCCCGCTGCTGTCCCGTCAGCAGACCCCGCACAGGCCAATGGAGGCTCGGCTGGAGCCCCAGCGGGTCAGTCCGTCATGGACTGTGGCACATACAGCCCCCAGGACGCGCTGAGGGGGTGTAGGCTGAGGCACAGCCTGGGGCCCCGGGCCTGGGCTGGGCAAGCATCCCCGGGCACGTGTCTAGACGCAGATTCCTGCCCCCTACCCCTCCCTGACACTGTCTCAACAGAGACAGAAGCCACGCTTGGCCACTGGCCAAAAAGCCTTAGAAACCTGGGCACAGTCAGCCAGTGAGCACCTGTCAGAGCCAGGCGGCCAGCTGAGGCCCATTTCCGGGCCCCAGAAGTCCTTCTTCCTGTGCCCACAGCCATGACATGGAATCTCAAGACCCACGGATACGTCACCCCATCGGGACAACAGGGAGGAAGGCCAGCCAAGAGGAGGGCTGGGAGGTCAGGCCTGGGGCACAGAGAGGCCCATGAAGAAGACACAGTGGGGCGCCCCACCTCCAGAAACCTCAGGGCGCCCCAGATAAAGCACGGGCTGACACCTGGGTCACCAGCATGCTCTCCCTACAGCAGGACTCAGACCACCTGCTGCCCACCAGGCGGTCTCACTCCGAAGGGATTCTGAGCCTGCAGGTCTGGGCTGGAGCCCAGGACTGTCTGTCTCTAACAGGCTCCCCAGGAGCCACTCTGGTTGGCACTCACATGAGCAGGACCTCATGGTGCCGCGCCCCTTTCAGGCCGTCCCTGTGACCTGCAGCACATCCTCTGTCCCCCGGCAGCCTTCTGGCGCCTCCGGGTTAAATGGGACCCCTCAGGCCAGAAAAACCTCACACCAATGTGGCACCCACCCAGTTCTTCTTCCAAGTAGGTGATGTGTCTCCCATTGTCCGTGAGGGCCTTGAAAACTTCCAGTCTTTCATGGAGGTCTTCGTTAGCGGGGTAATCCTTGATGGCCCTAAAGAACAGAGCCCGGAGAACGCCCAGGCGGTCCCCCTGCAGACAGAGGCGCTCCTTTAGTCCTGCCAGCACCCCTGACCAGCTGTGAGCAGTCCAAGAAGTACAGTGGGCTCCCTTCTCCCTCCCACAGGAACTGACTGTGAGGGACACGTCGGGCACATCAGAGTGGCTCCAGATAAGGGGTGTGCGTGTGTGCAGCATCTACTGTGTGGGAGCTCTGGGCACGGAGTGGACACAGCAGGGACAATGCAGTCCCAGCCCTCCCGGGGCTCCTGGCCAAGAACAGACATCCTCATGTCCACCAGGACAAAAATGGTCTGACTGCACTAAAAGAGGACAGACCTTTCCGAGCAGCAGGGGTGTGGACGAGAGAGAAGGGAGCCTCCCAAGCAGGAACGGAGGGGCCACCTGTGGTTCTAGAAGCTCAGAGCAGCATGGCCAGAGCCTGACGCACAGGGAGCCACAGGCAGAGGCCCAGGGCAGGGGCATGAGGGCAGCAGGACTGGGGAACCACCCATCTCTCGTGGTGGGCATATCCCCCATTGTTTTGCATGAACGGATTCATCTACTCCCCAAGATATTCCAGAGGAGGAAGGAACAACAGGCATTCCCGTTCTATGGGAGAGGAGACAGAGGCTCAGTGACTCCCACCAGGGTCCGAGAGGCTGCGGGGCACACTCCGGCTGTCTGCGGCCCCCCCGGGGCCACCCCTCACGCCCAGCCCAGCTCCACCAGCGCACGGCCCCGCTGCCCATTACCTGCCCCTGCACAATGGCCTTCAGCAGCGCCAGCACTGCATGCCGGGCCTCGGGGGGACGCTCCGGCTGCAGCAGGTCCGCGACAGCCTTCCAGAGCGCTTCCACTGCATGCTGCCGCCAGCGAAGAAGAACAGCGGTGAAGGCATGCTGGCCCCCTCGACTCGAGGCTCAGCACCACGAGCCAATGACGGAGCAGGACACTTCTTCTTAGAACTCCCTCCCCAGAGCCCCCCGCCGCCCCCGCCCCCGTGGACCCGTCACAGCCCCCATGACCCTGAGCCTGATGAGGGGGATGACTCCAAACTACTTCAAACCCACGTAGGTCCTGGCTACAGGCTGGGGGGCAGCGGGCCAGGGGAGCTGTCCTGGCTGCCCCGCAGAGGTTGGCCAGGGGTCCCCCTTGGGGGCTGGCTCAGACTCGGGGAAGAAAGCCACTGAAAGAGTCTCAGGACCAGGCGGTCCCTGGGTCTGCAGCCTGACACAGAAACCCCACTGCCCTGGCCTCCCGCTGTGGAAGCACACCACACGTCTGCTGCGCCTGTGCTGCCCAGAATTCGCATGGCCTTCTGGAATCTGCCTCCGCTAAGCCCCACACCCAGGGGGAAGCTGAGTCCTGTTCCCCACAGCCACCCCGAATCAGTCTCTCATGCCACCTTCTCTTCACGTTAACCATCCCATGCCCCCTTCAACCTGGGTCTTCAGACGACTCAACCTTTCCTGGGCTCACTTTTCCCAAGAAGGAACTAAAAAGTCCTTTAGGTGTTGCCTGACCAACAACCTGACCGTGTTCAGGATACTCTGGAACTTTCACCTCCTTTGTCCCATGCACAACACTCCTGGTGACACAACGTAACCCCTGACAAGATGCAGACACCGACCCGGTGGACTCTGACAGCCTCAGGCTCACCTGTCCATCGGCCACAGGCCCCCCCTCCTGTACCTACACAGGCAACTTTACAGACATGGGTGCCTACTCTCACCTCTATCCTTGATACCATAGAGCCTGCATGTTTCAGGTGACCTGCGATGTGGTGCATGCTCTCCCCTCCCCCTTAGCAAATCCCAATCCGCTCGCTCCATGTCCCCTCCCGAGTTGCCCATACGAGCTGGGGGCCAGGCTAGAGCAGAGCCCTGCAGGTGATCTCAGGACCACTTCCTGGTCTGTCTTCGAGATGCCCGGAGAGGGCCTGCAAACACCTGCCTGAAATAAACACGGTCACGTCTGTGGGGCTGCTCGATGCCACCAGCCAGACACCACTCCCAAAGAGACACCAGAAAGGGCAGGCCTGGAGTCAAACGGCTTCCTGATGTACCCTTACCTTCCCTGTAACACGAAAAGACCACTGAGCACGGCTCTCTGCGAGTCACTACAGACGCTTTGTTGGAACTGCCAGGAAAGGCTTCATCCCTCTACTCCCCACCCCTGCATGTGATGGACCCCAAAGGGTTGGGCTCAGCGCATTTGCAGAAGCTTCCCCATCACTAAGATGCAGGTTAAGCGTCCCTAAAATGGAGCGTGAGTTAGCGCCAGCAGGCAGCTGCCAACCCGGCTCCTAGAAAGAGCCGTCAGACTCCTCGACAGCAGTCAAATGAGGCGGACCTACCTCTTCAAATTTCTTCGTTTTTGCAACTTCGCAGATCTGCCCTATCACCCGGATGCGATTGTTGATGCCGCATTCAACACTCAGCTCCTGGCGAGAGACGAAGGGAGAAAAGGGGCCAGCGCTCAGGCAACAGGACTCCTGAACAGCCAGTCACAGACCATCCCGAGGATCGTAGCGCGTGTCCACGCTGCAGACTTGCCACGGATCTTTCTGCAATCGGGGATCACCAGGGCTTATGGCCCCGTCTCAGCTGAGAACACTCTGCTTCTCTTTTTCACGTTTCTTTTTATTTATTTATTTATTATTTTATGATAGTCACAGAGAGAGAAAGAGAGAAAGGCAGAGACATAGGCAGAGAGAGAAGCAGGCTCCATGCACCGGGAGTCCGACGTGGGATTCGATCCCGGGTCTCCAGGATCGCGCCCTGGGCCGAAGGCAGGCGCCAAACCGCTGCGCCACCCAGGGATCCCACGTTTCTTTTTATTAAGATAACATTCACTTAACAAAATTAGCTGTTTAGACAACTTAAAACCGTACCATGTAGCTTGTAGCATATTCACAATGGCTCGCAACCAGCTCCACTAATTCCAGAATATTTCCATCATGTAAAAGGGAAACTTCACGCCCATTAGCACTCACCACCCCCCCATCCCTTCAGACCCTGAGACACGCTGATCTACTTTCCATCTCTGTGGATTTACCTATTGTGGACATTTCATAGAAATAGAATCACACGTTACGTGGGGGCCTTTGCGCCTGGCTCTTTTTGCTTAGCGCGTTTTCAGCGTTCATCCACATTCCGGCACGTGTCAATACTTCATTCCTTTCTTTTTTTGCCAGACAATGCTCCACCGTGCGGATGTGATCACGTGTCATCTGTTCACCAGCTGATGAACGTTTTGGTTGTTTCCCAACGGGAAACTTTACGAGCGCAGACACAGCGTGTATGAGACACAGGTGCCGGGATGAGGGAGAGGGGATCAAACACACGCCAGAAAACGGAGCCCTGCGAGTGCCAGGAGCTCAGGTTACCATTAACACCTGGCAACACCTGGCCGTAGCCCTAATCACCTGAGCAAACGACTGCAACGCTTAGGCCACCTGGTCAAGTAGGTCTCCCTGCATCGACAGCTGGGTGCGAGCTCACGCGTGCTGGACCAGGTCCTCATCGTCCTGCCTTCCTGAACCTCGGAAGGACAGGCGGACAGGCTTCCCCAGCCCCGCGCCAGCCGCATGCCAGCCTGCCCGGCAGCTCACTCACTCTCAGGATGTCCGCCGTGATGATGAACTCGGTCTGCTTGCCCTCTGCTGACCTGGGGTTTGGCCTCGGGGTTCCCAGTCCCAAGAGAATCCTGAACTTCTCCTTCAGGCCTGAGTCTTTGCTCGTAGGCTTGGCCATGGTGGGCAGGGACGCGGCGAGGCCGCCTCTGCGCCGAGGAAACAGGCAGAGGTCTCAGGGGCAGCGCCCGCGAAGCCGGGTCTGCGCGCACGCCCCGCCCGCGGCCCCGAGGGCCTGGAGCACCGCCGGCGGCCCGGCAGCAGCGGCCCCGGGAGGGGCGGGGACCCGGGCGGCCCCTCGCACCCGCTCCGCCTTACAGCCTGGGGGGCCCGCGGCTCCAGGCTCGGGCGGCGGTGGGCGCGGCCGAAGGCCCGGGCCGCCACTGACACTGCGGGGTCCACCCCCACGCCGCCGCCGGAAGCTCGATCCGCACTTCCGGCGGCGGGCCGGGGCCGAGGGTCGCCGCCGGGCTTGCTGGGAGTCGTAGTTCCGGGCTGCTCTCCGGCGGAAAAGCAGGGGGGCCGGAGGGGGCGGGGCGAGAGTCGGGTCACGTGGTGTGGCCGCGGGGGCCGCCGGGATGTGTAGTCCGCGGGACTCTGGCTTGAGCATGGCCGCCGTGAGGATGATGACCCGGAGCCGGAGCTGGGGGCCGGGGGCCGCACCGCGGCGGGGTGGGGAGGAGGCGGCTCCGCTCCAGAGGCGGGAGGCGGCTGCAGGTACCCTCGCGCCCGCATCGGGGCATGGGGAGAGGCGATGGAAGGAGCCTGCCGGGGCCGGCGGCTGGGAATCCGAGTCGCCCCCACGTGGGGCTCTGGCTCCCACCCTGTTCCCTGTGCCCAGGACGCAGGGGGCAGGGGTCGGTCCACACGGACCGCGTCCCGGTACCCGCCCGGGGATGCTGCACTCGTGCCAGGCTTCTGGGGGCAGGCCAGCCTTGCTCTCCTGGCTGCTTCCCGCGGGATGGGGGGCCTGGTGCCCAGTCCTCGCCCCCGCTTGAGGGAGCCCCAGGGGGGGACCGGGAAAGGGCAAGCCGTTCTGTGTGTTGTGCAGGCGTGAAGGACCTGGCTGTACAGGACTGGGGGGGCGGTAGCCAGACCCACAGGGCCCCTGCACCCTGTCCTTCAGGACACCGGAGGGGGACTCCTTAGGCACCCAACCAACCCTAGCCCGGGACACAGCTCCATCCTGAGGGAAGCAGGGCGAGGGGAATAAGCAGATGGCAGCGCGCGCTGGGTAGGCAGGAGCCCTGAGGCTGGGATGAGTTTGGAGTTCGTCGGAAGTACAAGAAGTCAAAGAGGAGTTTTAAACAGACGTGACACAATCTGATTTGGGCTGTAAGACTTGCTGTCTGGCACCGTGTGGGAGCTAGATGGGGGAGGCACCCCTTCCTCCTGTTGGTAGAGCCGTCCTGTGCCGACTCAGACTCGGTCAGGAGGGCAGTGGCATCGGGAAAGCTGACCTGCCCCCGAAGCACCCGCAGCTGTAGCAGATGATGGATGGTCATTGAATGGATGACGAAGGGAGAGGGCAGGCAGGGCAGCACCCACCCCCACCCCCACCCCCACCTGTGGCCCCTGCTGAATGGCACATTTTTGCAGAAGGAAAGAAAAACCCTAGCCTTGCAAAGCGTCAGCGGAAGACACAGAAACTGAAGGTGGCCTACGAAGCCCCAGGTCACGAGAAAGGAGAGAGCCACAAAGCCCTGGAGGCACTAGGCTGGGAGCCCCAGGACTGGCGGCAGCAGCTGGAGAATATCCGCACCATGAGGAGTGGGAAGGACGCCCCCGTGGACTGGCTGGGGGTTGAGCACTGCCATGACCCCAGCGCTCCCCCAAAGGTAGGCAGGGGCCGCACCTGCCTGGTGACTCCCTTCTGGACCAGACACATGCCTCCTCTGAGGCCTCTGGCTGCGCACAGCCTGACCCGTGGCAGCCCTTGGCTGGCACCCGAAAGGAAGGCAGGCAGTGAAAGGAAGGCAGGCAGCGTGTTGAGGGGAAGCGCCTGAGGCCCCGAGCAGGGAGCAGCATCACCTGCTCGGCAGGTGAAGACTGCCTGCAGCTTGGGGTTTCGTGCTCTGCCTTCTGCCAGCAGAGTCCTGACACACCAGGAGTCTTCGTAATGTTTCCTGAGAGAGAGCTCCTTACACTTCACTGGCTTGGAGCGTGGCCTTTAGACCAACTTGATCCTAATCCCAGCCCCACTAGCTGGGACCTGGGTGCACGGACTTCTTTGGGGGTCAGTTTGTGTGTAAGTTGTGGCCTTATCCACGGCGCACAGCAATCACGGTGGGAGGCGCTGGCTGTCAAGCATGGCGATGATACATTTACGTCTCCAGGTGATCTTTGTAAGGCAGGTACTGTTATCCTCCCCATGTTATGTAGGAAAAAAAAGCAAAACAAGCCCAGGCTGGACGCCTTACACAGTGCGTTGGCCAGAGTGGCTGGGAGGCTGTCATTTGTTGGCCAGGGTCATGGGTAGAGGTGGTCTAGGGTTTGGCTGGGGCCTGGCCCACACTGAGCTACCTAGGACCTGTCACTGCCCTGGTTCCGGTCACTGTGCCAACAGGTGCAGAGGTACCAGGTGCTACTGTCACTGATGCTCTCCAGCCAAACCAAAGACCAGGTGACAGCAGGCGCCATGCAGCGACTGCGCGCTCACGGCCTGACAGTGGACAGCATCCTACAGACAGATGACGCCACGCTGGGCTCGCTCATCTACCCCGTAGGCTTCTGGAGGGTGAGCCCACTGGCCTGGGAAAGATGTCAGGAGGCTGATGGGAGGCCGTGGGGTACAGGAGGCCAGGGGTGCCTCTTAGGCCACAGGGACCCGGATGTGAGCTCCCAGTGGAGCCCCCTGCCCCTCTGGCCAGCACACGGGGCCAGGACCATTGGGCCTCCCTCCTTGGCCTTTCCTGTTTGCAGCCCACCCCTTCCTTCCTCCACCTCCCCACCCGGCTGACTGGCGCTTCCTTTCCTCCCTGAGGCTGCCCACCGCCTTTCCCTTTGTTTACTCCGGGCCTCCCTGGAGTGCGTCACCCCCTCCCTCTGGAGCCCCAACGGGCCACAGAGCGCTGGGTGGCGAATAGGCGGGTCCGCTGAAGGCGGCCGGGCGGGTGCGGCTGCTTCCCCTTGGTACTAGCGTGGGCTGCAGTTTGTCAAATGGGTTTTAAATAGCCCTCTCCGCTTGGGCACGGAGTGGGAACCACCCAGCTGGCCTGGCGGCTGGTGGGGGAGCCCCAGGCTCCAGCCTGCCTTCCTGAAGGTCCAGGTGCTGCTGAGCTCAGCTCCTGGCACGGCTGGCCTCTGGGGGAATGATGGGGCAGGGCACCTGAGCTACACCCCACACACGGGTCACAGGTGCAGGCCCGCATCAGGCCTCCCCAGTCTCTGCTGCCCTCGGCTCACCCCCAACTCCTAGGGAGACAGGGGCACACAGGTACCACTGAGTGTGTCGTTAGCAGGTGATGGGCAGCTCTGGACACCTGTGGGTTTCCCTTGGGACTCACGTCCTCCGGTAGGGCTACACCATTCACCTCTGGGGCCGACCACCCCTCTCCATCTTTCAGAGCAAGGTAAAGTACATCAAGCAGACCAGTGCCATCCTGCAGCAGCGCTACGGCGGGGACATCCCAGCATCTGTGGCAGAGCTGGTGGCACTGCCCGGCGTGGGGCCCAAGATGGCACACCTGGCCATGGCGGTGGCCTGGGGCACTGTGTCAGGCATCGGTGAGTGGCATCCACACTGTTGGAGGGCAGGGCTGGCCACATCTGTGACCCCAGGTCTGCTCCCCCACAATTTAGCTCAAAGGGTCAGAAAGATGTTTCCAGCACTGAGGTAGGCCTGGCCCACCCATGGATGAGGGCTAAGGGGAGGAGTTCCCATCTGCCGAGCACCTACTGTGCACTGGGCTCTGGGAGAGGCCCTGGGCATGGACTCAAGGCCTGTGCTGTGCAGGAAGAAAGATGTTGAGCAAATAACTGCTGTGAGGTAGAAGCGTTTGTGCGGGGGCGGGGTGGGTGGTCGTGCATGGCAGTGTCAGAGCTGAAGAGTAAGGGTGGGCTGGCCAGGCTAAGAGGTAGAAGTGCCACCCAGGCGGGAGGAACAGCGTCTGCAAAGCCAGCAGGTGGGAAAAAGAGCCAGTAGAAGAAGTCTCAAGAATGAGCATAGGCTGGTGGGGGAGACAGTAAAGGCAGGGGGACCCCAAGGGAGGAGGAGCTGGGGGGAGCCCCTTCCAGAATCCATTTCCTGACAGTGGTGGTGTCTCTGAAGACGGACCCTGGATCAGGGGGCTGCTTCGTCAGACCTTTGCTCAGATTTGAGCTTCCGCGGCCACACGGCGGCAGGCCTGGCCAGCGCAGAGACCAGGGCCTGAGCCACAGCCTCTGCGCCCACCTGGTGCTCCTGCTGCCGGAGCTGCAAGAGGGCAGAGACTCCCCAGCACTTCCCCTGGTCCTAAAGCCTCTGCTCCCTGGGGTGGGGACCCTTCGCGTGGGCAGGGGGCAGCCAGGGGCTGAGGGGCCCCGCCGTGAAGCCGGGCTGGAACCCAGCGGCCCGGAGACCGCGGTGGGCCTGGAGACCGCGGTGGGCCTGGCGGTGGGCCGGGACAGAGCTTGCCCTCCCCTCCCCCACCCGCAGCCGCCAGCCTCTTGCCAGCCCCAAGGCGTGGATACTTGAGCTTATCTGGTGGCTGTCCTCGGCTGCCCGAGGCCTGAGTCCCAGGAGGGGTCTGGAAGGTCTGTGGGGGAAGGGCCCACAGCCCCGGGAACAGGACTTTGGCGACAGCAGACACACAGGAGGGGAGTCCGATTGTCCCCCTTTCTGGATGTCTGCGGGCGCTCAGTTAGCAGCCCAGGGCTGTGGCCACAGCAGCCAGTGTCAGCACTGCCATCCCGTCCCAGCCGAGTGACTGAGAGGCAAGGTGCTTGCTCTCTGAGCTTCGGCCTCCAGGCTGGGAACGTATGCAGGGCGGGCAGAGCCTTCCTGGAGCTGCCCGCGGGAGCCTCCCGGTGTGGGGAGGCCCTGGGCCGGGCCTCTGGGTGGCAGGACGGAGCTGAGGCTTGGTAACCACTGTGGGTGCCCCCACCCTGTGTCCCCAGGGCACCCCCGGTCAGTGTCTGGGGAGGGAGCAGGTTCAGGACTCCATCTCTCTTCTGGAGGAGGCCCCCGTGAGCAGGTGCCAGGCCGAGCCCTGGGGTGGCCGGCCCAGGGGAGCTGGGACCCTGCCCCCACTAGGTGACAGCTGCAGCTGGCCGGCCCATCCTCCCTGTGCTGTCCCTGACCATGCGGCAGTCGGTGCAGTGTCCTCAAGGTGGCCCGCTGGACCCAGCCCTGAGACCCGGCCTGGCACAGCTGGCACCTGGGCCGGGAGCTGCCGCTGCTGCCTGCCCCCCAGCTGCAGGACCTGAGGCCTCTGGCTCAGCTGCTGCCCCGCTCTCTGCAGTTCGGGGCCCTCTGGAAACCGGGGGGTGGGAGGAGGGGACCCTGGGCCTGGGCTCGGGGCTGTGGGCAGGGAGCCACCTGGTAAGCACGCTCTGTGATGACCCGGTGCCGCCTCCACCAGCGGTGGACACACATGTGCACAGAATCGCCAACAGACTCAGGTGGACCAGGACCACGACCACGTCCCCAGAGAAGACGCGCGCTGCCCTGGAGGAGTGGCTGCCCCGGTGCGACAGGGTGGGGGGCTGGTGGGGCTCTCCTCTGTGTCCCTCCCACACTGACCTCCCTGCCCTTCACAGGGAGCTGTGGGGTGAGATCAACGGACTGTTGGTGGGCTTCGGCCAGCAGACATGTCTGCCCGTACGCCCTCGCTGCGGGGCCTGCCTCAACCGCAGCCTGTGCCCCGCCGCACAGAGCCCCTGACGCCCGCGCCTGCCCCCGCCTGCCCCCGCCGGAGAGCCGCAGCCTGTCTGTAATAAACCCTGGGAGTTGTTTGCATCGGGGTCTGGCTGAATCTTCCCTGGGGTGCGGGGCAGGCCGGGAGCACGTGCGTGACTGCGTGTGGCCCCGTGCTCATGTGAACGGGGCTGCCTGGGAGCCCAGGCTGGGGACGTGACCATGTGGGCTAGGGGTGGGGGTGGTGAACATGCGGGAGTCTGGGACAGAGCTGGACCGTGGGAGCCAGCTGCAGCCAGCTGTTAGGAAGGCCGCTGGAGACCTGGGCGGCTGGGCTGGGAACCCAGATGGACACTCCCTCCTGCACCCTGAGGGCTCTCGGCGCCAGGAGGCCCCACCCTGAGGCCACGGAGCCACCTGGCCTCCAGCGCAACACCATTAGCCCCAGGCTGGGCGCCCCAGGGCGTGAGACCTGCCCTGTGTGTCCCCGCGGGTGGGCGGAGGTGGGAGGGGGTTGCGGGGGGGAGGGGGAGAGCAGAGCTGAGGGGTCAGGCCAGCCCCCTGGATGGAGTGGGATGGGGCTCTGCTTCCAGCGGCTTCTGCCTCCCTGCCCAGACCACGGGTCCCCCCACCACGAGGGCTCAGGAAGGGCAGAGGCGGCCAGGGGTCTGAGGAAGGCCTGTTTATTCGGAGGGCGCGCATGCGCTATGGCTTACAGGGCAGACAGCGGTGTCCGTGGGGTCAGGGCCAGGAAGAGAGAATGGGTGCGGTCCCCTGGGGGCAGGCTCTCCCACACCACACTCCCCCTGCCTGGGGACTAGAGGCCCGTCCAGAGGCCTCCGTCTTCAGGCAACCCAGGGCCTCCATCCTCGGCCCCTCCAGCCCAGGCCCTGCGGCCCAGACCACCAGTTCAGCAGGGATGTGGGGGCCTGCAAGGGGCCCCTCTACAGCAGGGAGGAGGCCGAGGGGCAGCTCCTCCAGCCACAGCGGGCCTCCCCCGGAGCCCCCACAAACCACAGCCTGGCCCCACTGTTTCTGTCCCTGGAAGTGCCCGGGGCTCCCACCTGGGACGGCTGCTGCTGAGGGGTGGGGAGGAAATGGTTTGCAGAGAAAGGTTTGTTTTATTGCAATTACTTAGAGAGGCGTCCTACGGGGGTGGAGGTGGAGGCGGGGGCGGGACTCTGGTATTAAGTGGAAACATGTGTGGAATTGGAGCTCTTTTTTTTTTTTTTTTTCTTTTTCTTGTTTTTGGAAGAAAAGCAAAAACACAAATTCCTTTAAGTCAGCAGCCTGGGCAGAGCGGCAAGGGCCGAGCCCACAGTCACCACTGCCTCTCCCTGTCCCTCTCTAGCCTCGGGGCCCCCTCTCCCCCATCCAGCACCCTGCAGGTGGGGGGTGCAGGACGGGGCTCACGGGGGCGCACGCTGGCTCCTGGTGGTGCTGGGACCAGCACGGCGTCCGGGGGTGAGGAGGTCCCCTCTGGCCCACCGAGGCGTGGGGACCTGCGGGCTGGGCCCGGGGCCGAGCGGGGGAGGCCGGGTCACCGGCAAACAGGCAGGGAGGGGCTCAGAAGTTGCTGAAGATCTCGCGCTTCCGGTTCCAGTCCATCTGTGGCGCCCGCTTGTTGACCCGGGTGGCTCTCGCCTTCTCCTTGGCTTCGGCCGCCGTGGGGCTCAGGTGGAGGCCGCTCTCCTGAAAGGGGTCACGCTTCCAGGTGTTGCTGTCCTGGGGGCAGGCAGAGTGGGCAGGCGGCCAGTGTGAGCCTGGGAGGCAGCTCTCCGCAGAGGCCGGCTGGTGGGGCTGGGGCAGCAGGCCCGGGGCTTCCTGGAGGCGGTGACCCCACTGCCCAGGCTGCCAGCCACACCAACACCCACCCCGGCCTCTTTCCACCCTCCCCCATGTGTGGGCACTGCAGTGAGGCGGGCGGGCACTCGCTACCTCAGTGTCCTTGTCTAAGCCAGGCAGATCACTTCGGGACGAACACGCTGAGCCACCGTTCAGCTAGGAAAGCAAGGACACGGTGTGGCTGCAGGGCCCGTGCCCGGGAGCCGCCAGTGCCCACGCAGACGCTCGTGCACACACATCAGAGCCGCATTCATTCTTCTGTCTGGCAGTAGGCACCGAGCCTGGGCAGGAGCCGCGGGTGCTGCCAAGGGCGGGGAGCCTGCCCCCCGCCTGCTCACTACGGAATCACCCCCATGAGCATCACTTGGGGTGAAGCCGGGACCGCCTCCCGAGGAGTGACGCAGCATGACTGCAGCTCACCCGCCAGCAGCCTCGTGGGGCGGGGGCGGGGCTGACCCAGGCAGGACCCGGAGTGGCTGGCAGGATTGGGTCTCGCTATCACACCCACACAGGGAGATCTTGAGGTGGGGGCACGGGCAGGTCTGGGGATCCCTAGAGGGGCCCCAACAGGCTCCTGAGTCCACCCTGTCCATTCCCACCCTCTCACCTGGGCAGGGCTGGTCCCATTGGTGACTGGTGATAGCAGTGGACCTGTGGGGACAGCGTGTCGGTGGCTGGCCAACCCCCCATGCCACCCCGTCCCCAGCCCCAGGCAGCAGCCCACCTTCCACGTGCTCCTCAGTAGGTGTGACCCGTAGCCGCTTGAAGTGCTCATCCGTTTCGGGGTCCACCACCAGCAGCCGGGCCTCGTCCTCCTGCGCCTTGATGCTGGCGACCACCTCTGCGTGGCGCAGCCCCTCCACATTCTGCCCATTCACCTGCCAGCAGCAGCGTGAGGTCAACCTGGCCCGAGGTCAGGCCCCCGCAGGCCCCTCGAGCCACCCAGCCAGGCGTGGCATCAAATATTCATCAATGTTGTCACCAGCCGTGGCAGGAAGAGGAATGCCAGCTCAAGTTCCCAGCATCTCTCCCCAGCAAGGACCTTGCTGCCCAGACACACCCGGGGCACACAAGCCAGACACACACATGGAGGGACACGGGCCAGACACACATCGGGGCACACGAGCCCAGAAACACACCCCAGGGGCACACGGGCCAGACACACACATGGAGGGACACGGGCCCAGACACACACCCGGGGGCACACGAGCCCAGACACACACCCCAGGGCACATAGGCCAGACACACACATGGAGCGACACGGGCCAGACACACACCCCAGGGGCACACGGGCCAGACACACACATGGAGGGACACAGGCCCAGACACACACCTGGGGCACACGAACCAGACACACCCGGGGGCACACGAGCCAGACACACACATGGAGGGACACGGGCCCAGACACACACCTGGGGCACACGGGCCAGACACACACCCGGGGCACACGGGCCAGACACACACCCCAGGGGCACACAAGCCAGATACACACATGGAGGGACACGGGCCCAGACACACACCTGGGGCACACGAGCCAGACACACACATGGAGGGACACGGGCCCAGACACACACATGGAGGGACACAGACCCAGACACACACCCGGGGCACACGGACCAGACACACTCAGGGGCACACGGGCCAGACACACACACTCAGGGGCACACGGGCCAGACACACAC
Source organism: Canis lupus dingo (assembly GCF_003254725.2). NCBI lineage: Eukaryota > Metazoa > Chordata > Mammalia > Carnivora > Canidae > Canis > Canis lupus. Next base: position 38,790,154 of record NC_064248.1, read on the forward strand.
CCCAGGGCACATGGGCCAGACACACACCCTGGGGGCACACAAGCCAGACACACACATGGAGGGACATGGCCCAGACACACACCCGGGGCGACACGGGTCCAGACACACACCTCAGGGCACAAAGGCCAGACACACACCCCAGGGGCACACAAGCCAGATACACACATGGAGGGACACAGACCCAGACACACACCCCATGGGCACACGAGCCAGACACACACATGGAGGGACACGGGCCCAGACACACACACCTCTCATGGGGCCCCCAGCACCCCAAAGCCTCCACAACAGGTACCTCGATGAGTCTGTCCTGGGCGCGGAGGCCAGAGTGAGCGGCAGGCGAGCCTGGGTCCACGGAGCGGATGTACTGTCCCGGCCGGGACTTGTCACTGTGCAGGTTGAACCCGTAACCTTGGGGGCCCTTTCTCAGGTGGCAGAGCCGAGGGCGTAGCTCCCTGGGGGGCCCACCGACATCCTGCAGGCGCATGAGACCAGGCTCAGCACTGATCTCCAGCCCCCAAGCCTCCCCCACCCCGCCCCCCATCTGCAGCTGCAGTGGACGCAAGCTGGAGGGAACCCTAATTCCAGGCTCTACATTCCCCCGCCAGGCAGCCCCAGCTCACAGGACAAACGCTGTACCCGTGCCTGGGTGGACCCCCTTAGGCCGCCTGTGCCCAAGCTCCAGCTGCAGGTTCTGGAGCAAAGCCTCACTCTCCAAACCCAAAACCAACTTGAGGTGGGACTAGGGGCTTGACAGGGGTGCTGACAGGATCCGCTCAAGGGCAGCGCTGAGCACAGGCCGGGGTCCTAGGGGCAGCCAGGCGTCCTGGGCCCGCTGGCCCTGCGGGGGCACCCCTCGCCACCTCCCTCCTCCGAGTGTGAGGCTGACGTTTGTTTTTTCTCCCAGTGGCCTCCATAGGGCTGGTGGCAGCAGGCTGTGTTTGCTTTCACATTCCAGAGCAAGCTGGAGCCACCCCCACCCGCACAGGGCCCAGCGGCGGGGTGCACAGGCTGGAGCCGGGCCGGAGCCCAGCGAGGAGGCCACGGGTATGCCCACCCTCCCTGCCAGAGCACAGAGGTCCCCGACGCCCCGAGCGTCCCCCCATCCACAGGCCAGGGCCTCGCCTCACTTTACCTCCAGCATCCTGCAGCAGGGCTCTGGGGCAGGGGCCGGCGGGCAGGGGCCAGGCCCCGGGCCCCCTCCCAGCCGCAGCCCGGGTAGTGAGCAGAGCGCCCAGCAGCCGCGGAGCGGGTGCTCAGTTACACGGGGCGGTGGCTGGAGGCGGGCGGCGGCGGCTCGGATTGCCCGGGCTGCTGGGGATGTGGGGGCGCGTGCAGGTGAGCGTGTGCGGCGTGGGGGTGCTCCTGAAGCCCTCCCTCCCCCGGTCCACCTCGCCCTCGCCCTCGCCCTCGCCCTCAGGGAAAGTCTCCGGCACCTGCCCCTCAGCTCCTCAGCTCGGGCCACCCCCTGGCCGCTCCCAGCCGCCCCCCCAAGCTCCGTCCACACCCCCAATCTGACCACGAGGGCCCTGGCCTGCTAGCCGGCCGGGCCGGGGACCCAAGCACATCTTTTCTTGCAGGGCCTCCCACTGTCCAGAATGCCCCTCCTCTGGGGTCCCTTCCCTGACCCCCGAAGCCACGCAGACACGCCCTTGGGATCCCTGCCACAGGCCCCCACCCAGCCCCGTAAGCCCAGGAACTCAGGGGACAGGGCTCCTGCCCCTCAGTGTCCCAGGGGTTCGGCAACATGGGCTGAACGGATGGGTGTGAGACCCCCAAAGTTCTCCCCCCACCCCATAGAGACTCATCCCCTCTCCCTGACACTCCTGGGGGCCCAGGCTTGGGGGCCCACTCCCCGCCCTGATGTGCCTCTCGGATACAGGCTGCCAGAGCAGGGATCGGCAGACAAGCCCCGGTTGGCAGAGGTGCGTGGGCACAGACACAAGACTCCAAACGTATGCTCACAAACACGCTACACGGCAACACGCGGAGACACACGCGTTGGAGAGGACAGCACCCTGGCGCTGAGCTGTCCAGACTCTTCTCACGCCCTCCACAATGACCTCTTAGGCGGGTCTCTCAAGGCCCCCAAACAGGAAGCAGGACTGTGGGAGTATCCGGGGAGGCCGTGAGGCCAGGCTGAAGTCACATCCGGGTTTGGGACCATCCTGGCCATCCCCCTGCCTCAACCCAGTCCGGCCGCGGCTCAGCACAGCGGCCAGGAGGCTTCTCTGCTGAAAATTCCTCTCCTGCTGATCAGCACCCAAGGACCACCGTCCCTAGCACCAGATGCTCACCTCGAGAAGCTAAGACACACGGGGGGGGGGGGGGGGGGGGGGGCAGGCAGCGTGGAGAGGCCCAGAGCAGCAGTGGGTCAGGAGGGGGCGCACACAGGCCCAGCGCATTGCTCACATTCCTCGCTCCCTGCTCTGGCTCGGAGCACTTCCTGCCGCCTCCCAGCCAGGCCTTCGGGCTCCCACGGGCTCCCAGCCGGGCAGCCCAGAGCTGGACAAGCCCCGGTCTCACAGCTGAGCCCTTGACCAGACAAAGAAGCTGGCATGGGGGTACCCAGGGAGCCGGGCTGTGCCCCCCCAGATGGTGACTCACCAGCCCTGGCAGAGAAAGGCCCCCATTGTTGCTCAGGGTCCAGCCTGCTTTCAACAGGGTCACTGGGGTGTCCCAAATCCCATCTCCTGACCCTGGGGACATGGGCTAAGCCAGCAACTGGGGTCCTCATTGCCCACACTGCCCCCACCCAGCCTGACCTGCACAAGTGCCCAGGATGGTCTCTGTGGAGGGGCTCCTGGGGCCGGGGCCGGCGTTGTGGCATCCCCAGAGCGGGCCATGGGACACACGAAAGAAGTGGCAGGCAAGGAGCGTCCAGCTGGAGTGGCCTGAAGTCTCCAGCCAGCCCTGGCCACCACCCCATTTATCTACCTCCCACTGTGGCCCTGGCTCCCCAGGGATGGGTGGGGACGGGGGGGCTGAGTCACTTTGGGGAGCAGGGTGGTGGCTGAGTCCCCCTCCCCTGCTCAGGCCCCGGCTAGGCACCCCCTACTGGCTAGGTTTCAGTCCCAAGAAAGGAAGGAAGGAAGCTGCTGGAAGGCCCTGCCCTGCTCCCAGGACCCGGGGCTGGGGAGACAGAGAGGCGAGGGAGGGGCACGAGAGGGGACCCTGGTGCCAGAACACAAGACAGTCCTGCTGGGGCTCCCAGAGCCCTCGGGCAGCTACAGGCCCGTATTCCAGGTGGTCACCCCTGCAGGACTCTCACCCACTCCCTCATCAGGCCCCACGGGCCTCTAGGACGGGGGTGGGGGCCCAGGGTCTGGCACCACATCGCAGCCCTGGCGTGGCAAGCTGCCCCGTCTGCTTAGGGGCTGTCCCCTACCGTCACTGTCAGGACCAGCTGCATTGCAGCTGCAGCCTCTCCAGCCTGGTCTGGCCTGGGGCTGAGTCACCACTGATGAGGACCCTATAGCACCTCCATGGGAGGGGCCAGCTGGCATATCAGGGTTGTCCCCAGCCCCACCTCCCACATCCCAGCTGGGACAGAGGAGAATAAGCCCAGAGGACACAAGGGCCCTGACTCCCGGCTTGGCCCTTACTTCCCACGGGGCCCTGCATCCCACACCGAAGCAAACCCCGTGCCCCCCACCTAGTGGTCCTGCCCCTGCAGCTCTGCTAGAGCATGGCCCCCCTGCAGGCACCACCCTCATAGGCACCCGACGGCCAGTCCGGCCAGTCCCTTCTGTGGAGCTCGGCTGAGGCCTGGCTCTTCCTTCTGACCCTCTGAGCCCAGCCAATGGGACACGGGGTCCCCAGCCAGGAGGGAGGGGGTAGATCCCGTCCCCTGGGCCTCCCCAGACCTTCTGGAGTCCCTGTCCCCAGGTCAGCCCCTACCACAGAGCCCCTGCCAGTCGGGCCCCACTTTGTTCCTCTAAAAATACGCCCAGAGGAAGCCCCCTCCTAAGGCTTCCTGCTGCTCCCAGAGCCTGAAATAGCAGAGGGGGAAGGTCCCACCCCAGGACAAGGTGCCTGAGCACCCCACCCTCCAGATAAGCCCCGAGGGCGGATTTTTCCACAGGAAGGTGAACTCAGCGTTTGTGTCTAAATCAATGGACAAAAAGCCTAGGGGGGAAGGGCACTTCCTCCACGAGCTAAGACGCCTGCGAAGGACCAGGGCTCTACGCCGCAGGACCCCGAGCGCCTCAGCCCAGCACCACCTTGGAGCCACACAGCTGACCCGATGCTCCTCACTCGGGCCCTGGCCACCCCAAGGGGCTTTCGGGCCCAGAGAACGCATCCTGAGAGTTCATGCCCAGGCCAGCGCCCAGGATGCCATCCCACCTGAAATACCACCTGCCCCCAGGGCAGTCCCCAGACGCGCGCACTCCCAGGCTTCAGCTCTCACGCGGGCACTGGCGTTGGGCCAGTGGTTCTGAGGGGGATCGGGGAAACCCCTGGGATGGAATCCTTCAGAGAGGCTTCAAGAGGACCGAACAACCAGGCGCCCGGGGGGCTTGGTTGAGTGCCCGACTCTCGGTTTCAACTCAGGTCACGATCTCGTGGGTAGTGAGACCGAGCCCCACACCAAGCCTCCCCACAACGAACCCCAAGTCAGGCTCCACGCCCAGAGGGGAGTCTGCTTGGGGACTGTCTCCCTCTGCCCCTCCCAGTGCTCGGGCACGTTCTCTCTCTCTCTCTAATAAAATAAGTAAATCTTTAAAAAAAGAGGGTGCAGAACAAGCTCTTCCTGTTGGCCTCCCCCAAGTAGGAAGTCCTGCTACCCAGAAGTGGGTAGAGTAGCGCACACACACATACACACACGCACACATTTATTCCAGCTCTCTGGCCTGGGGTGGATGCAGGAAGGGAGAAGTACCCCAAGCTGAGGACCCAGCTGAGTGTCCCAGCCACCCCCCACCACGCGCTGCGCACAGCGAGGGACCAGCCCTATCTCCAAAGGACAAGCAGGCTCCTCAGACAGACCGACACCTGCCCCTGCACAATCCGTCCCGGGAGGTCCCAGCAGACCCCTCCCACTTCCCTCAGCCCCGGTTGGCCTCCTCCAGTCGGCCTCGGCCTCGTCCGAGTGCCTTCTCCTAGGCCGAGCGCCCTCTCCTAGGCTGAGCACCCTCTCCTAGGTCCAGCAGCTCTCACGGGCTTTCTGGGGAGAAGGGAGGGGGATGGGGCCAGGACCAGAGCCGGGCTGCCCTGAGTCCACCTGGCTTAGAACACCAGCTGAGGGCCGAAAGAGTGGCCCCAAGTAGCCAAGAGGGTAGTCGCCAGAGGCCCTGTGAGGCAGAAGAGATGGAGACAGAGACTTCTGGAGGTGACCAGAGCAGGAGACTGCCTGTCCCCAAGAGGCGGGCACGGAGGTTCTGGGAGAAGCCAGGGTGTCCCTCTGCGCAGCCTGCCGTACCTTCTGGCCCGCCTCGGAGCTGAGGTTGCTTGCACGTGCCCAGTCCGGCTTCGGCTCCCAGGGGTCATGGGTGGGCGGAAGCCCTCGCTGGGCCATCTCCTCTGTGCAGGTCAGCTGCCGCCGGCGGAGCTCCTCGTCCGTCTCTTTGTCCACCACCAGCAGCCGAGTCTGTCCTTCCACAGCCTTGATTCTCTGCACCACCTGGGCCGGGCAGGTGGGGAAGGAGGCAGGTCAGCCGTCAGCACTCGGGGCAGCACATGGACAGTGGCACTGCCCAGGCCTGGCCCAGGATCGCGGACAGGCGGTTGGCCTACCAGGGGTGGGCGGCTGGACCGAGAGGCCCGCGGGCCCCGCCCCCCACCCCCAGGGCTGCGGCCGCTCCCTCCCTCTTCACCCAGGGCTCCTGACACAGGGCGGCAAGGGCTACAGGGTCACTGCAGGGACTGGCCTCAGTCCAGGGTCTTGTCCGGGAGAGGCCGGGAGGCTGGGGGAGGCAGCTGGTCTGGAAGATGGTGTGCGGCCAAGCCTCGGGTTCTCAGTGTGTGAGCGTGTGAGCGTGTGTGCACATGTGCATGTGCGTGCATGTGCGTGCGTGTGCGCACGGCTGTGTGTGCTGCGTGCAGCCATCTGTGTCGGGGTCTGTGTCTCAGTCTGGGTGAGGGAGCGAGGGGTCTCTCTAGGTCCCAGTCTGGGTGTGGCTGCGCTCCCTGCCGTTCTTCTCCGTCATCAAGTGTGGATGTCTAAACCCCTGCCTCCGGGTCTCCCGTTTGCCTCTAGACCACGAACACCTGTGCCTGGTTCCTGTGGCGTGGCACCTGCTCAGGCACCACACGCGACCTGGTGAGCAGGGTCCAGACTGGCAGGGGGAGGCCACCTGTGGGACAAGTGTGGCCTTGGGGTCATCTGCCTGTCTGTGCCGGGTCTGTGAAGTCTCTAGAGCACGTGGGTGACCATGGAGCACGCATGTCAGGGTGCACCCTGCAGGGAGGAGCAGCCGTGCCCACTGGGCATTGGGGTAGGAAGGACAAGACCCCCGCCCCCACCACGTCTTGGGGGAGGGTGGAGAGGGCCCCCATCAGCCGCTCGGCAGAAGCTGTCAACAGATAGGAGAGTGAGAACCAGGCTGTCCTCCCGGTGGCCCTCCCCTGCCCCCCCCCGCTTGGTGAGAGCCAAGGAGGACCCTAGCTCCCTGCTGCTTCCTGGCTGTGGGACCCAGGCTAGACACCTGATATCTGAAAGTATCAGTTTCCTCATCTGTAAAATGGGAGCTGGAACTCCTGGACTAGGAGGCAAAGGTGCCAGCACCCACCTCCTCCCTCCTGAGACAGTGGGGCTCTGTGTGTTAAACCAGCACCTGGGGTCCTGGGAGAAACAGGTGCTCCCGGGGTAAGGGTGGCTGTGACCATTAAACTAAGGCCAGGTGCCACTCTGCCAGCCCCTCCCTGTGGTCAGTCAGGTCAACACCTCTGGCCCACACCCCACCCTCCTTCAGCAAACAGCTTTTTCCAATTGACACTTTAGGTGGAAGACGGAAAGAAGGCAGACAGATGGATAGACAGGGGCCGCAGGGGTGGAAGCAGGAGGGCAGCTGCCGGTCCGGCCAAGAACCAGTTTACGGGTCTCTAGGTCCCAGGGCTGGCCACGCAGACAGGCCACAGGCTCACGGGGGCTGGGGAGGACACAGAGATCCCTGAGCAGAAGGGGTGGGGGGAGGCTGGATTCAAGCCACTGGGAGATAGTCCCCAGGGAGCAGAACCTGCAGCGCAAACCCCGCCCTCCCTCTGCAAGGGGCAGGGGACCGTGGCAGTGGCCCCTGCAGGGCCAGGCAGCCTCCAAGGGGAGCAATGTGCTGCCCCCAGCAGCGACTCTGAGACACCCAGCCAGCGTCAGCCAGGACACACATTAGCACATAGGCCTGCCAACACACATTGGTGACTACACGTAGGCAGGCATGCACACACACACACACACCCAGGCATGCAGACCTGTATATTCACACACACACACACACACACACACACACAGAGTCCGGCATACATACAGAGCCTCGCTCACATGCACCCATCCCCGCATGCAGATCTGTCCACACACGTGCACACACCCAGGGGCGTGGACCTGTATATTCACACGCACAGTCCAGCCCCTGCACACATGAGCACGCACACGCATTCCCTGACACGGGCACCTACAGGTGTGCCCTTACCGTGACGCCCCTCAGGGACACCCCGGCAGATGCGTGCAGCCGAAGGGGACCCCCAGGGGGACTTTACACACCCGTACCCAGCTGGGGACACAAGCACGTGTGTACGCACACGGGAAAGCACCCAGGGCCGCCAAGGCACGGAGACGCCGCCCCCCCCTCCGCCCCCCGCCAAGGCGCCTGCCGCCTCCGCTCCGCGCACACGAGGCCTGGGCAGGACTGAGTGCCAGGGCCCAGCCAGGAGCCGCAGTGCGGGCCCTCCCGCCGGGCTGCCCTGCGCTGCGGAGCCAGCCGCCCGGGTGGGGGCGACGGAGGAGACCGGGCCGCCGACCCCGCGCAGCCCCCGCCGGCCCCCGAGGAGCCCCGCGCCCCCGCCGCGCGCCGAGGCCCGCGCGCAGGGGCCGCCCCGGGAGGGCACCCACCTGGTGGTGCGTCTCGCCCTCCACGTTGACGCCGTTGACCTCGACCAGCCGGTCCCCCGCGCGCAGCGCAGCCGCCTCGGCCGGCGAGCCGGGCTCCACGCGCCGGATGAACTGGCCGCGGCGGCCCTTCTCGCCGTGCAGGTGGAAGCCGTAGCCGTGCTCCCCGCGCACCAGGCGGCACAGGCGCGGCCGCAGCGGCTCCGCGGCTGCCATGGCGCCGGCGGCCCCCCGGCCCACCGCGGACCGGCCACGGCGCCCACGCCCGCGGGGCAGGCACGGGGCGCGGGGGGCGGCACGGAGGACCTGGCGGCGCCCTCGGCGGCTCCCGCTCGGCTCCCGTCGCCTCGGGCTCGGGCTCGGGCTCGGCTGCGGCGCCGCCTCCGCGCCGCCCCTTCCCCGCCTCCTCCGCGGGGCCGCCCCCGCCCCGAGGCCCGGCGTGCCTGGCCCTGCCCTCCGGGGCGCCCCGCCAAGCCCGGGGACTGGGGGGGGGGGGGGGGGGGGCGGGGCCCAGGGACCCCTCTGCCCCGCCCTGCTCCGGGCAGCCTCCCCGCGCCGCCGCCTTTGCCTCCTAGTCCACCAACATGTATTGAGCACCTACTGTGTGCGGTCGCGAGGCGGGCTCTCGCAGGGGCCGGAGGGAAGGAAAAAATGTCACAGCTCTGCCCAGCACCCTTGGGAACACGCCCTCCCCCCACCACGCTGTCCCCCTATCTGGATCCCTCCTGCACTCAGAGCGGCCCTTGGCCCCACACAGTCCCAAGATGGTCCACGAGGCAAAAAGGGGAGTTTGGGAGTTACAAGGTAGCACCCCCATATTCTAGGGGACTCCGCGGCTCTCCCCGGGAGACCTATGGTGCCTATCTGTGCCCGGGTTTATTAAACACAACCCCCTCCCCCACGCACACCTCTCTGTGCCAGGGCCCCTCACCTGTGCCCCTGCTCATCCCAGAGATGAAATGTACCCTGGACTTTGGCCTCTGCCCTCTGGCTTGTGATCAATGCTCACAGAAGCTGTTCCCATGAGCTGAGGTGGGGGTGGCGGTGATCCCCCTCTGCCCCTCCCTCCATCCTTCTCCTCCCCTAGCATCTAGCCATGCTCAGCGTGAGTTCCCCTTCCCCCAACCCGACAAGAATGGCAGGAGAAAATCTGGTTAAACTCCGTTGTGCCTCTGAGTACACTTTCTCTAGAACATCCCTAGAGTGCTCAGGCCATTTTGCAAATCAAGAAACTGAGCTCTAGGGAGATCCCTGGGTGGCTCCGGGTTGAGCGCCTGCCTTCAGCTCAGGGCGTGATCCTGGAGACCCAGGAATAAATAAAATCTTAAAAAAAAAAAAAAAAAAAAAGAAAAAAAGAAAGCAAGAAACTGAGCTCTAGAGAGTCAAGGTTCCCCAGTTCCTCATAGGCACCTCTGTGAGATTCCAAGTCCACACTTTATTTACCATGGGGCTCTTTCTCAGCCTCAGATACAGGAAGACAGCTGACCTGTGGTCTCCCCCTCAGCCTGACCAGCCCCATGGGGGCAGAAGCAGGCTCAGCTCAGGTCCCTTCCTTGCTGCTCCTTCTCCCCTCTCCAGTGCCCTCAGTCTGGGCGCCCAGCCCCCGCCGAAGCACTGGGCTCTCCTCCGGGCAGCCTCCTGGGCCGCAGCCCCTTGGGTGTCCACACCCTGGCTGCTGCCCCTAAAAGCCACTTAAGCCAAGGCTGTATGGCTGCTTCCCCACCCCCACTTTTACGTTCGTGGCTGAGGCTGCCATAGGCTCCTGCCTAGCTGGCCGCCTCCATCTGTCTGTTTGCCTGTCCAGAGGCTGCCTGTCTGGCCTGTGACTGCCTTTCTGGACCCAAGCTGGTGCTGCTGATCCTGGAAGCTGTGAGGATGGGTGTGGCAGTGAGGTCTAACATATACCCCACATGGGGCTTCCAGGTTACCCCATAGCAACCAAGACCAGCCAGGCCCTGCCAGGATGAGGGAGTCCAGGGAGGTAGTTGATGGGAGACCCGCAGGCTGGGAATAGAGAAGCTAGGAACCCCCTGCCCAGGAGCCCCCCAGGCTGGGGGTAGAGAAGCTAGGAGACCCTGGTCCTCCAGGTCAGGAGCCTTGGAGATTCCACCCTCCTCCTCTATAGGACAGGCACTCCCAAGATCAGCCTCAGCCAGTCTGTGAAGACCGATGGGAGCAGAACACGGCTGGAGGGAGGGGTAACCGGGGGCATGTGGTCATAAAGGGGCCAGGAACACGGCATCAGAGCACAGCAAAGGATGCCCCAAAGTGAAAAAGGAGCTGAAGAAGTACCATAGAAGGTAACAGAGTAACACAGGCAGCCTGAGACAGTGAGAAGGGGGGTAGGCGACAGCCACAGAATCAGGCAGCTGGGAGAAGAGCAAGTACATTCCCAAGGGAGAGCGGGAATGGGTGAGAGGGAACTGGGTCAGTGTGGACGAGCAGAGGCCGGGGAAGCTAACCCAGCGGGTCTCCTGTGCAAACTCCCAGGCCCTTCCTGCAGCCTCAGGCTGAGATCCGAGTGAGAGGCAGAGAAACAGGCAGAGGGAACAGCATGGACCAGGGCCCAAAAGAGCAGACGGGAAGGTGCTCAGGGGCTGTAAGTCGTTTGGGGCGGCAGGGCAAAGGGCCCCGAGGAGGTGATCAGCGAGGCCAGGTGGCAGGTGACCCCCACCCCCAACCCACCCCCTATGACCTAGCCCGGTTCCTGCCACCTTGTGACACAGGGGAAGTAGACCTTTCCAGGCTTCCCTCTCCTAGGCTGTCAGAGGGTCCACCTGCGGTGGGAGGCCCGGTGCTCCCTTGGCGGGAGGGGCCCTTCCTCTGAGCTGGGACCCCACCGAGCTGCAGCGCCCCGGCCATGGGCGGAGCCTGGCCTAGGCGAGGACTCCGGGTGCAGCAGCGGGGCGGAGGCCTGCTCTCCGGCCCCGGGAAGGGTTGGGGCCCGTCTGTGGGGTGGAGCCATGAGCTCGACACCCGGGTAATGGCCCGGAGCTTCCCGGGCCGGCGCCGCCTCCCTAATGGGCATTAATGGCCCCACGGGATGACGGGGTCTCGCTTATGGCCTCCTCCATCAGACTACACCAGGCCTCTCCTCAGAGCCCGAAAGTGGGGCAGGCAGGACCAGCGCGACGGAAACACAGCACGACGCCAGGAGCCAACAGGCAGAGAGAAGCGGAGCGCCGCGGACCACCGAGGGAGGCGGTGCAGGAACCCGCCTGCCCGCGCCGGCCCCGCCCGCGCCGGCCCCGCCCGCGCCGGCCCCGCCCGCTCCAGGCCGCGGGCGCCGAGGGGCGTGCAGCCCCAGAGAGCAGCCGCGCGGCGCCGCCTGCCGGTTCTCAGTGGAATTGCTTCGTCCGGGGGCTGGCCCAGACCCCGCGGCTCTGACTCGGGTGGGGACTGGGGTGAGGCCGGCGCCCTAGGGCTGCCTGCACTGCAGGGGCACAGGGGTTCCGTCAAGCTGGTAGGCAGAGAAGCCGAGCCTCTGCCAAGTCCCTTGTCGTCCCTGCTCTTTCCTTGGACCTGGCACCCACCTCCCTGGACTGGGGTATCACCAGGCCACGTGAAATCTAGCGCTTAGCACCAAGTGCTCCAGTGCTGACCAAACATATGCCGACCACTTAGCACCCGGCGCTGGAAATATCACTCAAATCCTTGGAAACGGGGATTGGTATGCTTTGGTAAGGGCAGGCCCAGAGCTGGCATGGCCCCGAGGAGGGCATTTCACATGGCCTGGAGTCCTGGGTGGACCATGGGGCTGTTCTGGAATCTGCCCAGAGTTCCTGCAGTCTGTGTGGGGAAGGGCAAGGAGCAATGAGGCTGGGGGGCAGGGCAGCCCTGTGGCCCACCCCAGAGCATGGATTTTGTGCCATTCGTGGTGGAGAGTCCTTGAGGTGTTGTGCACTGGAAGTGAGGCCGGGGCACCCATGATTTGAAAGGCCAAGTTTGGCGGGAAGCAGAAACAGGAATGGACTTGGAATGCAGAGAATGGAATGAGTAACCTGTGGCCACCTGTTCCCTCAGTGCAGAGCCTGGAATCAGAGTCAGTAAATCCAGGGGTCAGTCCATAAGTATTGGGAGGGCAGAGCAAAAAAGAGCGCCCACATTAGGGGAGAACATAGGGAGAAGGATGCCCCCAGGAGTCGAGCAGGAATTGCTAGTAAGTAGAAATGGGGCTTCTTCCAGAGGCCAAGAAGAACGTGGGGGCTGGTTCCATGTGGGTATCTGGAAGCTAGCCAGCTCAACAGGCCCGGGGCCACCCCTCCTCCAGTCCTTGCTGGGTGCCCTCATGGGAAGACCTTGCCACATGGCCAAGGGAGGGCCCCAAGGAGTCAGAGCCCATGCTGAAGAGGGTCAACCAGGAAGCAGAAGGGTGGAGGGGCCCAGACTCTGTAAGGGGGCCACGTGGAGGGAGGTGCTTATTCACCCCCAGCAGAGCATATTTACATGGGGGGGGGGCGGTGGAGCCAATAACAAAAAATGCAGAGGTGTTGGGAAGTGGAAGGTTCTCTGAGGAGGCACAGAGCCCTTGCTCCCTAGGAGGAGAGCATGACTTTGAAGAAGGCGGCTTGGGATTCTCACTTCCTCTCCAGAAGCCATAGGCTGAGGGAAACAGGGATGCAAAGGAGATGGGGTTTGAAATGAATCCTGGGAGATGGGGGAAAGAGTGGGTGGGCTGCTGGGTCTTAAGGTCCCCAGCATGGTGAGGGGGCTTTGGCTCAGCTGGTAGGGCATGAGTGCCTGCCTTCTTTCTGGTGGGTGGCAGTGGGACTCAGGGTCTGACTCGCGCCGACCTCGGGTGAGACCTCTCCTGTCCTGTGATCCCCTGGGCCCTGGTCTGATGACCCTGCCCCCACACAGGAGGGGCAACATTGGCGGAGAAGGAGGAAGGGGACCTGCGCCCCAGCAGTGTCTCACTCTCTGTCCCCACCTTCGGCCACCCCACAAGCTCTTACAGATGGAGATGATTAGGAGGGGGCATCCCCTTGGCGGGGAGAAGGTCCTGGTGCTTGCCAGCACCTGAGTGCAGCTGCTTGCCCCCTGAAGCTAGGTGCCAAGTGCACGTCGGAGCTGAAGGGCGGCACACACGCGAGTGCATGAATCAGGCAGCTTTTATTGACCAGCCAGCCAGGCGGGAGCTGAGAGCCTAGGAGGAAGAGACTCCGCCTGGGTCAGAGCAGGGGCGGCGCCAGCAGGGGCTGTGCTCAGGATGGCTCTGGGGAGCGGCGGGGGCCCGCGAAGGCAGTTGGCTCCGCAGACCATGGCTGAGCAGGAGGCACCCCGAAGGCTCTAGAAAGAACAGAGCAGAACCTTAGGGAGAAGGCTGCGCGCCCTCCCCTACACCCCCCACCCCCGCCCTCAGGCTGGAAGGGTGGAAGGCTCCAGGAAAGCCCTCTGGGCAGGGAGTGGGAGACAGCGAGGTCGTGGGGGGCAGCCCTCTCCGCACGCGCCCACCGCAGCCGGCCGCCCCCTTCCGCGCCGCGTACCTGGCCTGCTTCTCCGGGCTCCGCCGACGGGCGCCCCGCAGCGGCTCCAGTCCGGGCGCGGGCTCGGCGGCGCGCGGGCTCCGGGGCGCACGGGCCTGGAGCGCAGCGTGGGAGAGCCGGCGTCCAGTCTCCAGCAGCTCCGGAAGCCCAGAGGGAAGCAGGAGGGCGCCGCGGGGCCCGGGCGCCGCCGACCCGGCGTCCCCGGCTGACGGCCCGCGGAGGGACGCGCCCAGGCCCGGGGTGTAGGGACCCGGGAAGCCCCCGGGGGGGGCGGCGGGGCGCAGCGCTCGGCGCCACAGGTAGGGCGAGCGGCGCAGCCCCACGAGCAAGCCCGCGGCGCGGCCCACGGTGGGGTAGCGGGGACTCGCCACGTGCTTGTACCAGGCGCCCGCGGGCAGCGCCAGCAGCAGCAGCAGCAGCAACCCCTGCCCGAGCGCCCGCCGGCCCGCAGGGCCCCGCGGCCCCGTGCCCCGCGCCAGGGTGCTCGGCTGCCAGCCGCCCGCGGGGCAGGCGGGGACCAAGTCGCGGGGTGCGCTGCGGGACTGCGGCGTCGGGCCGCCAGGGAGCCACTATAACAGTCGCGGGCTCCGCCCCTGCTCGCCCCCGCGGTACCCGCTGAGCTCCCCAAAGGTAGGAGGAGGGATGGGGGGAGAAGAGCGGCCCAGGCCCCTGGGGCAGAGGGTGGGTTAGCCGAGCATCTTCTCTCAGTGGGTGGGCCTTCGCTGCGCCTGGGGCGCCCCTGCTTCTCCCCCCCCCCCACCCCGCCCCCGCAGGCCGCCCTGCATCCTCCCCGCCCCGCAAGAAGAACTGTCAGGACACGGGCAGGGGGGGTGGGGGGGAAGACACATGGACAAGGGGATGCCCCCTTTGCCAGAGCTCTTGCAGGTTGGGCTCCAGCAGAAGAAAGACTGGGAGGCTAGAGGAGCCCTAGTGGGGTCAGAAGAGCTGTATCATTCGAGGAGCCTCTGTATCTCTCTCCTGAGGGCTGCCTCCTGTGCCCCGACGCCTTCCTATCCTCTCGCGACCCAGCTGGTGGGAGCCCACCAAGCCACTTCCGAGCTGCAGCGGGATGCTTACAGCCACAGGCTGGGCCACATGAGCCCTCCCTGAGGTCGTTGGTGATTCCCCATCGCTTCCAGAATAAAAAGGAAGCCCCTCTTCTGACGCCAGCCCTGGCCTGGGCAGGGTAAGGCCCTGTGGTCCTCCAGCCTGCTCTCTGGTTGTGATTCCCCCCCCCCCCACTTTCTGCCCTCACTCAATGACGTGTGATGCTGCCCACGTCTGTGTTTCTGTGCCCGGGAAGTCCTTCCTTCCCAACCCAGCCAGCTCACTACTCACCATTCAGGGTCTGCCTATGTGGCCCTCGGCCCTCCGTCTGAATAGCCCTCCCGAGGATTCCTCTGTGGCTGGATGGGTTTAACCACCTATCCAGAGGGCAGAGCCTGACCCCATTCTTGCCTGAGCACCAGCCCGGGAAGGATGCAACCCTCCCAACAATCAGACCTCACCCCACCCCCAGCAACCACACCACTGATGAAACACTTTCTAGATCCCGGATGCCAGGGATCCTGAAATGTCTCATTATGACCTCCAAACAACGCCATGAGGTGCCATGCCGATTTTTTTCAAGAATTTATTTTTAAAAAGATTTTATTTATTTACTCATGAGAGACATAGAGAGTCAGAGGCACAGGCAGAGGAAGAAGCAGATTCCCTGGGAAGCCCGATGTGGGACTGGATCCCCGGATTTTGGGATCATGACCTGAGCTGAAGGCAGATGCTCAACCGCTGAACCACCCAGGCATCCTTCAAGATTTTATTTTTTAAAGTAATCTCTATACCCAACATGGGGCTCGAACTCACAACTCTGAGATCAAGAGTCGGAGAGTAAAGCACAAGGAAAGCTGACTTGCCCAGATCACCTGCTGGGTCAGCAGTGGGGTGAGTGAGGTCTGACTAGACACCTCCCCCAAGCGTGACAGCACCAGTTAGGGACCTAACTGCAGTTCCCCATGGAAACTGCCCCTCACCCTCTGCCTGTCTCTCTAGTAAAAGGGAAGGTGTGATTCTGGGAGTCAAGGGGCCGCCAAGAGGCTGGGCGGGCGAGGAGGGGCCCAACTTGGTTGCAAGGAGCCCGGGGGTGGGGTGGGGGGGCAGTTAGAAGCAGCCGCAGCCCTGCCTACAAAGGGCCTGTGGCAGAGCAGAGGGGTGAGCCCTGAGCCCAGCGCCCTGTGCTTGGGGTGGGAATGGGGGGAGGGTGTGCGCCTTAACCTCTCCCTCTGCATTTCTTCACTTGCAAACCGGGAGTGCTGAGAGCCCCTCCTCGGCTTACTGTGAGCACTAATGCAGGTGTGGGGCTTGGCCCCGGGGCTCTGGCTCTTGCTGTTACTGTTCCAGGGGCGGACCAGCCTCCGAAGCTGTCGGTAAAAACGCTCTGAGGGAGGGGTGACCGCGCGGGGACCGGTGGAGAGGGAGCTGCGGGGGTGCACCTGGAGGACCACAGGGAACCCAGAGCCGTGTGCGAAGCAGCCTCTCTGGGGGCCCCTTGGCCTGGAGAGCCGCCTGGAGTGCACAGTGGGCGGGCAGCGCGGCACGACGCAGGCCACCAGGGTCCCCTGACGCTGCACATCCTTGGAGCTAAGAGTACTTGTGTCCCCTCACCCCCACCCAGCTCACTGGGGGAGGGCCTAGGCGTCCTCTGGAGGCGGCCCAGTAGGACCACTTGTGGCTCGTGGGCAATGGGGTCTGAGATGGTGGGAACGCCAGGTAGAGCAAGGTACCAGCCCGATGAATCTCCCAATCCCGGTGGTAAAGTCCCCTGCGCGATGCTGCCTCCGAATCTGAAGTTTAAATACCCGTCCCGCTAGTTTATAGCCCAGAAGCCCAGCGAGGGGCACGAAAGAGGGCCCCCACTGAGACGGAGCTGATGGAGCGGGGCTCCTGCCAGGTGACAGTGTGCAGAAAGCCTGTGGGGACAGAGCCCGCGGCTGGGTTGGCATAGTAAAGCAGACACTAGTCCTGGGAACTCCTGATTTGGGGTACAGAGGACAGCTTCTGTCCCCTGCCCAGCTCTGAGCCCAGGGCCCAGTGACAAAGGCTCCCCATCCTCCCCCACACAGGGATCTGGACCTGAAGTTCCACAGTGGGAGGGGGTGATGGGCCCCTGAAAGCTGACTCATTTCCGGGACTCAGCTCTTCCTTCATCAGGCAACACCCTCCTAGAAACCGGGGACCATGGCTTGGTGCTGTCTGCATGCTGCCTTTCTCCGCACCACACAAGCTGCCTGCTGGCCAGGACCACGCAGGGCCTCAACCCCGGGCTCGGGGCCTGGCCCCACAAGCACTCCATCCTAAAGATGCAGCGATTGAGCAAATCTGTTTTGTTTCTTTTTTTAAGTTATTAATTTCTATCAAGGTAATTTACATTATTGGGATCCCTGGGTGGCTCAGTGGTTGAGTGCCTGCCTTTGGCCCAGGGTGTGATCCTGGAGACCCGGGATCAAGTCCCACATCGGGCTCCCTGCATGGAGCCTGCTTCTCCTTCTCCCTGTGTCTCTCATGAATAAATAAATACAATTAAAAAAAAAAAGATAGGGGGGATCCCTGGGTGGCGCAGCGGTTTGGCGCCTGCCTTTGGCCCAGGGCGCGATCCTGGAGACCCGGGATCGAATCCCACGTTGGGCTCCCGGTGCATGGAGCCTGCTTCTCCCTCTGCCTGTGTCTCTGCGCCTCTCTCTCTCTCTCTCTGTGACTATCATAAATAAAAAATAAATAAATAAATAAATAAATAAAAAGATAGTTTACATTATGAATATAACGCTAGTATAAGGGAGAAAACAA
Organism: Canis lupus dingo; assembly: GCF_003254725.2. NCBI lineage: Eukaryota > Metazoa > Chordata > Mammalia > Carnivora > Canidae > Canis > Canis lupus. The sequence goes on from NC_064248.1 coordinate 38,807,521, forward strand.
ACCTGTCCCTGAACCACCCTCTCACATCCCAGTCCTGCTCTGCAGAGGCAATGACTTCCGGCTCCCTCAGCTTCTAGTAGTTAGCCCCTATTTAAAAACCATAAAAAATAATAATAAAAAATAAAAATAAATAAAAACCATAAACTTGGGGACACCCGGGTGGCTCAGTGGTTTAGTGCCTGCCTTCGGCCCAGGGCGTGATCCTGGGGACCTGGGATTGAGTCCCACATCGGGCTCCCTGCACGGAGTCTGCTTCTCCCTCTGCCTGTGTCTCTGCCCCTCTTTCTCTGTGTCTCTCATGAACAAATAAAATCTTAAAAAAAAAAAAAAAAAGTGCTCTGGTTCCGTATGCATACAGCACGCGCCCACAATCCAGGTGAAGATAGCCAAGATTTCGGCTCCCAGGGAGCTCTGTCTGCCCCCTCCTAGCCACACCAGCACCTCCCAAGACATCCTGGGACCTGCGCGCACCTACTCGGCGTGGTAAGGTGGGGGGAGGACAGAAGTTGCAGAGGAAATGAGGGACACTCCTCAGCGGACCTTAACAGATGAGACGGGGCAGCCTGGGTGGCTCAGCGGTTTAGCGCCGCTTTCAGCCCAGGGCGTGATCCTGGAGACCCGGGATCGAGTTGCACGTCAGGCTCCCTGCATGGGGCCTGCTTCTCCCTCTGCCTCTGCATGTCCCCTCCGCCTCCCCCCCCCACCCCCGTCAGGAATTAAAAAACAAGAAAAATATGATGAGACGGTCCTGAATCCTGCAGGTGGGGCCCAGCGTCATCGCGTGGGTTGTGAGGAGGGGTGACGCCCCCGCCCGCAGCCTGGGAGGAGCCGCCTCTGGAGGGGAGGAGATGGATTCTCACCGAAGGAGTGCACCCTACCTGCACTTTGCTTTTATCCCATGGACACCCCTTTTTCTGGACTTCTGAACTCCCTAAATGAAAGATAATACATCTGTGTTGTTTCAAGCCTCAGAGCTTGTGATTTTTTTAACCGTGGCAATGGGAAAGCAATGATCCAGTAGACGCCAGTAAGGCTGCGACCACCACAAGTGTCTCTTTTTGGGGTAAAACCACCCCCGCTTGAGAACCACGGGCGCTCAGATTACAAACCGATTTGTTCTGATTTGTTTTAGGCAGCACCAGAAGGCTTCCTACAAATTTAGATGGAGCTTTGGTCCTCTCACACCCTCTCCATCCTTCTGCTAGGATTTTGTCACAACTTTCGGTTAAGTCACTAGCCGGCGTGTTAGCACGCCAAGTAATGCACTAGGATTACATTTCCGTTCTCACCGATTGCTTTTTTCTCTTTGCTTGTTTTGCTATACACTTATTTTGCTCTTTTCCCCCAAAGGCTCCGATAGGCCAAGCTCCTCGCAAGGACTTTTCCTAAAACTCAAGCATGCGAGGACGCCCCGACCAGGTTTACTCCGGAGGCATCCTGCTCCCCTCATCCTTGCCTCCTCCACCTGGGCGTCACCCCACACTCTGCTTTGGCGTTCCTCCCATCTTCTGGATGCCAGTCACCTTCCAGCTAGGATTCCCTGACGTTTTAGAAACACGAACCCTTCGGTAGTTTCGTGTGAATGGGGGCGTGGGAGCTAATCTGTCCCGCTTAGGTCAGGGTCTGTACGCCTAAAGGAGATTTTTCTGGGCATAGAATTTGTGGATGGATGGCCTACTCTCTCAGAAATGGGAGGGAATTTCTGGCTTCCAGCGTCCCAGGAGTAAAGTCCTATGGTCAATCCCCCTTCCAGGATCTCTCCCTTCCTCCCCCCTCCTCCCTACAGCTCTGGTTCCTCGGTAAACCAGGATGACGTCACCTGCTGAGGGCCTTTCCCCCTCGGTTGGGGCCTGTGTGGAGACGCGTCCTCCGGTTACAGCCGCACTGCCTTATTAGTTCTTGGATAATCTGTACCTCTGACATCCCTGTTAATTAGATGTCGCACCTTCTAGATTCAGAGTTCCAGCTTCTTCATTTCCTGTGTTTTGCTGGCTGGGAGATTTCTCCAACAGTATCTTCTCCATTTGCTCTCGCATTTTTACCTGTTTTTAATTCCTAAGAACCCTTTTTTGTTCTGATTGTCTCGTGCTTAATATTGTTCAAGGCATCCTAGTCTTATTTCACAGAAGCAGCATCTTCTCTGGAAATATCAAGTACAGCTTGCTTTTTTTTCAAGCAGGCTCCACACCCAACGTGGGGCTGGCACTCATACGCTCTGCCCAATGAGCCAGTCAGGCACCCCAAGCACACTTCTCTCTAAAGCCTCCTTTTGCTCTCTGGGTCTCAGCTTGGTCCATCTTTCACACTGCAGGCTTTCCTCATGAACCTGGAGGGCCTTGGCCTCTGTCCCTATGTAGGAGTGAGACCTGGATGCTCTTCCTGTGGGGGCGTGGCTGTGCCAAGTGGTTGCCAAAGCCATTCCTCCTTCACTGCAGGCATGACTTTTCCTTCTGTAATGGGGTGGGCAGTGAGGCCTTCTCTGGAGTTGGCCAGCTTCTCCAGTGGGAAGTGTAGGGGGTGGACCGGACACAGGAGTCAGGGCAGGGAGGAGGTTCCAGGGCCCTGGGTTCTGTGCACTGACTCACGAGCACTCTGGAGTTCAGTTCCCTGCCTCAGTTCATCCTCAGGGAAGCTTCTCATCAGCTCCCCGCCCCCACCCCCCCAAGGTCTTAAGGATACTTTGTAAAACAAGTGACTCATCTTCCTGTCTATCCTCTTTCACTAGCTGCTTCCTCCCTTCTTGTTCTCCTTGCCCTTGTGGACAGGCCATCTTTTACTCCCTTGCTGTTACTTAGTGGGGTTCTGTGACACCAAGAGGGCATATGAACGTGGCCAGTCCACCAGATTTACTTGGTGTGACAATTCCCGTTTTGCAATTGAGTAAGCCAAGGGCCAGTGAGCCAACCAAAGTTCCCCAGCAGTGAGTGGCTGAACTGGGGCTTCAAGCCCAATTCTGATTCTTTTTTTTTTTTTTTTAATTTTTATTTATTTATGATAGTCACAGAGAGAGAGAGAGAGAGAGGCAGAGACACAGGCAGCGGGAGAAGCAGGCTCCATGCACCGGGAGCCCGACGTGGGATTCGATCCCGGGTCTCCAGGATCGCGCCCTGGGCCAAAGGCAGGCGCTAAACCGCTGCGCCACCCAGGGATCCCCCAATTCTGTCTGATTCTAAAGTCCAGGGTCACTCCCCAACAACACAGATTTTTTTCTAGAAGGCTTAAGATTGGACTTGCCTCCTTTGATGGCAGAAGGGAGGTCTGGCGTGTGCCTGGTCCCCAAGGAAGGGAGGAAGCCCTCCAACAGCTGCAGGGGCCCGGAGCCTAGTATTCACCAACATCCACTCCACAAACCTGCCTTATGCTTCCCAGCGCCAAGCCCCCAGAGCCCAGCTGGGTGTGCCCAGGGAAGAGGACACGTTCCCTGCATGATTTTTCTATCAAAGTCAGGAAGATAGTCCCCAGCTCAGAGATGGATGTCACCAAAACAGTCTTTTCTGATAAGGATTTGCAGAAGTTCTTATTTGGGGAGGCTGGGGCGCAAGGGGTGCGCCTGGTGATCAAGCTTGTGTCTGGGCTGGAGAGAATGGTGGGCTCCCCGCATGGCGGCTATATTTAGCAATTAAGCAAGCTGTATTTAGCAGAACGCCAGCTTAAATCTGCATTTCAGACCAACGCGGAATAGCACCTCCACCGTGCAGGAGCATACTTACACTGAGCCACGCCGAGCAGAGGGGAGCCGAGCCACGCTCCGAGCACCCCGCCCGCGCCCCCGCCGGACCGCCTCCTCGTCGCAGCTCCCCGCCGGGGGGCCCACCCGCGCCCGCAGTCCCGCCAGCGTCCCCAACCCTAGCGCCCTCAGCCCGGCGCTCCCCTCGCCGCCAGGTCCCAGCCGCGCCCGCAGTCCTCGGCCCCCCAGCCCGCGCCCCCCCGCAGCTCCCGCCGCCCCGCAGCTCTCGCCCCCCCACCGCAGCCCGCGCGTCACCAGGTCACACACAGCCCCCAGCCCGGCGCCCCCACCCAGCCCCAAGGTCCCGCCCGCGCGCCCCCAGCCCACGCCCCCCCTGCCCGGAGGTCCCGCCCGCGTCCCCCAAGTCCTCGGCACCCCCAGCCCTCGCCCCCCCAGCCCCGAGGTCCCGCCCGCGCCCCCCAGCCCTCGCGCCCCCCCAGCGCCAAGGTCCCGCCCGCGCCCCCCAGCCCTCGCGCCCCCCCAGCCCCGAGGTCCCGCCCGCGCCCCCCAGCCCTCGCGCCCCCCCAACCCCGAGGTCCCGCCCGCGCGCCCCCAGCCCCGAGGTCCCGCCAGCGACCCCAGCCCTCGCGCTCCCCCAGCCCCGAGGTACCGCCCGCGCACCCCGCAGCCCCGCCCGCGCCCCCAGCCCGCGCCCCCCCAGCCCCGAGGTCCCACCCGCGCGCCCCGAGCCCGCGCCTCTCCGGGCCGGAAGTGGCGACGCGCGCTTCCGCCGGGCGGGGCCGTTGCTGGGCGGGGCGCTGACGTAGCCGGAAGGGGCGGGCCCGCCGGGAGCCAGGCCGCGCCGCGCCGGCCGGAGGGGCCCGCAGCCCTGACCATGGCGGCGGCGGCGGCGGCGGGCGGCGAGGGGCGGCGCGCGGCCCTGGAGGCGGCGGCGGCGCCGGAGCGGGGCGGCGGGAGCTGCGTGCTGTGCTGCGGGGACCTGGAGGCCACGGCGCTGGGCCGCTGCGACCACCCGGTGTGCTGCCGCTGCTCCACCAAGATGCGGGTGCTGTGCGAGCAGCGCTACTGCGCCGTGTGCCGCGAGGAGCTGCGCCAGGTGCGCCGGGCCGGCGGGGCCGCGCGTTCGGGCGCCGGGGCGGGCGCGGGGCGCGGCCGGAAGGAGACTTTGCCTTCCTGTGTCCGGCGGGGCCCGCGGGGCCGGGCCGCCGGCTCGCGGAGGGAGCGCTCTGCACGGGGACGGTTCCCGCCGGGCCGGGAATGGGCTTGGGCGTAGCGGGAACCGGACCTGCCCGTCTGGGGGCTTTGCCTTCTGGGGCCCCGGCGGGGGGGACGTGGGCCGGAGCCCGGGGCGGCCGCCCTGCAGGCGGAGGGCCCAGCTGGGTGCCCGGGCCCCGCGGGTGTCGCCGCCGGGCCCTCCTGACGCTGGAGCTTCCACCTCGTGCGGCCCACGGCGCCCAGACCTGCCCACCGAGGGGGAGGCGGGACCCTCGAGGTTTCCTTAGGATTCTTGAGAATCGGGATAAAAGTGCTGCTGTGAAGTTCTCCCCCTCCCTGCCGATTGCAAGAGGGGCTGGGGGTGTTGCCGACCCTGCCCGGACTCGGAAGCCCTGGAGGGGGTCGGAGGGCCCCGGAGCTGTCCCCCCCCTCCCCTCCCCGTAATGCCACCCGCTGGCTCCGAGCACCGGGCCGCAGACCCCAGGTTTGATTTGAGATGCGTTCTTCCAGCGTTGGGAGATTCCTCTGGTTGTTCGTGGAAAGCTTGGGCTGCTGACATCTGCCAGGGAAGCTTTCTTCTTCCTAGAAGTGACGCAGGAATGGCATTCTTGGGAACAAGGTCTCTTTACTTGTGTTTTTCTTTTTCTTTTTCTTTTTTTTTTCTTTGTTTCATCTCTTTCTTTTTGTTCTTGTTTTGGGTAGGCATTCGTGGTAGGGGAGCTAGGGTGACGCTCTGATTCCACGAGCTCTCCTTGGACACCTACTCTGCTTTATCAGGAAAAGACAGTTGGAGACACGGTCAGCCTAACAGGGTGGCCAGAGACAGACCTGGGAGAGATCTGGGGTGCAGTCGTCCGGGAAACCTTGGGCCTGTGGCTGAGTGAGCACCTCCCAGCTTTGCCAGAGGCTGCCATGCCGGCCCGTCCTGGATGGCATGAGCTAACTCGAAGAGCCAGGTTTCCCAGTGCACCTGTAGTTCTCTTCCAGGAAGGCCGGGGCTGCAAGTCTCACTCGGGAGGTGAGCAGACACCTATGCGTGGCGATTACAGCCAGCGTCTGGCCTCTCTTATTCCCCGTGGGTCCCACACCCTCCCAGGGCTCTGTGGCAAGGGGGTGTTGACATGAGCTGTCAGCAGGCTCCCGCTGGGGTGTGCTTTGGCACTGGGTGCCTTTGGCCGATTCTGGCATCCTCTTGGGCCTGGCCTGAATTCCTGGGCAGCGGGAGGGTGTCCTGGGAACTTTGAGAGATGATGAGCCTCTCTATTCATCTTGCTTCCCTCCCACTCTTGAACTTGCAGCTCCACCCTAGCTCTCCGTGTTCCTTTGCTGAGTTCTGCATTGTCTACTGAGTGTCCTGTGCCCGTTAGGGAACCCCACAACTACCGCCAGCCCCTGAACCCTGCCTCTGCCCTGTTCTCTCTTATGGGACCAAGTCTTTGTAAAAACCACAAGGAAAGCATGCCAAGATGCTGCGTGGAACAGGCCTACGCCTCGACTCAGGGCTGCTTGTGCCCGCTGTGAGGCAGGCGTTCATTGCAAAGAGCAGACGCAGAGCAGCCCTGCAGCTGCTGGTCAGGCATGGAGCCAGATGGAGCTAGATTGCCCAGCAGGTGCTCGGCGTGGAGGCCAGGCTGGCTCCCAGGCAAGATCAATGTCAGGCCCCCCACCCACTGTCTTTCCTGGTCTCACCTTGCCCACGGTCTGTTTTCTTCTGACGGAAGATTCCAGTCTTGCTCTCTACCCTGCCTTGATGCCCATCTGTGTCACAGAGGTGTGCCCGGGCTGCTGTGTCCGAGCTAGTCTGGCCTCCCTTCCACTTCACAGGCAAGATGTGGGAGGGGAGGCTGATGGCAGGTCAGGGGGTGGGACCGCTGACCATTCTTGCTTTGCTGGTGTCAGGGCGCCTCCCCACCGGCCTGGTCCATCCGGGCTCCCCTGGGGCCTGTGCTTCCTAGGCGGGGCCCTCACTGCCCTCCCTCACCGCCGGCTCACTCTCGCCAGTGGTCACTGCTGGCACCGCCCATCCCCTCTTCCACTCACTTAGCGAGCGCCCACTGTGTACTGGGAGCAGCCAGTAACAAAGCCCCGGATCACACACCCACCCCTGTGGGGGTCCGAGCAGGGCTGTCATCCCATCTCCTTCTCCCTCTCTTCAGGACTGGCCCAGCCAACCTGGGGCCCACCGAGAGGTGCCTTTACCCCCTTTTTTTTTTTTAATTTTTATTTTATTTATTTATGATAGGCACACAGTGAGAGAAAGAGAGAGAGGCAGAGACATAGACAGAGGGAGAAGCAGGCTCCATGCACCGGGAGCCCGACGTGGGATTCGATCCTGGGTCTCCAGGATCGTGCCCTGGGCCAAAGGCCGGCACTAAACCGCTGCGCCACCCAGGGATCCCCCTTACCCCTTTGGACATCCACTCCCTGGTCTACCCAGGGGCTTCCCAGGATGGCCCATCCTCAAGTGTCTAGGCCTGGCCTGTACTTCTGTCCTCGGATCCATGACCCTCTCTCATCAGCGTGGTCACCAGGGTGGGTGGGTCTCGGGCTCTGCTGTTTGGATCCCTGGTTGAGCCACCGTGTCCTGGTCCTTGTCCAGCTACTCGGTTTCGCCATTCACCTCACCCTCTGCCGGAGGCAGGGATGCTGGCCACACCAAGTGGCACTGCCATCCTCTTGTCTGATCAATGCTGGGCTGGACACAGGTGCAGGCCTTGAGGCCCAGTCCTGGTCTTACAGCCTGTCTAGGAGGGGCTGTTAGCATTTCCTCACTCCCGCCTGCCAGCTCCAAGCCTTCCCGCCCTCTTTCTCAGGCAAACTCAGCCTTGAACCTCTGTGCATTTCCTTTCCTCAATCTCTTGCTGTGGTTCCCATCCCTTTCTGAGCCAACCCAGTGTCCCTGTCTTCTGGCTTGGCTCAGGTGTGCCTAGCACTGGCCGCCCCATCAGACTGCTACGCAAGCAGCCTGGTGGTCCATCCCGAGAAGTGCACCCCACCCCGGTCCACAGAGAGGGTGCCCACGGTGACACCCCCACAAGGTGGATCAGAGCAGACCTCTCAGAGGAAGGCGCTGGAGCCACAGAGACAGTGGTAACAGTGGCATCTCGCACGAGTTTCCTCTGGGGAAGGAAGTTGCTCCTTAGCTGAGTCGCCTGGACTTGGATGCTCTTTGGCTGGGGGTTCCCTTGCAGGCTGCTTGTCTAGCCACCTCGTGGGTGGGCACTGGGGCTCCTAAATCTGCTGCCTCTGTGGCCTCAGCACACCCAGGGCCCTGAGTCCCAGCTTCGGTTCCACAACAGACCGGGTGATCTGTGGTCGGCCAGCAGCACCTGCACCAGCAGCCAGAGTGGCGCTGCGCCTGCGGACCTGGCCCTCTCGCTGCTCCCCCCACCCCCAAGAAGCAGTAGGACCTGGGGTGGGGACTGGAAAGGCACCCTTGTGGGCAGTGGGAGGGCAGGCCCTGGGAGGAGAGGCCAGTGAGAGGTCCCAGGGCCTGGGGACCAAACCCAGGGGAGGGAAACCACGGGAGCGCGGCTGCAGTGAGGCACCCACCCAAAGTCCGCCCAGGGCGAGGGCAGATGGCCACGTTCACTCTGCCCGGACATGATGACGGGATGAAAGGCGTGCTGGGGCACTGCTCATCCTCCTCCATCCCCCAGGATGGGTGTGGCTGGACCATGCTGCCTCCCTTGGGCTCCTGTGGGGGGGTTGGGGGTCAGCTAGCTCTTCCCCACTGTGTCATCAGAAGTGGACACTGACTCCCCAGCTTCTTGCCCAGACGTCCAGGGAACCAGTCTTAACCATCCTGCTGCTGGGGGGCAGGGTGTCCACCCGTTCTCCCCAGCCGGCCTGTACTTTCCCAAGTTCATGGCCATTCTGATCCCAGACATTCTCCCTGGCCGAGCCTAGCTGAGCCTAAACAGAGCAGGGATGACCTTGACATGACCCTTCCCAAGATGAGGACTCTGAGCTGAGGTGCAGACTGGGTGGGACAGTAGTGGAGTGGAGGAGACAGAGAATGGGGGGGGGGGGGCAGAGGGGAGGGGGCCCTGGAGGGAGCAGTGCCCTTGCTGGCGCAGAGGGGAGACCTGAGCCTGTGAGAGGGTCCTGTGCACAGGGGTAGCGTGGCGGGCTGTACCTGGATGTGCCCGAGACCCCTAGGAAACAGGCTGCACAGGTGTCGGCACCCCTGACAGCTGGTTAACAGGCAGGAGGCGGCCAGGGTCTGTGACCAAGTCCTGTGGGGGCACCCCCTCTCCTGTGGCATCACGAGTGGACGGGGTGGCTAGGCTTGACGACGCATCGTCACATGGCTTGTCCGGGTGGCATTGTTTCCATTGCTGCTTCTTGGACCGCATCTCTCCCTCCGCCTCGTGAGAGCCACCCTGTGTCAGCACCCATGTGATTAAGCCCTGGTTTGCCAGACCATGTGGTCCCTGTCGCTACCGGCCCAGGGGTCACTGCCCTGGGGGTCACTGCCCCCGGCGGTGACCTCCATTCCTCTGGTAGGGCTGTGGATGAGTGGGGAGCCTGCTGCCCCCTGGTGGCGAGGCTGGGTGTTGTGTCGTGTCCACCCCCCCACCCTTGACCCCAGGCGGCTGTGCTGCAGGTGAGGAGAGGAGCGCAAGCAGCCCAGGCTGGCGGAGGGCGCTGCCCACGGGGGGCCCACCTCGGCCTTCTCACCGGGCGTACACAGCCCTGCTCACGAGCCCCATCTCGCTTTGGTTCCAGGTGGTCTTTGGGAAGAAGCTTCCTGCCTTTGCCACAATCCCGCTCCACCAGCTGCAGCATGAGAAGAAGTATGACATCTACTTTGCTGATGGAAAAGTTTTTGCCTTATACAGGTGAGAGGGATCCTCAGCCCGGGCTCCCGAGGGCCTGTGGGCAGCGCTCCGCTGGGGATGGGCCCAGCCCCGGGTGGGTAAGGGGGCAGCCCCAGGTCAGGGCCCGTCCTCGGTCTCCTCCTGGAACAGAGATGCTCATAGCACCTCTCCTGGGGTGGCAGCAGAGATCGGGCAGCGGGGGAGTTCAGGGAAAGCACTCGGGTGTGGGCACAGAGCCTGCTCTCTGGGCCCTGTGAGGTGCACACGAGTTCCTGGGAGTTGGGCTCTTACCCGTGGTGAGGAAGCCCTGTCGAGGGTACTGTTGTCCTGGGCATGATCCTCCTCCTCCAGGTGAGGGGGTGGCCCCCGGTTGGGCCCCGTTGTGTGCATCCTGCAGCCTTGTGGGATTTGGGTCCTGTCCGGGAGCGGCCCTGGTTCCGTGGTTGGAGCGCCCGTCCACCTGGCTCCTGCTCCTGGGGCGCGTGCAGGGGCGCATGCAGGGGTGGCAGGAGGTGCCAGGGCTCGCTCTGGGCGGCAACACTGAGTACCTGCGGGGTCGGGGGGCCTCGGTGTCTCTCTAGGCAGCTGCTTCAGCATGAGTGCCCACAGTGCCCTGAGCTGCCGCCGTTCGGCCTCTTTGGGGACCTGGAGCAGCACATGCGGAAGCAGCACGAGCTCTTCTGCTGCAAGCTGTGCCTCAAACATCTCAAGGTGTGCCCTGGGGAGAGCTGGGCACAGGACCTGGGCCCCTGGGTGTTCGTGTGTCCCCCGCCAGCTCTCTTGTCTCACACGGGCCAGGCAGAGAGGTGCTCCTGGTGTGTGTGCGGGGGCTGGGGGCGGGGGGAGACTGAGGCAGCCCTGTTGTCGTGGGGCCGCGGGAAGGGGCTCGCCCGTGCCCAGCACCCTTTTCCCTACAGATATTCACGTACGAGCGCAAATGGTACTCGCGCAAGGACCTGGCGCGGCACCGCATGCAGGGGGACCCCGACGACACGTCACACCGTGGGCACCCACTCTGCAAGTTCTGTGACGAGCGCTACCTGGACAATGACGAGCTGCTCAAACACCTGCGCCGCGATCACTACTTCTGCCACTTTTGTGACTCGGATGGGGCCCAGGACTACTACAGGTGGGCGCGGGCCCCGGGTGCCAGAGCAGGCTGGGCAGGGCCACAGGCCGGGGTGGCAGGGCCCCGCGGGCTCCTGTTGACACCTCTGCCCCACCAGCGACTACGCCTACCTGCGCGAGCACTTCCGGGAGAAGCATTTCCTGTGCGAGGAGGGCCGCTGCAGCTCGGAGCAGTTCACCCACGCCTTCCGCACCGAGATTGACCTCAAGGCCCACAGGACGGCCTGCCACAGCCGGAGCCGCGCCGAGGCCCGCCAGAACCGCCAGATCGACCTGCAGTTCAGCTACGCCCCGCGGCACTCGCGCCGGAGCGAGGGTGAGCCAGCAGGGCCTCCCTTCTGGCGAGCGGGCCCCCGGGCTCCAGCCCCCCGCCCCGCCCCCGTCCCCGCCCCGCGGTCTGCAGACTCACACCCGGGTCCCCGTCTGACCCGTCGCGTGTTGAGCTTGTGGAGCCTGCATCTCCCGGCCCCTCGGCGCCCTGAGCGTCTGAGCAGGCTGCGAGCCCAGGGATCTCTGTGCCCCCTGCCATCCGGGGGTGCAGTGTGGGGGCCCCTGGGCTGGGAGGATGGGTGCGTGCCTGCTGTGTGGGGGTCGTGCCCTGGGGGTGGGGAGGTCGGCTCTGCGAGCTGGAGCACTGGCCTCGGTCTGGCTTGTGACGGGCTGTGTGCCGGCCACAGGGGTCATTGGGGGCGAGGACTATGAGGAGGTGGACAGGTACAACCGCCAGGGCCGTTCAGGCCGGGCCAGCGGTCGTGGAGCCCAGCAGAGCCGGCGCGGAAGCTGGAGGTACAAGAGGTGGGAGGATTTGCGTGCCGCTGACATTCTGGCACCACCCTGAGGCGGTGGCGGCAGCTGGCAGCTGGGTTGGGACCACACACGGGGACCAGGGGACTTTGGCTTTCTGGTGTCTGGTGTCCCTGGCTTTCTGGTGTCTGGGTCCCAGGCGGCAGGGCCCGTGTATTGTCCTGAGTGAGCCCATGTTCCCTCCTTTTCTCTCTACTTCGAGCCAGGACAGCAGGACCCTGCAGGCGGGGATGGGGAGAGGGGCCTGTGTCACTGGGGGTTCAGTGTGGTTGTGCCATGAAACACTCGTGCTGCAAGCACGTGCTCAGGCCAGGTGCCATCCCCAGTAACTGGTGAGATGGCGGCCCCCGGCCCACCGAGCACTGGGCCCACGTGCTGCCTGGGAGCCCCAAGCCTGAGTCCGGCTGGCTCGGGAGTCCTACTGTGGCCGCTCTCCTGCCAGCGAGGGCGAGCTGGCCCTGGCTATAAGGCCCCAGGACAGCTCCAGGGGCCCAGGCCTGGGGCAGGTGGGGGAGGCCCCTCCCCAGTTCCTCGCTTGGCACACCACCGTCGTCCCAGGCCCTGCCCAGCCTGAAGGCCTCCCCCTCCCAGGGAAGAAGAGGACCGGGAAGTGGCAGCTGCCATCCGGGCCTCAGTGGCCGCGCAGCAGCAGCAGCAGCCACAGCAGGAGACACGCAAGAGTGAGGACCGGGAGGAGGGCGGCAGGCCCAAGAAGGAGGAGGCAGGGTTGCGGGGGCTCGAGGAGCTCCGAGGCCCCCGGCGCCCAGCCCGGACTCAGGGCGAAGGTCCAGGTGAGCTGGCTCTGCCGGCGGGCACCTGGGAGGTGAGCGGCCAGCTCCCAGCCAGCATGCTGCCTGCACGGACAGGCCATAGTCCTGGGCTCACCCTGGGCGGGCTACTCCAACCTGCTGGACACGGCTCGGCCCTGACGCAGGTCCTTTTGCGTCTTGTAGGCCTCAAGGAAGCCTCACCGAACGATCCCGTGAGCCAAGAGGGCCTCCCCACGACCAGCCCGGCCACGGGGGCCACCCTTCCAAGGTACACTCGTGCGGAACTGGGGTGAGGGTGGAGGGCTCCTCCAGAGGGTGGGTGTGGGGCAGGCTAGGGCCCACAGGCACTGACGCCACTCCCCTCCTGGGCTTAGCACCCTCCCAGCGCCCTCTTCGAAGCTCAAGGATGAAGACTTCCCAAGCCTCTGCGCCTCCACCTCCTCCTCGTCGAGCTCCGCTGCGGCAGCCCTGGGCCCCTCAGGGCTCGCACTGGCCTACCCGGTCCCTGCCAGGGGCAGGAGCGCCTTCCAGGAGGATGACTTCCCCGCCCTGGTGTCCGCCTCCAAGCCCAGCACTGCCCCCACCAGCCTCATCTCTGCCTGGAACAGCAGCGGCAACAAGAAGGTGGCACATCCCAGTGCGGGGGCCCAGGCTGCTGGCGGGAGCACCCAGCCCCCCAGGAAGGCTGGCAAGGGGGCCAAGGGCGGCAGGAAGGGCGGGCCGGTGCCCTCCGAGGAGGAGGAGGAGGACGGCCGCAGTGGCCTCACGGCCCAGGAGCTGCGGAGCGTCCCCACCACGGTCGCCGTGTCCTCCCTGCTGGCACTGGCCTCTACCCAGACCGTCACCAAGGTCGGCAAGAAGAAAAAGGTGGGCTCAGAGAAGCCAGGGGCCACGTCACCGCCCCTGCCGCTCCCCGACAGAGACGGGCCTCTGGGGGCTGAGCAGGCCCCCGCCACGACCACCGGCAGAGCCGAGGGGCCCGTTGCCCTCATCGTCAATGGACACACGGAAGGGCCGGTGCCAGCTCGCAGCACGCCCAAGGAGCCTCCTGGGCTCCCGCGGCCCCTGGGGCCTCTCCCCTGCCCCCCAGCCCAGGAGGACTTCCCAGCCCTCGGGGTGCCCTGCCCCCCCAGGATGCCCCCTCCCCCAGGTACGTGTGTCTGGCTCTGGCCTGCTCCTGGGCATCTGGGAGGGGGCGCTCCCTTGGGCTGTGCTGGGGGGCAGTCCCCGGCCAGCAGGCAGCGAGAGGGCCACTGCATGGTGGATCAGCTGCCTTGGAAGCCTGGTGGCACTGCTAGGAGCTGCCCACTGACCCTCCATGTCTCTTGGCCCCCTGTGAAATGGGGCAATCCCAGTGCCTTCTGGAGGCGGGGGAGTGAGTCACCCTAGGCCAGGATTGCTGTCAGGGAGCACATGCTGGCTTCTGGCCTCCTGAGGCCCTGGGCCGAGGTGCGGCGGAGGTGTGGCTTATGGACGAAGCCTGGCCTGGGGGGCTGGGGAGCAGTAGGCTGGAGGTGGGAGCCAGAGGGCCGGCCCTGCTCAGCCAACAAGACTCACGCCTGCAGGCTTCAACGCTGTGGTGCTCCTGAAGGGCACTCCACCCCCGCCTCCCCCTGGCCTGGTGCCTCCAGTCAGCAAGCCACCCCCTGGCTTTTCGGGCCTCCTGCCTAGCCCCCACCCGGCCTGTGTCCCCAGCACTGCCACCACCACGAAGGCGTAAGTGTGGGTGGGCCGCCCAGCCCCGTGCCCTGGAGGCCAGGGAGTGCCCTCACCTGGGGCCACCCCAAAGCCGTAAGCCTTCACTTCCTCCCCATCTCCCGACCCCCAGGCCCAGGCTGACACCTGCGCCACAGGCCTACCTGGTGCCCGAGAACTTCCGGGAGAGGAACCTGCAGCTCATCCAGTCCATCAAGGACTTCCTGCAGAGTGATGAGGCCCGCTTTGGCCAGTTCAAGAGCCACTCGGGGGAGTTCCGACAGGTCAGCCAAGCAGGGGTATGGGGGGCCGGCGTGGCCACCGTGGGGGCTCGGGCCTGGCCTGGGCATGACTGGCTTTGGCTCTGGGTGGCAGGGCATGATCTCTGCAGCCCAGTACTACAAGAGCTGCCGCGACCTGCTTGGGGAGAACTTCCAGAAGATTTTCAACGAGCTGCTGGTGCTTCTGCCTGACACGGCCAAGCAGCAGGAGCTGCTCTCCGCACACACGCACTTCCGAGGCCAGGAGAGGCCTCCGGGCACCAAGGCCAAGAAGAGCAAGAAGAGCGCATGGCAGGCTGGCCCCCGGGGGGCGGGCCTGGACTGCTGTGTGTGCCCCACCTGCCAGCAGGTGCTTGCACACGGCGACGTCAGCAGCCACCAGGCCCTGCACGCCGCCCAGGACAACGACTTCCCCTCCCTGCAAGCCATTGCCAGGATCCTCACGTAGCTGCTGCCAGCATGGGCAGGAGCTGCCACACCCACGAGCCTCCTTCTTCCTTCCTCCTTCCGGGCTGCCACGCAGCCAGGTGAGGCCGCCTGTCGAGGCCCCTCAGCCAGCCCGCCCACCGGGGGTCGCCAGGAGGGCCCACCCTGTCCTGTCGGCACGCCGCCACATAGGAGTGCATCCGCTTTCCTCCTGGGAACGGGGCGAAGACCTCTGCCTCAGTGGTGGGCTGGGCTTGGTTTGTATTCTCATGCTTTTGGAAGGTGCGAGGGGAGGGAAGGGCCGGGATGTGGAACCTGTCCGTGCCCGTCAGAGCCGGTGGCGACAGCGGCCCTCTCCAGGCCCGGAGCCAAGGCAGCAGCACCGCGGCCCCCGAGCCAGAAGCTGCAGGCCCACCAGTGCTGGCGTCAGATGTTGAGGGTGTTGTGTAAACAGTTGGCTGTTTTCGTGATTCAAGAACGTTCAGGATTAAAAGCAGACACAAAATTGTGCTACTTGAAGTTGAATCTTTTTATGAGACAAACTGAATCTGCGATCTCAAATTGCCTCTGACCTTTTATAAGACCGTGTATCTTCAAATAAATTTATTTTGCAATAATGCACAGAGCTGGTGTTCTGAGCCTCTCTGCCCTCCCAGGTTGCCCTGTAGCCCAGAGGACTCGGCGCTGTGAAGACGCTCCGGCTCTGGTGGGCAGCCAGGGCCAGCGGGGGTGGGGGACGAGGTGTGCGCAGAGCTGGGCAGCTGGGCTCTGCCCTCAGGAAGCGGCAGCCAGTCTGGGCCCGGGGCCCGGTCCTGGAGATCTGGTGCTGCCCGGGCCTTCCAGGAATAGACACAGCCATGTCTGCCCTGTGCTCGTATCCCCAGTAAAAGCCTCCTTCCAGGACGTGGGAGCCCCCAGACTCAAGGTTTGCACCCACAGACTAGTAAAGAGCTCTCACAGGTAAGAGCACTTCAGAAGCAGTGGAACGAGCATGTGAAATTCTGCAGGAAATAATGGGCGCTTAATTATTTGGACTCCGTATTCTGAAAGGGGACCAGAGAAATCGCTGCTTTCTGCCCTAAACACACATAAACCGTAAAAAACAGTTCTAGACACAGTTCTAGCCACATCCAAATAAGGCAAAGAAAATGTCCTTACATGAGAAGAAACATGTCTTTGCACGTGAGGAAGGGGGACCCACGATGATGAGGGGCCAGGGGTACGTGGCGCTGCCTGCCTGTGCCTGGGACCGCGGCGGTGCTTGTGGGTGATGGTGGGTGATGGCCGGGCTCGGCCCAACCGCACACAAGAGCCTTCACCCTCCTCACCCTCCACTGGGCCGTGTAGAGCCACTTGCCTTCCCTGGGTCACCAGTGGCCCCTGCAGCTGTCCCTCTGCCTTTGCAGACCCGAGGACAGCCAGCCCCACAGAAGACTAATCGGGAGAATGGGGTATGTCCTTGACCACATTGAAAACGAGCTCTTCTTAACGAAGCAAGGACCACAGTCGCACAAGGCAGCACTGAAGCGGTGCCTGCTGTGTGCCAGCCCCGCTCGGGGCTGCCCGTGTGCCGGCCCGGCTCCTCTGTCCACCCCTGTGACTGGAACTACAGAAGAGGGGCCTGGGGCACACACAAGTTGGAACATTTCCCCAAGACAGCCCTGCCTGGATGTGGCAAAGCCAGCATTCCAGCCCCAGGGACGCTTCTCAGGCCACTTGCCCTCAGCCAGGATGTTATTAACTAGTTAGAAATCTTAGAAATGAGCAAATAACTGATCAAAACAAAAACAACCCAGTAGCTGGGTTCAGAAGCAAGCAAGACGAAGCTGGGGAAATCTCCAGAGGCTGAGTTAGCTGGTTGAGGAATGCGGCTCTGGAAGCTGCACGGAGCACATGCTGGGGTCCCAGAACAGAAGGTGGTGATGTGGGGAGAAATGACTGCGTTTCCGCGCAATGGAGAAAGAAAACTGAACACACACTGGGCACCCGGTGCGCCGTGTTGGAGGAGGGTGTGCCTCTTGATCACAGACTGGGTTGTGAATTCAAGCCCCACATTGAATGTGGAGATTACTTAAAAATGGTTGTTCGGGAACATCTGGGTGGCTCAGTGGTTGAGCACCTGCCTTTGGTTTAGAGTGTTATCCCGGGGTCTGGAATTGAGTCCCACATTGGGCTCCCTGCAGGAGCCTGCTTCTCTGTCTACCTGTGTTTTGCCTCTCTCTCTGTCTCTCATGAATAAATAAAATCTCAAACGGTTGTTCCAAAAAAGAAAAAAAACACTAACTAAGATAATTCTTTGAAAAGCCACATCTCGGGATCCCTGGGTGGCGCAGCGGTTTGGCGCCTGCCTTTGGCCCAGGGCGCGATCCTGGAGACCCGGGATCAAATCCCACATCGGGCTTCCGGTGCATGGAGCCTGCTTCTCCCTCTGCCTGTGTCTCTGCCTCTCTCTCTCTCACTGTGTGCCTATCATAAATAAATAAATTTAAAAAAAAAAATTTAAAAAAAAAAAAAAAAAAAAAAAAAAAAAAAAGAAAAGCCACATCTCGACAGAACACAACTCAGGAAAAAAAAAAAAAAACCTTAATACATTTTACCAAAGAGAAAAAGCAGATAGCCTATGGAGAAATACAAACAGTAATGGTCAATAGTACAGGATCCTAAAGGAGCATGCTGGAATCCTTTCAACGCTGTAAGCAATAGGACTTCACATTTATGTTCCCAATAAAACTATCCTTGAAGAATGTGGGATGAAGCTCAACCGGTGGACTGAGGAAGGAGCCGAGACATGTGCCGCAACAGGAAATAATCCTCCTGCTGTTCTCAACAGGAGAGACGGGCGTCTCCCCCAGCATTTCAGAGAGTCCACTCTGAGCTGTCCAGCAGCACAGCAGGGGGATGTGTGGTGGGGGCCTCAGGGACCCTCAGAAGAAAGGCATCAGCCCAGCCTCCACCTGCTGCCCCTTCCTGGGTTCTGGGCACCCACGGGGGCAGGAGTAGAAACGACTCTGCAAGCAGTGTCTGTGCCAGGTAAACTCACTAACAGTCTTTTATTGTAAAGAAGTTGCAGTTGAAACATGGGACACTGAAGATACACAATCACTGATTGCTCTTTCAGAAGAGGGAGAGAAAGATCCATATATACAAAAATTGTAAACATGTTCACTTAAATACTCACACAGAATTGGTCTATGCTACAATGTACAGGGTTGTCACCCAACTGCAACTCCACAGGGAGGCGCCTGTCTGCGAGAATGGAAGGTGGCAACCGCATTTGGTATTGACAGAATGTGAAAAGCCAGCTTCGAGCAATGCATGAGTAGTCAGCTATACAGAGGGACCCCAACCTCAGGCTGCGCCTTAAAACAGAGTGCAGGGCAGGGTGCTGAGGGGCTGGTCCAGGAAGCCAAGGGAAAAAGGGATTGCACAGATGGGCCAGTCCAGGGCATGGTGGGCATGTGCAACCTCAGGCCTCCTTCCTTGTGAGGGGCCTGTTTTGCCAGGCCCCCAGGTGTCCTAAGCCTCCCTTGGACAAGACCTTCTTGCTGGGGTGGGAGAGGGCCGGTGCCCAGGCCTGTATGCAGCCATGTTGTGCCTTCCTAGCCAAAAGTGCCCACACCCGGGCAGGCTCCTGGGCCTAGACAAGTCGGGACAGGAGCAGAGGCTACGGACAGCGGGGCTGCTTGCAGGGAACTATGAGGTGAAGCCCGAAGACCTGACCACAATCACAACATCAACGGGACCAGGCTACTCTAGTGAGCCTGTGACAGCAAACGCTTGGAGGCTCCGGACAGTGTGCACACAGCCCCACGGGGTGAACCGCCACAACACGAGCAGGGACAGTCACGGCCCCGGGGGACATGGGGTGGGAACAGTGCCCGTGCTCCCGGGGCCAGCCCCCGCCCTAGCTATGGAGGGCAGCGAGACCCCTAACCCCAGGGTGGACAGGTGAGCCACAGGCTAGCTGGCTCACCAGGGAAATGGCCCCCTCCCAGGCTGATCCACTAGGCTGGAGGACACATGTCCAGGGTTGCACATCCCGACCTAAGGCCTGGGGTCAGCGACTAAAGGGACAGGGGGAACGTGGGGTGGGGGGCACCCTAGGCACCCTGGGGGCTACCTTCTCTTGGCCCCAGACAGCCCTCAGTGGCCACCCTCTCTGTCCCTGGCGCTAGGCCAGGAGGACCTGAGGGGGGTCCCGGGAAACCCTGGACCCTGGCTTGGTGGCAGCCGTGGAACCCTGGTGGGGGCCTGCCGGCCACTAGTAGGCAGGCACCTGGTACCCCTTGGGGCTGGTGTCCAGAGTCTCGGTGAAGGGAGGGCTCTGGTAGGTCTCCGTCCCCTCCACGCCGCTGCCCACCGGGTAGCCGGGGTAGGCTTGACCCGCCCCGGTGCCCAGCTGCTCCGTGGCAAAGAGCGACATGTCCGTGCCCAGGCGGAACCGCTGTAGGGCCTTCACAGTGAGCGCCACCTGAGGGGGAGCCCGGGTCAGCCAGAACCGACCCCGCCCACCCCGCCCCGGCCCGGCCCCGCGGCCGCACTCACCCAGCTGAGGATGGAGAAGAAGCTGAAGGCGATGGCGGCCCGCGCCGCGTCTCCCGCCTGCAGCGTGCTGGGCCCGGGCGCCGTGCGCTGCCACTGGTTGGTGAGGAAGCAGAAGCCCACGAACCACAGGAAGGACCAGAGCCCTGCGGGCAGGCGGCGGGTCGGGGGAGCCCGCGCCGAGGCCCCGCCCCGGACCACGGCCCCGCGCAAGCCCCGCCCGCCGCCGGCCACGCCTCCACACGCGCAGCAAGCCCCGCCCCGCCCCGCCCCCCTCGCTCGGCAAAGCGCTGCCCCCGCGGAGCCCGGAAAGCCCGCCCACCGCCGGTCACGCCTCCACTCGCACGGCAAGCCCCGCCCCGCCCACCTGAGAAGCCCAGGTCCAGCAGCACCGCGCGGCGGCGGTCGCGGACGCTGCTGATCTGCTGGAAGCGCACGTCGAGCAGGAGGAAGGCGGCGCAGGCAAGGAAAGCCCCGAGGCCGAGCGCGACGCCGAAGCGGCAGGCGCCCGCGTTCCCGTTGAAGACGCAGCGCAGCTCGGGCCCGCTGTCGGTGTTCACGTAGCCCTCGTTGACGATGGGCCCAAAGACGGCGATGGAGAACACCTGCGGGCGGCGGGCGGCGCTCAGGGCCCCGCGGGGGTCTCCTTCCCGCTGTCACCCACCGCGGTGCTCATGCCCTCCAGCCGGTCTCCACGTTCCCGGCCGCGCGGGGCCCATCTGTGGTCGGGGGCTTCGGGCACCCCTCCCTCAGTCCCCCGCGCATTTAAAAATTATGGACCGCATGTCCTATGGAGTATCTACTATGCCCAGCACTATGCTTAAAACCTCTTCTTTACCCGCATTCCTCGTAGAATCCTCCCCACAAACCACAAGGGCTCACTGTGATCCCCTTTATGATGGGGAGGTGGGGCCCCAATTAGCGAAGTCATTTGGCTGATAAAAGACGGGGTTGACATTCAAACTGGGTCACTGGTCCTGTGCGGGGGGGGGGGGGGGGGGCGGGGGCCTCCAAAAGTAGGAACACGAGGCTTCACCTGGACCAGTGATTCTAGGCTCCAGCGGGTGGCGCTGTGGGAGGAGGGGCGGAGAAGAGGGGGCCAGAGCACAGGGGGAGCAGAGCCAGCGCAGTGGCACAGCTGTCTCCCAGGCCCGGCACCGAACCCACCCCTAGCACCTGGGAGCTGTGGGGCCCTGCTTCCTAACATGCCGAGTACAGTGCATGCAGTGTTGGGGCCAGGAAAATAATGCCCACCCAGCACCCAAGGGATAACAGCCCAAGTGACTGAGTGTCGCACCATAAGTGTTTGGGCTCAGAGGGTGATACTGTTGGGGCACCTGGGTGGCTCAGTCAGTTGAGGGCCTGACTCATGATTTCTATCAGGTCGTCATCCTGTGGGTCATGGGATCAAGCCCAGAGTAGGGCTCCGTGCTCAGCTCAGCAGGGAGTCTGCTCAAAATTTTCACTCTCCCTCTGCCCTCCCTGCTCTCTTTCTCCCTCTCTAATAAATTAATTAATTAATTAAAAAAAAAGAAAGGTGATACTGTTGACCTCCGGGGTTCAGTCAACTTCAGCATCCCCTTACCACAATGGGTGGAAGGCAGGTAAATGGTGCAACACAGTCATTTTACACTTTATTTATTTATTTAAAGTAGGCTCCGTGCCCAATGTGGGGCTTGAACTCATGACCCTGAGTCCCGTGCTTGAAAGACTGAGCCAACCAGGCGCTTCTGGACCACAATCATTTTAAACCAGATGCTGCTCCTTCAACTCTGGGCAGCCCCGTGTTTCTAAAAAAAGACCTCCAGTTTCAACTTCATTTCTCTCCTCTCCCTCTCCAGCTCCTTGAGATGGTGTCAGAGGGAAGCCCAGGTGCAGGGCATGGACATGTCCGCCCAGAGTGGTCCACAGGTCGGAGCGGAGCTGGCACCAGAACACAGGGTTCCTACTTCCTAATCGCGCCACCCTGGGCATCTCTCTCCTGAAGACCAGGGCGTAGGTCCCGCGGACACCAGGTGCCACTGGCTAAATAAAACCCAGACTCCGTCACCCACCTCCTCTCCTGCCTGGAGAGGGGGGAAGGAGGAGCTGGCCATCTGGCCTAGGGATGCCCCAGTCGTCTGGGCTGTCCCCAAATCTGGCCCTCCCGCACCTCCCCCAGGCAGCCCTCCCAGTGCAGAGCCCCTTCTTGCTGCCCCGCCCGGGGGATCCCAGAGCACCCCCAACCCCCAAACACACACAACTGCAACTGGAAGGCCTGGGAAAGGGCCAGCTCCCTTGGAAGGAGCCTGGAGGACGTGTGTGCGGGAGAAGACGGTGTAAGCGCCGCCCGCTCCCCTCGGCTCCCACGGCCCCTCCGCGTGCTGCGGCGCAGAGCTCGAGCCCACTCGCGTCCCCGCCCCTGTGTCCGCTTCCAGGTCGTGAGAACAGGAAAGACGGAGCGAGCGCAGAGGCAGGGGGCTGCGTCAGACCTCGGGGGACTGGAGGCGGGGGCGGCGGCCGGTGACCTCTCAAGGTCCCGGCGGGCGCCGTCGGCCCCCACCTCCGCAGGTGGGCGCGCCCTGCCCGGTGACGTCACCCCAACCTGCGGCCGGCGGGGGAGGGGCCGGCGGGGACCAGGATGGGGGCGAGGATGGGGGCGAGGGGCGAGGGGGGGCGAGGGGCGAGGGGCGGCGGGGACGAGGGGGGCGCGGCGGGGGCCGGGGCCACTCACCCAGGAGGCGACCCGCAGCAGGGTCTGGGGCCGCCGCGCGAAGCTCACTGGGTCCAGGGCGGCCCCCGCGCGGCCCGCGCCGAACGAGGCTCCCTCCATGGCCAGACCAGGAGGGACGCGCGCCCCCCGCGCCCTCTGTCTGTCTGTCCGTCCGGCCCCGCCCGAGGCCGCCGGGTGCTGCCGGAGCCGCCGCTGCCGCCGCCGCCGCCGCCGCTGCCGCCCGAGAGCGCGCGCCGACCGCGGCGGGGGCGCGCGGGGCGGGGCCGAGCCGGTGCCCCCCGCCCACTGGTCCGCGCGGCGCAGGGCCCGCCCCCCGCCCCTGCCCCCCCACCTGCTGGAGCCGGGCTGAGCCCGCGGCCCCGTCGCGCCCCGCCTGCACCGCCCCTCCCGGGCCCCTGCGCTCGGCCCCGCTGCAGCCCCGGGACCCCGACCGCCCGCCCCGCCCCTCTGCGCCGGGCTCTCCGCGGAGCGAACGGGTGACGGAGCCGCACCGCCACCCTCGGGGGACGGGAACCCGACTCCCTCGGACCGGAGAGCGGGTACTGGACCCTTCCCTGTGACCCCCCTCCGTGCCGCCGGCCTCTCCTGAAGAGGGTTCTAGCCTCCCTGACAGGGCGGGGAAGGCCTCTGCCCCCCCCCCCGCCCCCCAGGCCCTTGTCCCGGAGGCCAGAGCCCGCAGGCCAGCATGGGGGGGTAGGGACATCTCTGCCGCTTACTCTCGGTCATTCCAAGGGCGCTCACTCAGCCTTCACACTCCGGGGTCTCCCCAGCGGACTTGTTTCCGGCCCGTTTGCTTTGGGGCCAGGGGTGGGAAGAAGCTGGGGAGATGATGTGGCGTTTGGCCAAGCTGGGGCCCCACTGGGTCTGTTCTGCAGATCCCCCAGCCCAAGTTAGACAGGGTCCCTCCCTCGTGCTCCTTCCTGGCCAGCCTGGCAGGGTCCCGGATGACTGCTGTTTCTGTCCAGGGCATTGACAGAAAACTTTGCAATTGTTGGGAGTTTGCAGTGCCAGGCACTTCACCACCCCCCGTGGAAGGTAGGGATTGTTATTACCGGGTCTTCATTCCACGAATAGGCAGCTGGCCGAGTTCTTCCATCACACTGGGGAGTGAAGAGCTGGGACGGAAGGTGACGCCTGGTCCACCCCATGAACCTGTCTCAGGGCAGGTGTGGCCAGAGGTTCCACTCCCGAGGCCAGGACACTGCATCCAGGCTGTCACCCTCGTCTGTTGGAATAGCTCCAGCCTGTCCTCAGCAGCATCCACTGCCCCTTTAGTCCCAGGGGTAATTCTGACGCTCCCACACTCCTGGAAATGCTTCTGGAGGTCACCCTCTCTTCACGTCCCTATGTCACTGGCCCTTTCTCACTACCCTTTTGGGGTTCTCTCTTCTGGTCCAACCTGTGAGCTCCTGTAACCTCTAAACTTTGGAGGCCCCAGGGCATGATCCTGGGGCTTTTCTCCTTCCTCTTGGCGCACGCCCTTGGTCTGCGTGCTGACAGCTTGAGCCAAAACCTCATCTCAGACTACGGTCCCGCTTGATTTAGCCTGGATTGGGGGGGGCGGGGGTGAAACATCCAGGAAGCCAGAGTTAAGGGAAAGAGGGAAGTGAGGGAGGGCAGGAGGGAAAGCATATCCAGGCGGTGTTCCTGGGCCAACCACGGCTTCCCTAGAGAAGCTGGCTGATTCTCCCACTAGCAGGTGACTTGGGAGAGACCAGAAGAAGGCCACATGTTGGGCACAGTCCATCAAGAGAGGGTGGAGAGGAACAATTCTCTGCTGGCTGCTCCCTGCCTCCAATCTCTGCATCACTGTCCTCCCTGGGGAGGCCCTGCTGAAGTCAGAACCGATGCGGCACCAGTTGGGTGAAGGTGCCAAGGAACCGTCGATGGGGCATACGTACAGTTGCTAGGCCATTCTGGCTGGGAGCCCAGCCTGGGAACAGGTGTGGCTGAGCAGATCTGGGAAGGCCCAAAAGCTGGAGGCAGGTCAGCCCTATGCCCGCTCCACCTACAGCGTTCTCCAGGGGACGGAGAGCATCCTCCTGCCACTAGGGCCTGAATCCCACGGTCAACTCTGGCTCCTTTCTCTTGGCAGCTCTGCTCTGACCCACCCTGGGGCAAACTCCCCACTCAGCTGCCACAGGGTGCCTGCTCTCCCCCATTCCTGCCTCATCCTAGCTCAGGAGCCAGAGGAACCTGCCAGAAGTCATTTTTTTTTTTTTTTTAAGATTGTATTTATTCACGAGAGACACACAGAGAGAGGCAGAGACACAGGCAGAGGGAGAAGCAGGCTCCCTGAAAGGAGCCCGATGCGGGACTTGATCCCAGGACCCTGGGATCACGCCCTGGACCAAAGGGAGGCGCTCAACCACTGAGCCCCCCAGGCGTCCCTCCCGGAAGTCATCTTGCCATTCCTTGCCATTACTCCAAATCCTCCACGACTTTCCTGCCACAGAAGGTAGGTATTAAAACAAAGTCCTTGTGGGGCACTTGAAGACTATGTACCATCTGACCTCCCACTCACCCCTGACCCTCCTTAGCTCCAGCACTCGGCTTCCTTGCTGTTCCTGGGACTTCCCAGGTTGCCTCTGCACTTGGGACCTTGCCCTCCTCCTATGGAGCAGAACTTGGGACAAATGGAAGCCATTGCCTGGAGCAGCAAGGGCAAGCCCTGTCCACCACGGCAAGTTTGACACAAAACACACCGAAGCCACGCCCTTGGCCACTCCTCCATTATTTTATTTTGGTTTCAAGCTCTGAGATTGGTTCCACAAAGCCTCTTGACAGGCCTGGTACAGGTATGTGCTGGATGGGAGGCGGGCAGCAGCGTTGGTGGACTGTCAGAGAAGCAGCCTGCCTGTGCTTTCCTTGTAGACATTGAGCAGGGAGGAGAGCTCAACCCCCAGACCTCTTTTCTGAACTGCAAACAGCACACAGCCTGTAGAGTTACAGTCACTGCAGCCGGCCCTTGCTACACGGTCATGGCTGGGAGACAATGGTCTACCTCAAGGAGCAGGACAGGGAGCCCTAGCAGGCCTGTCACATTCCTGTGTAGGGAAGCGGGCACCAGGGTGTGGGGTGAGCAGGACACCACATCCCAAACGTAAGGCACAGCCTGGGCTGCTCCCTCTCGTTCACCTACAGCCGCACGGGGCCTTGGCTGAGGAAGGGCCGTCGAGGTGTCTGCAGCAGGCACCTCTGCTCTGACTACAAACCTAAGAGGAAAGGGCCCCATGAGCAGTCTCTGGGGACGATCCAACTGAGACACAACAGGCTCTGGCTCTGATGCACTTTAATGAGTGCCCCATCCCCCTCTGGCCAGGCTGCCCGCAGGCCCGGACTGCTGTTCCACAGCTCTGCCGGCCACTATCTAGTCACAGGAGCCATCCTTCCAGCCATCGCGCCAGCGCTCGTCCACTTGTGAGCAGTCGAAGTCCGGCTTGCCTAGTTTGCGGTTCACTTCATTGTGCAGGCGGCACAGCCACTGGGTCAAGCAGGCCCGAGTGCGCGTGTCCGGCTGGTTCCTGCATATCCTGTGTGAGGGAAGCATGTGACGATGGGGACAGGCAGTGGCCCCACTGCCCCTACCCCATCAGTTCCTTGCCTGCTGGATCCAGGGAGGAGAGCTTGGGTATTGCTGCCAGCTACACCCATGAGCCCTCTCATGCTCTGAGAGGTAGGCATGCCCGGAACAGGCCTGATCCTGCTCTGTCCACCACTGGCCCACTCCTAGGCCTGCTCAACCCCTTATCTATGGAGCTCAGTAAACCCAAGACATTAAGGCACTCGTCATGCAACTTTACAACCTCATGCAACTTTACAACCTCGTAACAATCAGGAAGCCTCACCCCAGCATCCCTGGCCCCGGGCAGTGTGTGAAAGGGGTGGCGCCAGCACAAAGGCATAACTGGAAACCAGACCTGTTGCTAGCACCTGGGGCCCTTGGGCCTCAGCCTAGCAAGAGACCTGTTCTAACTGCCCAGGTTCAAATGGCAAGGGCTGCCCCAGGCCCCGCATCCAGGCCAGAAACACCTGTGGGTGCCAAATAACAGCTCTTGCGCTCCCCAGTGAAGGAAAGGTGGCTGCTGGGAGCAAAAGCAGTGGGTTCTCAAGCCTTACATGCAGCAGTCCTGCTATAGAAGTCAGGCAAAGTGGACTCATCCACCTGCCCGTGCCCCTAGGAGTTCCAAGCAGGGACCTCTGTACGTGAAGCCCCACCAGGAGCCTTCTGGCTGCGACAGCAGCAGTGCCCAGCAGCAGCCCTCAGCAGCAGCCCCAGGCAGCTGGGCCTCTGAGGGGAAAGGAGACGGCTTAGCTGGCCCCTGCTCTGGGCAAGCCGCGGCCACCGCTGCCCCTTTATGACATCAGCAGGGGCCCCAGGCTCCAGGTGGGACAGCTCCGCCGCCGACAGGCAAGGTAGACACACTCACCTCTTCCGGATGTCTTCAGCACACTCCTCGCACGGGTAAAACTTGGAAAATAAATGTATGAACTGGGTCATGTCTCGCTGCTGTTCTGGGGTGGGCAGATCGGGGTAGTAGGCGGCCAGGGTGTGCAGGACAGCCCAGCTGTGGCGGCCCAGTTCCTCGCGATCCTCAGGACAATCCTCCCTGAACTTGCCGTCCCGCTGCGGGCGGAGGCCGACCAAGGGTCAGGGCAGGTCGTGTCCGGGGCCCGACGCCCACGCGGCTCCCCCGCCGCGCCCCGCCCCGCCCGGGCGCGACCCCGCGCGCGAACGGCTGAAAGGCTGCAGGCCGGGCTCCCCAGGGGCATCTGACCTTCTGCTGCGTCCGCATCCACGTCTTGAAGTCCACGCAGGCCCGGCAGGGCCGCCTCCGGGAAGGGTCCTCGGCGACCTGGGGCTCGGGGGTCGGCGCGGGGGCCGAGGCTGCGGCGGACGCATCTCTCCGCCCCGCGCCCCGGCCGCGCGCGTCCGTCACCAGGTCGTCCATCACCTCCGAGCGCGCGCCGCCGGGCAGGAAGGAGAAAAGGCTCCCGCCGCCGGAGCGGCTCCGCTCGCCGGGCGCCGCCATGTTGCCCGCGCAAGGCCTGCCGGGCCAGCTGGGCCTCCAGAGGGGCCTCCAAGTCGGCCTCCAGGCCAGCGCGCGCGCCGCCGCCAGGGCGCGGCCACAGGAGCCGGGCAAGGGCGCAGGCGCAGGCGCGGAGGCCGGGCTGGAGCTGGGAGCGGGGCCGGGGGCGGGGCCGGCTGCCGGCGGGGGGGCGGGGCCGGGTCCGGGGCTTGCGGAGCGCGCCGGAGAGGCGGCCGAGCCTGAGGCCGGGGTGCGGGTGGGCGCGGGCGCGGGGCTGGCGACCCGGGTCCTGGCCGGGCTCCCGGGCTTCGGTCCGCGTCCCGAGCCCGGCTTGCGTCGTCCGTGGCGGCGCTCCCGCTTCCTCCAGTAGAAGAGTAGCGTGTTGTGGAAGCCGCGCCGCGGCCGCGCCGTGGACTCCGGCTGCGGCCGGGGCGAAGTCCGTGTTGCGGCCCGGGACGCCCCCATCGCTCCGCTCCGACCGCCCCGCGTGCCCGCGGCCAGGCTCTGTGCCCTCGGCGGGGCGCGCCCTGCGGTCGGCAGACGGGCGCCTCGGCAACGCGGAGCGGCGCGGTGAGCGCACAGAGCGCGGCGCGCCGGGGCCTGGGTCCCCCGGGTCGGCCCGGGCAACGGGCGCCATGGCAACGGGCGCCGGGGCTGCGGGGCGGGGCGGGGCCTGCACAGCCGGCGGCGCGGGCCTGGGGCTCCCGGGGCTGCCTGGGGGCGCTGTCCACGTCCCCGTCGGGAGCGGCCTCAGCCTCCGCGCGCTCGTGCGTCACCTGCACCTGTCTGTGCGGCGTCTGCTCTGTTCCAAGTCCTGGCCCGGGCGCTGGGCAGGGCGGGGCCCGAGATCCGTCCCTGACCCCCGGCTCACTGTCCAGTGGTCAGCGGTGAGAGTCGGGGCGCCCGGGGGGCTCAGCGGTTGAGCACGTGCCTTTGGCTCAGGGCGTGACCCTGGAGACCCAGGACTGAGTCCCGCATCGGGCTCCCCGCAGGGAGCCTGGTTCTCCCTCAGCCTGTGTCTCTGCCTCTCTCTGTGTGTCTCATGAATGAATAAATAAAATAAAATCTTAAAAAAAGAAAAAAAAAAAGAAACAAGGGAGTCACAGTAACACGTCCACTGACAAGCTCTGGTGGGGACCACGAACAGGGAGTGGCTAATCCCGGAGGCCTCCTTGAGGAGTGACACTTAGGCAGAGGCCTGAAAGATGAGGACTCAGTGGAGGAAGGCCGTCAAGGCCAAGGCTGGAGGTGGGCATGGGCAGAAGCCAGTGGCACAGGACCTGGGGAAGGTGGTGGGAGGAGAGATCTAAAGGTGGGCGGGAGCACATGCAGGGCCTTGTCGCTGCCATGGGAGCTGGGAATTGAGCAGATTTCATAGGAGCTAGTGAGGAGCTCGGGCGGGGAAGGGGGAGGGCAGGTATCCACGGGCCAGGTGAGGCTGGGGGCCATGGAGAGGCACAGGAGGGAAAGGAGCCAGGGTTGCTGGGGGTGTGAACAGGGGCCGTCGGATGGGGCGGGGAGGGGGCCTTAGTGCCCTTCTAGAAGGCCCCAGTTTCTCTGTGTCTTCCAGGGGAGAAGTGTCTGCCCCCGCCTGCAGCCGGCCGGGCCAGCCCCTCAGCATGGCCCCACGAAGGTTGGGGAGAGCGTGACAGCTGGGCTAAAGGCACCCTGCAATTGAGGCCTCTGTCAGCAGGAGTTCATTGCTTGGGCCGTGAGCAGGGAAGGTTAGAGAGACGCTGGAGGGACAGATCCACAAAGGCCCTTTGTCCAGGCCAGGGTGACTTTCCGGGGAGTGACCTAGAGGCTAACCCCTCCCTGGACGACTTGGGGCAGGAGTCCCAACAAAGAGCCAGTGGCCCCAACAGCAGGAAGAGCCAACCGAGAGCAGGCTTGGGTGGAGCTCTGGAGGCCCTCCACTTCAGGAAGCAGCCCAGAGGTGGGGGCACCTAAGCACACCTGTGGGGACTGTAGGGTCTACCCCTGCTTCAGCCCTGTTAGTGGGGGAATGGTCACTCCTCGTCTCAGAGGCTGTGTTCGGGGTAAATTGTGGTAAATCATGAATTCAGGGGCAGCTCTCAAAACAGTCCTAGTCACCAATCCCCCCACACACACCACGCGCCAGTGACTGCAGACAGGGACCCTCCTGGTCCTGCCCCAGGTCTCCCCACCACACGGGAGAAGAGCCTGTGAGGTCCACTCTCCCCAACATATCCAGAAAAGCCTGAATTATCCATTTCATGTAAATTTCCTCCTCTGTGACTTGGGAACACTGAGAGACCTTTCCTCCAATGTGAGTATTAAGCCAAAGTACATAAAGCCTTCAGTACTGGGTCCTTGGCTCCCGATGACAAGGGCCGGCAGCCGCCCAGGTGAGTTGGGAGGCAGAGCGGAGGCACACCTTGGGGAGGCTCAACCTGTCTCACACAGGGCATGGGAGAGTCAGGCCAGGCTGCGGCACTTTGATGGCCCTTCCTTTTCCTCCTCCTCCCAGGGGCCAGACTCATGCCAGACAGAGTCAGCCCCTGCCCCCTCGCCTTGCCCTGTGTTCCTGTCCCTCTAGGCGGATCTGCTTTGGGCACAGTGAGGAAGCTGGGAGAGACCCAAGGGCAGGGCGGGGGAGCACCTGGGGAATTCCAGTCATCTTCCGGGAGCCTGGGAGCCCTCCCTCCTGGTGAGCTGCAAGCAGTGGGCCCCTTGGTCGCAGCTGGGCAGTTCCAGAAGCCCAGGACCGCGAGCTGTGAGGCGGCGATGGCAGGCTCCCGGCACCCGGTGTCCGTGCGCGCAGCGGCCCTGGTGCAGACAGGGCGGCTTCAGGTAGGATGGCGCGGGGTCCCTGCCAGCCCCAAGGAGGAGGGAGGGAACTCCTGGCCTGGCCCTTCCAAGGCGCCCCCAACCTTTCTCCCAACAGACGTTCGCCTTCTCCGTGTGCTGGTCGGACGGCAGCGACACCTTTGTGCGAAGGAGCTGGGCTGAGTTCAAGGAGCTCCACGTGAGTGAGCATGCGGCAAACCCTGTCCCCCGAGGCCCAGCACCGACCTTGCCTAGGCGGTGGCCTCGTGCCCGCAAGGATCCCTGCTCCTATGACCCCCATCCCCGCGAGGAACCCTCACCCTCCCGAGGGAACCGCTGGACTGAGGCGGATTCGCTGGTTCTTCCTTAGAAGACCCTCAAGGAGGCGTTCCCGGTGGAGGCGGGCCTGCTGCGCAGATCCGACCGCATTCTCCCCAAGCTCCCCGGTGAGGCCGCTGCGGGAGCCCGCGGGGACCCGGGAGGGGCAGGGGCGGCAGGGGCGCCAGCGGCCCGGGGACCCCCAGATTGAGCCCATCGTGCCCACAGACACATCGCTGTTGGTGCGCGGGGGGCGCACAGGCCGCGGCCTGGCGCGCCTGCGGCTGCTGGACACCTACACTCGGGCACTGCTGGCTGCAGCGGAGCAGCTGTCCTGGAGCGCGGTGCTCACAGGCTTCTTTGAGCCGCAACCCGTGGACCTGGAGCCGGTGCTACCACCTGGCAGGTACCCCACTCGCCCCCAGTCCCCTGCCCGGGAAAGCCCTTGGAGGCCAGGGGAGGGGCGAGGCTGGGAGGTGGCCGCCGGGGAAGGGTGGGACGCCCGGGCACTCTCACCCACCCCCCCTCCCCCACCTGCACCCACCCCCCTTCCAGTCTGGTGATCCTGCCCACTCCTGAAGAGCCCCACCGCCGCCCGCCACACAGCCCTGCCATCTGTAGCCTGGAGGCTCAGAGCCTGCGCTGCCTGCAGCCCTTCAGCACCCAGGACACGCAGGGTTGGCCTTTCCATGCAAGGGCCCAGGAGGTCATAGACGTGCTGCTGCGACACCCGTCAGGTGGGGCTGCACAGGACTGAGAGCTCGCCCATCTGCCCCCAGAGCCCGAGGGGCTTAGGGGGTCTCAACCTCTGCCCACCTCTTGCGCCTAGGCTGGTGGCTGGTGGCAAATGAAGAGCAGCAGATGGCGTGGTTTCCTGCTCCCTACCTAGAGGAAGCAGCCCCGGACCGAGAAGGGACGACCCTACGGAGTAGTGGTAGGAGACTGCCCGCGCCCCAAGCCAAGCGGGCACCACACCCCTGGGCAGTGCTTGGCGAAGCCGGGCCGTCGGAAACCCGAGCCAGCGCTCGACCTGGGGCTCCGTGGGTGCTGTGGCCCCCATAGTGAGGGGAGCCCCAGTGGATTGGTCTCCATCATCAGGGGAATCCCGGACGGTGTGACTCAATGAGAGGAGGGGATAGAGAGGTGGGGCCCTGGATTCTGAGGCCCTGCAGTGACTCCCAAATGCCCACTCCCAGGGTCCCAGTTCTGTGCTTCCCAAGCCTATGAGAGCAGCCACGCAGATGAGCTGTCAGTGCCTGCAGGGGCGCGGGTGAGCGTGCTGGAAACTTCGGATCGAGGCTGGTGGCTCTGCAGGTGAGCAGGTGGAGGAGCTTGGGCGCGGCTTAGGGGCGCCAGCCAAGCCCAGCTCTCATCGCAGGTTCTGTCACAGGTTTCGCGGCCGCTCTGGCCTCCTGCCCGCTGTGCTGCTGCAACCCGAGGGGCTGGGCGCACTCCTGAGTGGGCCAGGGCTCCACCGCGAGGCCAACAGCAAGGAGGATAGGGGTGGAGAGGCCCAGCGCACCCCTGAAGCCTGCCAGGCCACAACCCTTTCCCCCTCGGTGCCCGCCCGCCCCCCGCTGAGTGCCATTCGCAGCCGCTGCTGCTCAGTCACCCGCAGGGCCCTGGCCAGCAAGTACCCCCCGAGGGCAGGCCAGGAGCTCCAGCCCCCAGGGGCGACGGATGCCAGTGAGGCTGGGGGAGGAGTGTCGGAGGGTGACACCCTCTGGCCAGCAGGGCCAGAAAAGCACACACTCCCGCTTCCTGAGTAAAGCCCCTCTGACTGAGGCACACCCCGTGTCTGTGCTGAGAAGGCCAGGGCGCCAGTGTGGCGGGGCTGGGCGGGGGCGGGCCGGGGTGAAACAAAGCCAAGACACAAGGAATCAGGAGAGAAAAACATCTTTCTGCATGTTTCAGAGAGCTGAGGGAGCCACAGAGGGAGCTGTAGGAAGGGTGGGCAGCTTCATGTTGTGCCACAGGAAGTCCAGGAAGGTGGCTGCCTGCAGGGTCCGGCTGAGCCGCTGAAAATGCCGCTCTGCGGGAGGACACAGGGACGTCAGGGGCTCCACGGAGGCTGATGGTCATGCTCCCGCCCCCGGGGCCGAGCCCACATACCCGTGTAGGGCAGTAGAGCCTCCAGTGAGGCCTGCACGCCTGGGTACGCCAGGAGCTCTTCTGGGGCCTCGTGCCGCAGGAGCACCCCCAGCACAGCCTGCGCTTCGTGGCAGTGCCTGGAGTTGGTGTTCCAAGTGACACAGAAGCGCAGCAGGGCCTCTGGGGGGGCGGGGACGACACACGGTCAGACCTGCCTGGCGGTGGCCCTGCCCACCCCGCCCACCCCGGCTCACTGCCCAGCCTGCCCACTGGCCCCACACCTTTCTGATCTCGCCGCAGCCGCAACACCGTGGCTCCTAGCTTCTTGCATGCCTCAGGGTCCCTCCGGATGGCTGGGGGGTGGAGGGAGGCAGATGAGCCCCAGGGAAGGGCACAGCATGGACCTGAGACCGCCCCCCCGACAGAGCCCCAGGCAGCACTGACCCTGGATGACAGTCAGCACAGTGTGGGGCCGGTCCAGGGAGATGGCCAAGCCCAGGGCCCGCAGGTACCGTTTCTCATAGAGTAGGTTGTCTAGTTCCTGCTGCCTGGTGGGGGAGGAGCAGGGACAGGGTCACTGGGGGACGTGGCTGGTGGTGAAGCAGAGCCATCAGAGAGCTGGCTCAGGAGTCGGCAGCCCGGCACTAAGCGTCCACTGGCGGTGAGCTGTGTTCCTGCCCCCAGCCTCAGTTTCTCCACGCCATAAAACAGAGGTGATGCCTATGGAACCCGCTCCCAGGGTGTGACACGTGGGACATAGTAGGTACGTGGGTGGTGCTCCAGAGGCCTGGGTGGGGACCCCACACTTACTTGACCACCTCCTCCTCCCGCCTGGCCTGCTCTTCAGACTGCTCCTCCTCGGTCACATCCTGGGGTCAGGGTGAGGTCAGATGGGCACCCTGATGCAGCCCGCCCACTCCCCATACCCCCCACACCTCCACACCTTCCAGAGGATGACGCAGGAGTCACTAGCACCCGTGAGGGCACGATCGTCCAGCCGGCTACAGTGCAGCCCCCAGACCTTGTCCTCATGGGCGTCCAGAGTCTTCACACACTCGTTGTTTTTGATGGTCCAGAGCTTCACGAGACCATCCGAGCCGCTGGGTTTGGGAAGGGGAGGGGCTGAGTGCCGGGCCGGTCCTGTAGCTCATCCCGACCCCCGCCCTCAGCCACCCACCTGGACAGCAGCTGTGTACCGCGGCTCACAAAGACCACCTTCAACACAGAAGCATCATGTCCCTCGAATGTCTGCAGGATGGTGGAGGATGATGAGACAACACCGGGTGGTGGGCTGGGCCTGCAGGGGGAGGGGGAGGGGCGCGGGGCGGGGCAGCTTACCTTGAGACAGCTGAAGTCCTGCAGTGCCCAGAGCTTGATGGTGCCATCGGCGGAGGCTGTGGCCAGCACCTGGTCCATGGGGGAGAACTGGACACACCAGAGGCCGCGCCGGTGGCCTGAAAAGATGCCCAGCAGCTGGCAATGTGGCAAAGCCCAGAGCTTGGCTGTGCG
This sequence comes from Canis lupus dingo, assembly GCF_003254725.2. Taxonomy (NCBI): domain Eukaryota; kingdom Metazoa; phylum Chordata; class Mammalia; order Carnivora; family Canidae; genus Canis; species Canis lupus. The sequence continues at coordinate 38,841,344 of NC_064248.1, forward strand.
GTCCTGTGAGCCTGTGGCCAGCAGCTTGTCGTTAGGGGCAACAGCCACGCTGTTGATGTCCTGGTGATGGGAGCAGGTGGCAGCTCAGATCCCCATCCCAGCAAGAGCCCTGCCACACCCCTGTCCTCTGTACCCTGTGCCATCACCTTGTCATGGCAGCGCTGCGTGGCCTGAGCTTGCAGGAGGATAGGACCGCTGTCTGGGGCTGTGCCCTTAGACAGCAGGGCTTCAGGGATGGGCCACAGCTTCACAGTACAGTCCTGGCTGCCCGTCACCAGAAAGGTCTCCTTTAGCCTGAGGCCAGATTTAGGGTAGGGGAGACACCTGCTGAGCCCCACCAGCCCTGTCTGCCAGGGCATCAGACCCCGCACCCGCAGCACAATGGTCCCAACCAGAGGGACTGTTCCAGAACACAACTTGTGTCACCCCCATGGACCTCTGGGGCCACTGGTCCACTCAAGCCTCCACCACCTGCCCTTGGCTCACCATACCTGGTGATGTGGTCATCAGAACCCCACCCTCTCCTCCCCAGCAGAGAATGTCTTTTCCTACTTCAGCTTTGTTCAGTGTCACTCTTCCTGCCCTTTCATTCCCCCAGCCCCAAGACCAGTTCTGAGAGTCTCCATCACCAACAGCAGCAGGGGGTATCCTGTGCCGGCTCTGGCACACATCCCTAGTCTACAGCTTCAAAGACCCAGGCTGAAGCCTCCCCTCCACACCTCCCTGAGTAACCCGACTAGCAGGGCCCGGGCCTCTGCAACACTGCGGACTCCAGCCCTTGACCCCCTACCTAGAACAGCAGATAGTGCCCACGCTGTGGGTGTGCCCGGAGCCCTGAGCCACACAGGCCACCCTGCCAGCTTTGTTCATCCTCCAGATACAGATGCTCTGATCCTGGGAATGAAAGGAGTAAGGGTGGAGACTGGGCTGGGTATCCCCACTGAGACCCATATCTCCCTGCCTCTCGAGATGCCTCACCTTGGCACAGCTGGCAAAGAGCCGCCCCTTCCTGAAAACATCCAAGGCCAGGACAATGTCTGGGAGGAAGCAGAGAGGAAACGGCTGTCAGTTATGGTGGAGGACGGCATTCCAGCCCAGGGCAGAGTGCTGCGGCCATCAGCTCAGTGCCCTCACCCGTGTGGCCGTGGAGAATCTGGCAGGTCATTGTCTGCAGCTCAAACACTTTCAGGCTGGGGCTGTTGGAGGCCACGACAATGTGGGAGTCCTCGGGTCCAAGAAACCGGACATCTAACACCTCCTCACTGTAGCCGGCAAACTGGGGGCAGGAGCAGGAGGGACACAAGCCAGAGCCTGCATGAGTGGAGAGCTGGACTCCCAGGCTTGGGGCCGAGCAGGGGCAGTGCTCACCTGTTTCTGCAGCTGCAGGGAGCGTGCCTCGTAGAGCAGCAGGTTGTGGTCGGTGGTGACGCTGAGGAGCAGGCCGGCAGACTGGGCCAGCGTGCAGTGAGTCAGCCCCTGCCTGGGGCCCGGCGGCTGCGGTTGTGCGTACACACACTGGCCAGAGGCTGCCTCCCACACACGCAGCAGGCCTGTGTGGGGACACGGGCTGCTGGGACTGAAGTCCATGGACCTCCCCCAGCTCCTGCTGCCCACCCTGGGCTGGACATACACACCTTGATCTCCGGCTGTCAGGAAGTGCAGGCCCTTAGACTTCACATCCAGTTTAGGCACCAGCTCCTCTGGCAACAGCACCGCGGCTTCCACACTCTGAGGATAAGCAAGTTGGAGGCAGCAGCCCCACTCTCTCCCTGCCCACTTGACTGGCCTGGCCCCCTGGCGTTCCTACCTCAAACACTGGCACAGTCCTCGTGGCCTGGTGGCTCTGCAGGTCCCAGATGACGCAGATCTTGTCGCGGCCCGAGCTGGGAGGGGAAAGAGCCACCTCAGTTCTCAGACTCAGCGGGAGCCCTCCCCTTCCTGCTTCGGCCTGGGTGGCTGGCCACTGACCTAAGCATGGTGTGGCCGTCAGCACTGAAGGTCAACGAGGTGACAGCACTGTAGTGGGCAGTCATCACGGCCAGGCAGGACTGGTCCTGTAGCGACCACATGCGGATGGTGGCATCTGCAGCAGAGGAAAAGAGCAGCAGACGGGCAGGGTCCGGGTGGAAGGTCACCAAGCTGCGGGCAGGGCGGGTGGGACAGGTAAGTTGTGCTGCCCTGGGCGTGACGCCCCGCCCACCCCCTGCCACCTTCTTACTCACTGTACGACACCCGGCGAGCCCCGAAAGTGGTGTGTCCCGTAGTGCCGCACGATGTCCCACACACGCACTGCCCCGTCACAGCCGCCTGGGGAATGTGTTTGCAGTGAAGTGGTTAGTGTTCCTGAACACCCCGACCATGTGCCCTCCACATGGCCCAGCCACCCACCCAGGGCCCTACCTGTGGCCAGCAAGGTGGAAGTGGGGTCAAAGGCCATGGTGGCCACAGGTGCCGTGTGTATTGCCTTCCACAGGCGGGTGATGCTGCCCTCTCGCCAGGCCCACTGAGCTAGAAGCAGCGCCCGGGTGGCTGTTACCAGCACCTGGAGAAGATGTAGTTCAGCTGGGAGGCTGGGAGCATGGTCACATGTCCTCAACGCCTCGATGTTTGGGTGCCCACCTCCCGTCCCTGCCCTGTCTACCTGGTCGTCAGGGCTGAGTTCAAAAGCAGTGATGTCCTCCTGGTCCTCCTGAAGGTGAGAGCAAACAGAGCACATAAGAACGGGCTGTCCCCCGCACCAGTCCCCTGCCCTGGCTCTCCCCACCCTCACCTGCTCCAGGCTCCGCAGCACGGCCCCGGAGGCCACGTCCAAGACGTTGACTTTTGTACCACAAACGCAGAAGACATGCTGCCCGGTCTGGTCCAGCTGATGACAGAAGGGTCTCAGCCAAGATAAGCTTCTGCAGCCCCTGCCCGCCCCACCCCTCTGCCCGTCCCTGGGCTGGTACCTGCACCTTCCCGCCTTTGTAGAAAGGCTCCATCTTGCGCTCGACAGCATAGCTAGAGAGAGAACAGGGGAGAGAGTGAGTCCCTCACTCCTCAGTCTCCGTGCCCAGCTCGGGGCTGGGTGCTCCCCCAGAGGTCAACTCCAAAGGCCCCTGCCCTTGAGGAGTTCCCAGGCAGCGCCGGGGATGCAGGAGATTGGAGATGGCTCTTCTCACTGTCATCTCCTCTCTCAGCAGCGCTGTGAGGCGGGTATTGGTCCCCACGACGCAGAGGACGCCCGGCTGCAGAGGGGACCCACAGCAGGTCCTAAGGCAGGGCAACAGCGCGGTCATCCCGGGTTCCCCAGCGGATAGGCCAGCCTCGGGGGCCCCCTGCTGGCGGTGGGAGGCCAGCTCCGGGTACAGGCCCAGAGCACCACCCGCCCTCGGCAGCTTCCTTCTCAGGTGCAGCCTGCCGCCTCCGCACCCTAGCTCGTTCCTCCCTCTTCCCAAGCCGCCGTCATTCCTGCAGTCTCCAGCTGGCCCCGGCCCTGCCCTCTCGGCTGGTCCAGGCCACCGCACTTCCATCTGGACAGCTGGTCCAGCCTCGCCACCAGTTTGCACCCCTGCCTGCTTTAAGCCCCTCCCCTCCCCTGCCCTTCGCTCCGGTTTCCAAGCCCCTGGCTTGCACGAGCCTCCGCTGACGTGCGGCGTCACATGGCTGCTGCCCGCTAGGGGCTCGGCCTCTCTTCCCGGACCTCCCTGGTGCCGGCCTGACCCCACCGGGGACGCTCCCAGCAGCGGACCCCGGTGACGCCGCATAGACGCGCTCTGCGCCCGGGGCTTCCCCGCCGGCACTGACGGAAACGACGCGCTCGCTCGCTCACTCCAGCCGACCGCGCTCCATTCCGGCCCGGGACCGCCCGGCAGCCGTGCGCGCCGCAGGAGCGGCCCAGCCCGGGCCGCCTGCCCCGACGGGCTCTCCTCCCGGCACCGGCGGCCGGGGCGCCCCGCCGCGGTCCTGCACCGGCTCCGCTGCCGCTCAGCCCGCCCCTTGCTCCTCCGGAACTTTACATCCACGCCTCCCGAACCGGCTCCTAACGTGGGAACAACGCAGCCACCCGACTTCCGCGCGTCTCCGCGGACCGAACGGACGCCCGCTGCCGGGCCCCTCGGGCTGCCAACCCCGCCGCCTCCCCGGGCGGCGCCCACGCCGCAGCTCACTTGGCCTTGAAGCGGCCCACGGGCTCCGCCATGACGCCGCCGCCGCCGCCGCCTCGTGAGCGCACCGGCGCGCCGCTCCCCACTGCCGGCGCGCTGCGGTGACGTCACCACCCACGGCTCCTGTGACGCCATCAGCGCCGCGCGCGCCGCCATCTTGGCTGTGGGCGGTAGCTGCTGAGCCGGGGAGCGAAGCTGGCAGAGATGCCGCTGGCCGGGAGGGACGGGGGCGGGGCGGCGTGGAGGCGGCTGGGGCTGAGGCGGCGGCGGCCTGCGGGTCACGGGGCTGGCCCGCTGTTTGCCTTTTAGTGGAAATTGTAAAAAGGAGTCGTGGGAAATGTTTACTAAGGTCATCCGGGGACTCTTGCCCCTCGGCATTCTGGGATTTGGGGACGGCGGGTGCTCAGGGTCCCGTGTGGGATGCACCGCCGGTAAATGACTAGGCCCAGTCACTTCAGAGGCCCTCGGCATTGATTGATCACATGCTCTGTGCAAAGCACTGTTCTAGGTGTCTGGGAGGTACGAGGGAGGAGAGCAGGTGCTCGGGGCGGGAAGGCGGTCCAGGAGCGATAGGAGGCGCAGTGGTTAGTGCTGGGAGACGCGGACGGATGGGGCGGTGGCGAGGACAGGGGGCACCTGAGTGAGGGAGGTGGGGCCCCCGTGGCCGCAGGGAGCAGGAGGTCGGGATACTGGGAAGCCCCTGGGAGGCTCGCTGAGCTCAGGGCTCGGCCGTGAGACTGGCTGGGAGGTTGGTAGAGCGGTAGGAGCGTCGGGGAAATCCTCTGCGGGGAAGAGGCATCTGAGGCCAACGGAGAGCAAGGAGAGCCTTCCAGGCCGGAAAGGCCAGTGCCCCGCGTGGGGAAGGCGGTGCTGCCTGGAAGGGGGCGGCCGGCAAGCACATGGTGGCAGGGCGGCCCAGGCCTGGGCTCTGCGTTTATTCACCCTTCTATTTACAAGGTCCCTTGGCCCTGGGCCCCCCACATCTCGGCCCCCATGCTGCCTTCTGGGGTGGCCTCGGCCTCCCCTTGCGGGGCGCCCACGAGCATCACGTCCTCCTCCTCCAGGAAGCCTCCGAGCTGGGCCAGCTGTCTGCGGACGAGATTGGCCGTGCGGTGCACTTCGCGCATGCGCCGCAGCAGGCCCAGCACCAGGGTCCGGCTGCGCTCCTGCCGCTGGCTCCAGGCCTCGCGCAGCTCGCGGTAGCAGTTGTGGCGCGCACGCTCCACCGGCCCCAGGGTGGCCCCGCAGCCCAGCGGGCAGCGCTCCTGGGCCCCGTGTGGGCAGTGCTGCCGATGCTCGGCCAGGGCCCCACGCGGCACCCGTGCTGTGCAGCCCTCGTGGGGGCAGGCCATCAGCTCGAACGGGCATGAGTCCTGGTGCCCCCTTCGATGGGCCAGGGGGCACGTCACCGAGCAGCCAGCTTCCGCGTTCTTGCACTGGGGGTAGGGGAGAGCACCACGTGAGCCCAACCAGGCCGGACATAGCAGCCTACCTTACATAGAATCCCCCGTGGTGTTCCTGATCTGAGAGCCTGCCAAGGCCTAGGCATCAGTGATGTGGACGGTAAAGAGTTGGACAATTGTTTGGAGGTGGGGAGACTCTAGACCCCTGAGAGCGGGGGCACAGGGCTGGCCTGCTCTCGCAGTTCTAGTGACATGCTTTTGTTTTGTTTTTCCCCTAATCTTCATCTATTAGGGGACTATAGTGATGGCCAGCACAGCTGACATTCCATCCTCTAAAAATCTTGTATAATCCCCATTTTACAACTGCGGCCCCAGGGGCTCAGGTTAAATAATTTGCCCAAAGTCACACAGCAAAGAAGTGGTAGAGAGGGGACTCAAACTCAGGCAGGACTGATGACCTCAGGGCTGCAGTCTGTCGCTGGAGCAGAAACCCTCAATTCTGAGGATAGGATGCTCCTTACCCTCTCTCCTGGCTCTGTCCCTCCCCTGGCAGGAGCAAGAAGGGTGCTCGGAGTAAGGGCTTCAAGCTACCTTGACTTCCAGGCGGCCAATGGTCCTCCGGAGTTTATTTACATGGACCATCTTTTTCCGTTTCACTTCTTTCCTGCAGCACGGACAGGTCTTCTGTCTAGGAGGCAGGAGCAGGGGGGAGTGTTGGCAGCTGGTAGGGACCAAGTAGCAGCAACACGCCTTCCCAGTGGTCCCTTCTCTCAGGCCCAGATAGGCCTGAGGACTTCATGGGGATATCAGCTCTGAAGCTGGGGCCACGGGCTGTAAATACCACTCGGTGCGGGGACACACAGATTTTAGGGTCCTAGATTTGGCAGCTCTTAAGGCCATTATGACCTAATGCTTGGCGGACCTTCCTCTCTGTTCTGGGCTGCAAGAATGGCCACAGCCCTGCCCGTCCTCCCAGCCACTTGAGTGCCCACTAGCACCTGGCTAGCCACCGGAGGATGCATTTCTTGCAGAAGATGTGGCTGCATGGCAACCTCACTGGTCTCTTGAGAACTCCGTGGCACACGGAACATAGGAAGTTGCAGTCAGGAGGGCTGGCGAAGAGGTTGAGATCATATCCGCCACTCTGCAAAGGCCAGGCCAAAATCAGGGCCTGGCGGACCAGTATCCACCCGCATACCCAGAGGGAAACCCAGGATGGGGAGGTTGGCCATGTGAGAGCCCCAAGTGGAATGCTGGGTCAGGACCCACTATGAAGGGACAGCTGTGAGGGTCAGGGCCCTCCATGACTACCAATCCCCAGCAGGGGAAGCCAATTTTGGCCTAACTCCAGGTCAGAGCTCTTGGAAAGGTGGGTTTCCTTTGTCTGTTTGGGACCCTGTAATCCACTGTTCACCCTTTCTCAGAGTGCAGAGTGGGGTCAGTTCTGGGCAGGTCTTAAACAAGGAACACATTTAAAGGCCAGAGGCTCACCATGATCTATGTCTGGATGGCAGCTCCACTGACCCCCAGGGCTCAGGAGCCTCTATTTCACAGCAGGAGCAGCCCGACATCACAGTGGCATTGTCCAATCATGGCCCTGGCCCAGGGCTTACTGGGATCCTATAGCATCTGGCCCTTGCTCATAGTTGAGGGATAGGTGGTCTGGACCTGGGCAGGTCCCTGAAGCCTGTCTCAGCAGTGGGGACACCTGATCCCCAGGCAGCACAAGGCCGAAAAACCAAACTTCTGGTGGCTGTTTCCCCAAAGCTGAGGCCCTGGCAGAATGTGGGAATCCTTCCTTCTCCCTCCTCAAATAATGCTGCCCAAGCATTATCTCTAAGAGCCCTGGGACTTTTGACATAGACCCACCATCAGGTCTCTCAGGATCTAAAACTCGAACTGGCTCCAGAGTACCGATCAGGAGGGAAGGGAGGACCAGATTCCCACGCAACCTGTGGTACCACGATAGTAGTGGTGGTGTGTGGGAAAGCCTTCCAGAACAGGTAGGCCCTGCCCATCTGGGGACATCAGCTGCAACCTGAGAAGCCAGCACGGTTCCACACCTGAGGCACATAACCAGAACCGGAGGTTCAGTAGCAAGAGCAGGGCGCTCACCATATCCTGAAGACCCCACCTCCCTCCTGAGAGCAACGGCCTGGGTGGGGGTGGGAGGTGGGTGGGGGTGTGGGATGAAAACCTTTGAGCCGGCAATCTTACACTCTCACGCTTGTATTAATTTTGAAAATAAAAGTTATTTCACTGGCAAAAACAGGTTTATTTGGGAATAACACAATTGCAATTCAGGACATGCAAGCCATGGCAAAACCGTAAGCAAGCCCAGCAAACAAAGGAAAGAAATTTTATTTCGCGGAGAAAGTCGGGAGGGATTTTTCTGAGCGAGAGTTCAGGGTGAGGGCGGCTTCTCACGGGCGGAGTTGCCCGAGGAAGTCGCACATCTTTCCCCGTCGGGGTCGGTAACTGACGTTGAGCGGCGGGGCTCCTCCTGGAGGCCGCCCTGCTTCCCCTTCGCACCTGCGGGTGGCTCGGTGCCCCGCCCAAGTCCCCTCAAGCGCAAAAGTACCTGACCTGCTACTGTGGAAGCTGTGCGGTGTGGGACCTGGGCCGGCCGACCCGCGGGAGCCCGGCTGAAGGAGCTGGGGTGGGGGGCGGCAGGAGGCCGCGCTCCGGGGCGTCTGCGTCCTGCGGACAGAACACGGGGTCAGGAGTCAGAGGTTAGGGATCAAGGGCCAGAGCACCTGCGGCCCGGGGCGGCGGGGCGCTTGTCGGGGCCTGGGTTTCACCTTTCCACAAGGACCAGTGGGCGGTGAGCTGAGGCCCCCGGTGGCTCTGGGCGCCGAATCTCACCCGCGGCCACGGGCAGGGCCGCAGGTGATTTTCAACCAACGCCGACCCGCCGACTGCCGCAGGGGGACGCGGCGAGGCGCGGGCCTACCTGCAGCGCGGGCCTACCCGCAGCGCGAGCAGCCGGGCCGCGGCGGCACGCGGCAGCAGGAGCGCAGAGCCGATGTGCGCAAGCGCACGGGGAGCCGGCCGGGGCGCCTGGGAGCGCGCCTCCACCGCTCTTATAGGCTCGCGCTCGGGGCGGGGCACCCGAGATCTCGCGGTACTTGGCGTAGGATAAATACTCCCTCCGCGCGGACTCGTTCTTCTTCTCCGAGAGAACACGTGAGTCTCCGTGTCGCCGGCGGCGGCGCGCGGGCCGGGGCGGCGGGAACTCGCGGCGGTCGGGTGGGGGGGCTCGCACCCGCGCCGCGGCGCCATCGGGCGGGGGTCGTGGTTCCCGGCGCCCGCGGGTGGGAGGGCCTCGCTGACTGGTGGGTTCTCGCGTCCCTTTCAGCAAATGGCGGATGACGCCGGTGCTGCGGGAGGGCCCGGAGGCCCCGGGGGCCCCGGAATGGGAGGCCGCGGCGGCTTCCGCGGAGGCTTCGGCAGCGGCATCCGGGGCCGCGGGCGTGGCCGTGGTCGGGGCCGGGGCCGGGGCCGCGGAGCTCGCGGAGGCAAGGCGGAGGACAAGGAGGTAGGTTCAGGCTTGGTGGGGGCTGGGCGGCGCCGGTCAGGGGCCCTACTCACCCGCGCCTCTCCTCCAGTGGATCCCCGTCACCAAGCTGGGCCGCCTGGTCAAGGACATGAAGATCAAGTCCCTGGAGGAGATCTATCTGTTTTCTCTGCCCATCAAGGTAGCGGCGTGGGCAGCTGCGGTCTCCGCGAGGCTCCTTCGGCCTGGGGCGGGATGTGTCCACGGGGGCCAAGGCTCCACGGGTCGGGGGAGAGGGAGTGTCCAGGTGCCCTACCTCTGACTGTGAGTGTCCGGCTTAGAGAGGAGAGCCTGGGCAACTGGAAAACCAGTTCTACGGGTCCAGGTGGAGGTTCTTAACCCCGTTTACAGGGGTTTTGAGCTTTTTGTTAAGTGGTTTTGACATTGTTTCTTACTCCATAGGAATCTGAGATCATTGACTTTTTCTTGGGGGCGTCCCTCAAGGATGAGGTCTTGAAAATCATGCCCGTGCAAAAGCAGACCCGTGCTGGCCAACGGACCAGGTTCAAGGTATCCTAGTCCCCTTCTGGTTTCCCAGCCTATTTCTGCCAAGAGGTTTGGGAGAACTCTCTCAGCTCTGCATGGTCATGCTTGCTGTCACACGCGTGGCTTTCGTAAAGGGGAGAGAGAGAAAGGATCTCCTCCGGACCTCAGAGTGGCCTTACTGTGGCCACTCTTTCCTGGAGGGGTGCCACAGGTCCTGGTTGGTGGCTGCTGAGGCCGTGCCAGCCAGTGGACCACCAGCCATCTCAGGCTCTTCACAGGCATTCGTTGCCATCGGAGATTACAACGGACACGTGGGTCTGGGCGTCAAGTGCTCCAAGGAGGTAGCCACTGCCATCCGTGGGGCCATCATCCTGGCCAAGCTTTCCATTGTCCCCGTGCGACGAGGCTACTGGGGGAACAAGATCGGCAAGCCCCACACTGTCCCATGCAAGGTAGGCTTGGGGTAGTGAGTGATGGGCTCTGCAATGGCACAGGCTCCCCATAGCTCATTTCCTGACATCTCCACACTTTGTAGGTGACTGGTCGCTGTGGTTCTGTGCTGGTGCGTCTCATCCCTGCCCCCAGAGGCACTGGCATTGTCTCGGCCCCTGTGCCCAAGAAGCTACTGATGATGGCTGGTATTGACGACTGCTATACTTCGGCCAGGGGCTGCACTGCCACCCTGGGGAACTTTGGTAGGTGGTCCTCGTGGACACTGTGGCCTCTCTCAGCTCCGCTTAATCACACTTATTGTGTGCTTGGCGTATTTTCAGAGAGATAGAGGAAGGCCCTCCTAATGCACGGCAGACTGGCCCCAACTGGCCTCTCTGTTCCTAGGAGCGCAACAGCTTTTGTCTGCATCTGGGGTGTTCCACCAATCCGCCAACCCTCTTCTGTTTTCTCTTCCAGCCAAGGCTACTTTTGATGCGATCTCTAAGACCTACAGCTATCTCACCCCTGATCTCTGGAAAGAGACTGTGTTCACCAAGTCTCCCTATCAGGTACCGCCTGCCAAGACACCTCATTAACCTAGACAAGGGCACAGGGTGCTGGGGTGTGGCTACAACTCACACCTTGTCTTTTTTTAGGAATTCACTGACCATCTTGTAAAGACCCACACCAGAGTCTCCGTGCAGAGGACCCAGGCTCCAGCTGTGGCCACCACATAGTTTTATACAAGAAAAATAAAAGTGAATTAAAGCTTGTTAATAGTGCCTTTCTTTATTTCTCTTCAGTAGTTGAATTTAAAGGGAGATAAACCAAGTCATTAGTAGGTCAAGGTTGGAGATCAAAGGTGTTACCAGAAACTGATTTCTTATTTTTTTATTTTGAGGATAATCTTGTAAAGAGGCTCAAGGAGCTGCCTTAGGCAGCAGCAGCCTCTTTAGCAGCTTTTCTCTCTGCCAGCATCCGCTGCTTCTGTTTAGCCAGGCACTTCCTAGCAGAATAATGGGCTCCCAGGTCGTGATCTAGGAAAGAGACCAGAGTAAGGAAGTCAGGCCAGTTTTCCAGGATGCAGACCAGGGTCTTCTCTAAGTGGGGAGGAAACGCAGCTAGCTAAGTGCTGAGCAGAAAAGGGACCTGGGATGTAGTGATTCTCTTAATACCTCTCCCCCAACCAACTGGCACTCTATGGGCAGTGATGTTTCTAAAAACTGGAGGGCAGCCCGGGTGGTGCAGCTGTCAGCCCAGGGCATGATCCTGGAGACCTGGGATCCAGTCCCACGTCAGGCTTCCTGCATGGAGCCTGCTTCTCCCTCTGCCCGTGTCTCTCCTGAATAAAATCTTTAAAAAAAACCAAAAACTGGAGAGAATGTGGAAGGTTCAAGGAAGAGGCCAGGGTGGGGGGTGCTTACAGCGGTCCTGGTAGGCCTTGGCCACCTGGGTGAACTGCTCCAGCTCCTTGGCACAGTTCTGCCTGTAGCTCTCACCTTCCCGCTGCTGACAGGCCTTCAGCCTCTCCTGGATAATGTTGACGATTTCTTGATCCACTTTACTGAAAAGAACCAGAAAAGTGGTCTTTGAGGAATCCTTTCCCTGTACCCAGAGATGGTAGAATGAAAATGAGACCTTACAGCTCTGTTGTCTGGCCGCTGCACCCTCAAGACCTGGGCCAACCCCAGGAGGCATTCTTGCCAGCTGACCACCATCCCACGGTACCCCAGGGAATGAGAGCCCAACAGGAGATGCTGACCGTGCCAGGCTCACCATTCCCCTATTAAGGAGGAACACCCACAGGCAGGACCTACTAGTCTCTTCTCCATTGCATTTCTGCTTCAAACATGCACAAGACATCCTTTTCCTGGCACTCTGTGATGTCTGGCACACGGCGGAACTCCCGGTGGTAGTAGTAATACCTGTTCTTTGCATGCTGCCGATCTATAAACTCTGTAAAGAAAAAACCCCAGACTCAATGGCCCCGTTGGTTTACACAGGCCACAGTCAGAACTGTTCTTAGCTTTGTTCTTTCTCACAAGCCACGGACGGGGCAGATTTCCCAAACGTTCCTAGCTTTCACAAAGACTGCCAATTAGACTCTGGATGGGTGTGGCTGGTGGTCCTGGGTTTACAGATGGTGAGGTCTACTGTTGACGGAGGGCCTCCCGGGAGCCAGGCACCCTGGGTATTCTCTGGGTAGATCCCAGTACAGAGTACTGAGGCCCAGAGAACTCAGGAGTCTTAACCCATGCTCGGCGAGCCCACACCCTTCTACAAGTCCTACCTCCTGGCCAACCTCCGCCACCACACAGGCTTCCCTGTGTAGGCAGAGGCCCCGTGCCAGTTTTGCCACCAGTGACCTTCTGGCCTCAACATCCCTGCCCATAAAGTTGACTGGTAGGAACCAGTGAAATCATCCCTCCAGACACATAAAACACTTTGTAAGAAACAGAGTGGGTCCCCTGCTGTGCCTTTCCCAGCCGCGGGGGTCTGATCTGCGGACTATCTAAAGAAAGAGCCACCAGGGCATGCTATACACTCCAGATGTTGTTGCTGAATGAATTGGTTAATGAAATGCATGATGCACTGCCTGGCACTAGTGACTGAGTGCCCGTGCGCTCCTGCTGCTGCCTCCACTGGGCTAGCTGCACAACACATCGGGCAACAAAGAGCTGTTTTAAACACCTGCCTGGTTTGGACCGGAGATGGGGGATATGGACAGGTCAAACGCGAACACGCGAGAATACAAGTCAGGGCACATCTAGGTTGAGGGAACCTCGGCCATCACCCGATCACCGCGGTCACTGTGCAGGTGTGCAGGGAGGATGAGGTTTAGCAAGCTGCAGGCCAGGGGTGCAGGGGGGGCTCCCTGGGCGGTGCCGGCCGGAAACAGTGAGGGTCTCGGGGCGGGAGGGGGAGCGGGGGGGGGTGCAGTTGCAGAGCCCGGGGAGCGGCGGGGGCCCCGGATGGGGTCCGTACCTCTCACTAGGGTCACCGGCCGGTCCACGAGGACATCGAAGGCCTTCGTCAAATAGGTTACGGGGTTGGGCACCGAGGTCTGCGGCGAGGGCGCCGGCGTGCGGCGCGGGGGCTCGGGGTACACATCCTTGTCCCAGCTGTCCGGCATGGCGGCGGCGGTGCGTGGCGGAGACAGTCCACTCTCGGGCGCGCGACACCGGCCTCCGCCTGGGTCCCACGGCCTAGTTCGCCCGCCGCAGAGGACGCCCTAGGGAGGTTGCGCCTGCGCAGGAGGGGGCGGGGGCGGTGCTCGCGAGGCACCATGGAACTTGTGGTTCGCCAGCCGCAGAGGAGGCGCTAGGGCGGCTGCGCTGAGAAGGGCGACTGCCGCTCGCGGGGCAGCATGGGACTTGTAGTTCCTTCGGCCAGCCCAATGGTGGGCCCGGTCAGCCCCGCGCGCGTGGCCTGCCCGCTGTGTCTCCATCACGTGTCCGGTGTGCTGGGCGTTCGGGATACTCTGGTGGAGACAGCAGAGACCCCTGCTTGCATTAGTATTATTTTTTTTCCTGCTTACATTCTAAGACCAGATAGACACAGGAATAAGTGAACTATTCACAGGTTCGTGGGTGTACAGGCACGGGTACAGGCTCGTGCAAATGCAGCAGGGAGCAAGATAAACGCAGCTGGGCTCTTCTGGAGAACTCTGGCCACTAGAACAAACTACCAAACACCCTGCTCTTTCAGGAAGCCTTCCTGAATTGCCTCTTCCCTTCAGCCCTCTCTGGGTTCCACTTTGTCTTCTAGGGCCTCTCCTGGACTGGCTAATGCCAGGGAGCTTGGGGGTCCTCTCTCGGGCTTGCCACCAGAGGCTTCTCCCACCCACAGGGGGAGGTGGCTTCTACCCGGGGTGGCCAGTGCTGCGGCCTAGTTCTGATGGTTCTGCCCTGCCCCTGAGGGCTATTGTGCTGACCCTGGCCCTGATGGCCACCCTGGGTGATCTCCATGACCGCCAGGGCCCCTGGCCAGTACCAGGGAGGGCGCTGGTCACTTCATGCCTAGGGACTGGGGCCAGGGGCGCGGAGCCATCAACTCTGTGGATACAGAGAATCTGTGATCACAGAAATAGCAAATGGTAAAATACATGCTGACAAAAAGAATTTTTTTAGACATTTTTTTTTTTTTTTTTTTTAAATTTATTTATTTACGATAGTCACACTCAGACAAAGAGAGAGAGAGAGAGGCAGAGACACAGGCAGAGAGAGAAGCAGGCTCCATGCACCGGGAGCCTGACGTGGGATTCGATCCCGGGTCTCCAGGATCGCGGCCTGAGCCAAAGGCAGGCGCCAAACCGCTGCGCCACCCAGGGATCCCTTTTTAGACATTTTTAAAAATTTTTATTTATTTATGATAGTCACAGAGAGAGAGAGGCAGAGACATAGGCAGAGGGAGAAGCAGGCTCCATGCACCGAGAGCCCGACGTGGGATTCAATCCCGGGTCTCCAGGATCGCGCCCTGGGCCAAAGGCAGGCGCTAAACCGCTGCACCACCCAGGGATCCCGACAAAAAGAATTAAAAAAAAAGATTATTTCTTTATTTGAGAGAGAGGGAGAGTGAGTGCAGTAGCAGGGGGAGGAGCAGAGGGAGAGGGAGGAGCAGGCTCCTCACTGAGCAGGGACCCCCCCTCCGCCCTATGTGGGGCTTGACATGGGACTGGGATCCCAGGACCCTGAGATCATGACCTGAGCTCAAGACAGACCCTTCACTGACAGAGCCACCCAGGCAGTCCTTGACTGGACAAGGGGGGACCCAATAGATCCAGGTGGGAGCTGCTCCTGCTGCCGCCACCACCACATGGCTCAGCAGAATAGGAGAGAGCAGAGAACTCAGGGGAAGGCACCGGGGTGGCAGCTGTCGGCTGCTACCAGGCAGCAGCGGGACTTGCAGGTCATGTAGCAGAAGCAGCAGGAGGCAAATGGGGCGAGGAACCCATGCAGCTCGTGGCTCTGTGCCCGGCCCTCTGCTTTCTGGCCTGTGGGCCTGGCGTCAGTCCCACCAGGGCGGGCTGTCCTACAGCGCTCGCAGGCCTCCACTGGGGCAGGCCCTTTGCCCTGAGTCTGTGGGCGTCCCTTCTGTGCTTCCTCGCCTCGGGTAGCCTCTCTGGGGCCTCATGCTTGCCCCTTCCTAGGATTTTATTCCTGCGGGACCCGGCTTTGTGACGAACGAAGAGAACTGTGACATTTTAGCAGTGAGTCTTAGCACCAGCAAGGCACGGTCCACAGGCGCTCGGACGTGTCAGGCTGTGAAACTAATTCTTCAGGATCTGAACTTTATAACCACAGAGTGTTTGATCATAGCTCTTACCACCTGCCCCACCGCACCCCCCGCAGTTGTCCAGCCCAACTCTCAGCCCCAGGACCAGAGTTCCCTGTGCCTCATGGCCAGCACGCTGGACCAGCGGCCTGAAGGAAGCCCCGCCGCACCTGGGGCTCCCCGACTCCTTTGCGGCCCAGGGGCTCCTGTCCTGGGAGGGTAACGTGAGGCCGCGAGGCTGAACACAAAGAGGGTGTGGCCCAGCTCCAGGGCCCTCAAGGAAGGGAGTGACAGGCCTGGTCCAGGTGTCCCCACCCCAGGCTGCCCATCGGATGCCCCCTTTGCCCCGCCCCAGGCCGGGCGCGCTCCTGGCACCGGAGCCCGTGCCTGCCACGGGACATAACCAAGCTCCCCTGCCAGGGGCTAAATCTGGGAGCTGGCTGCTATGCGTCCTGGCCCTGCCACTCGACCTCCGGTGCCTGTCGGGAGGCCCCTTCCCTCCCTGACCTGCGGGGACCAGCTACCATGGTCAGTGGGCTGGGGGGCTGGAGCCGGCTTCCTGGGAGGGCCACGTGGGCTTCTGGAGTCCTTCCCGGCAGGCATGGGCCTTGGGCCTGCGGGGGAGTCGCTCCCGGAAGGGGACAGCGGGGGGCCAGAGCTCGGCTTGCCAGGCCTTGAGTGGGCAAAGAGACGGGTAGATGGCCGTGGCCCCCTGTCCTTTTAGCCCTCAGCCGCAGTGGGGGCCTGTCCTCCTGGGGCCAAGCCCACTGAAGCAGGGACCCCGAGGGGGGAGGACAGCTCGTGCTGGCTCTGTCCCTGAGACACAGCCCCTGAGCCCACTGTCCCTCTTTCCCTGTGGACAGAGGGAGGTGCTCGAGGCCACGGGTCCCAGTCTGGGGTCTCTGACTCCCGTCTGGGGGCTGGGCCCATTCAGCGCACACCCCCAGGGACGCCCCGGCCCTGACCGCCCCCTCCTGCCCCCAGTCCCACCGGAAGTTCTCTGCCCCTCGGCACGGACACCTGGGCTTCCTGCCCCACAAGAGGAGCCGCCGGCACCGGGGCAAGGTGAAGACGTGGCCTCGGGACGACCCCAGCCGGCCCGTGCACCTCACGGCTTTCCTGGGCTACAAGGCCGGCATGACGCACACGCTGCGAGAGGTGCACAGGCCAGGGCTCAGTGAGTGGCTGCGGCGGGGCCACGGGGACGGGGCGCGGCCTGCCCGCCTGGCACCGCCCCCAAGGACTTCGGGGTGCTGGGAGCCAGAACCGGGGGGCCAGGAGGGGAAGCCCCGGGAAGGGCGAGGCCCCGCCCTGGGCGCCGCGTTCAGAGCGCTGTCCCCAAGCCCTGGGCACCGACCACACCGTGGGGGCCGCGCTGTCACTGAGGAAATCAGCCGGTCCCCAAACTTGCCCGGCGCCCCGCTAGCGAGGGAGGAGCTGCCGTTCAAAGACGGGTGCCCCGAACATGCGGTTTGTTTTGTGATCAGGGTCGCATGTGGCTGTAATAAGGAAAAATCCAGAGATCCCCACGCTTTACCCCATTTCCCCCTGGAAATACCTTATAAAAGTGTGGGAATAGGTCACAACCGGGTATCGATGTGGATACAACCTACGGATGCTGTTCCGGTTTCCCTGGTCAGGGCGTGTGTGTGTGCGCCCGCGCACGCATGTCCTTCTCCCAGGTTCTGTCCTGTGTAAGTGTGTGCCTGGAACATTCCATCCCCACAGGGGTCCTTCCTATTGCCCTTTCATAGCTTCAGCCACGACCCTCCAACTGTTTGGCACCTGCTCATCTGTTCTTAATCTCTCCTCCTTCATCTCTCCTCCAATATTTTTATTGATTTATTTTTTAAAGATTTTAAAATTTATTTTTTATTTTTTAAAGATTTATTTATTTATTCAGAGAGAGAGAGAAGCAGAGACATAGGCAGAGGGGGAAGCAGGCTCCATGCAGGCAGCCCGACGTGGGACTCGATCCAGGGTCCCCAGGATCACGCCCTGGGCTGCAGGCGGCGTTAAACCGCTGTGCCACCAGGACTGCCCAAGATTTTAAAATTTATTTGAGAGAGAGAGAGAGAATGCAGGGAGGGGGAGGGGGCGGGGGCGGGGGGAGGTGGAGAGAATGTAAAGCAGGCTCCCCGCTGAGCATGGAGCCCGATGTCAGGGGGCTCCATCTCACCACCCTGAGATCATGACCTGAGCTGAAATCAAGAGTCGGACACTTTGGGGCACCTGGTGGCTCAGTGGTTGAACGTTTGTCTTCGGCTCAGGGCGTGACCCCGAGATCCTGAGATCCAGTCCAACATCGGGCTCCCTGCGTGGAGCCTGCTTCTCCCTCTGCCTGTGTCTCTGCCTCTCTGTGTCTCTCGTTAATAATAATAATAATAATAATAATAATAACAATAATAATAAAGAGTTGAACTCTTAACTGAGTGCACCACCCAGGTGCCCTTCTCCTAATATATGATTTAAACATAAACTTTTACTTTGTATCAGTCTCAGTAATAACTTTTATAAAATCATTGGTTTTGGACAAATTATAGGTATTTTTCTAGAACTTGACCACATACATTCATAACCATTAAAATTAAAGATGATCCTGTGTGCTCCCCTTAAGGAGTCCCGACCCTGCCCTTCGGGAATGCTGCCCTGGCTGTTGGCTGTTGTAGCTCATTTCCAGATGACCTGGCAGGGAAACTGAGGCAGGGAGCAGGCAGGCCCTGCCTGAAATCTCAGAGCCAGAGCGTGCCTTGACCAGCACCTGCTCCACGCCCAGGGCAGAACAGAGGGAGAAGGGCCGGGGGCTGGAGTTCAGTGGGGCCCCTGGGCAGGAGGGGCTGTAGCTGACTCTTCCACCTACCACCTGCCCCCGTGGGCCCCGCAGGCCCTCCTCCATGCTCCTGTCTCTGGGTCTCATCTAGAAATTTCCAAGCGGGAGGAAGTGGAGGCAGTGACAATCGTGGAGACGCCGCCTCTAGTGGTGATCGGCGTTGTGGGCTACGTGGCCACCCCTCGAGGCCTGAGGAGCTTCAAGACCATCTTCGCAGAACACCTGAGTGACGAGTGCCGTCGCCGCTTCTACAAGGACTGGTGAGGGCTGCCGTTGCGTGGAGCTGGCCTGTCCCTCCATCCTCAGCCCTGTCCTGGAGCGGTGGGGGTGGGCAGGCAGGAGAACGGTCAGCCGGATGGAAGCGTGGCTATGGGGGGTTGCCTTTGCTTCAATAAAAGGCGAGTGCTAGGAGACTGGAGTAGGAACTGGGGTAGTGGAAGAGAGGGAGCAAGTATTCTAACCCTCAGGGTTATGTTAAAGCACTAATGTGATGGAATGTCAGTGTCGGCTCAGAGCTTCCTAGCAGCCAGGGTGAAAAGGGAAAGAGCCAGCAGCAAGCTCTTCTCCTCAGAAAGAAAGGCATAATTGGGCCTTAGATCTTCCCTGGCACTAAGTCCTGAAAGGGAAGGCCCACCTGCCCAAGGAACCTCACAGACACTCCCATCCTCACTGAGTCGGAGGCACACCCCACCCTGGCCCTCTGTGGGAGCTAACGAGCACCAGCCCATGAGCCAGAGCAGGCTGTATGACCACAGGCAAGCTGGCTGGCCTCATAGAGCCTCCAGGATTGTGCCCCGCCGTCACAGACACCGTCACAGACACCGTCAGACGGAGACACCGCAGGATGGAGAGATCTCTGTGTCACGCGGCCACTGGGAGGCTCACAAGAGCCGTGAGTCCAGTGCTCCGCGCACGGAAAGAGCTCACCGAATGACAGCTGGCCTTGGATTTGCTCTTTCTTTCTTTCTTTTGTTTTCTTTTTCTTTTTCTTTTTCTTTTCTTTTCTTTTCTTTTTTTTTTTTTTAAGATTTTATTTACTGGGCAACCCTGGTGGCTTAGCTAAACTGCTAAGGTTTAGCGCCGCCTTCAGCCCAGGGCATGATCCTGGAGACCCGGGATTGAGTCCCATGTCAGGCTCCCCCACGGAGCCTGCTTCTCCCTTTGCCTGTGTCTCTGCCTCTCTCTCTCTCTTTCTCTCTCTCTGTGTCACTAATAAATAAATAAAATCTTTAAAAAATAGATTTTATTTACTTATTAACGAGAGGCACACAGACAGAGGCAGAGACACAGGCAGAGGGAGAAGCAGGCTCCCCAAGAGGAGCTTGGTGTGGGACTTGATCCCGGGACCTGGGATCACGACCTGGGCGGGTCAGGCACTAAACCTCAGAGCCACCCAGGGATCCCATGAGCCACCCAGGGATCCTGGTTTTGCTCTTTCAATTTGCCCGTCATCCAGGGGCTTTGACTTTTGTGAACTTTGGTTTCTTTGTCTGTAGAATGGGGACCATACATCTACCTTCCAGACTTTGGGTGAGGGTGACCAACAGTGTGGCGTGGCGCCTGGTCGCTATGGGCTGTTGGCCTTACAGGTGGGGTCTGGAGCTCTAGCAACATAGGCAGGTGGCTGTGGGGCTGGCCAGCACACCCCTTCCTCAAGCTGTGGCACATCTGACAGTCACTTGCAGGCCTCAGAGGCACGAGGGCGTCCACTCTACGGAGGAGGAGCCTGAGACCCGGAGAGGAAGGGACCGTCTGTGCTTACTGGGGGCGGCTGGAAGAGGGACCCCCAGGGAGGGCTCAGCCGTGGCCTCCCCAGGAAGGGGAGGAGGGAGGAGGGGTCAAACACTGTCCTAGGAGCCCTGCTTGGTGAGCCGTGGGCGTGTGCGTCCCGGACGGGCCTGGGGCGCTGCCCTGGCCGGCCCCTCTGAGTGTCTCCTGTGTGACTCAGGCATAAGAGCAAGAAGAAAGCCTTCACCAAGGCCTGCAAGAAGTGGCGCGACGCCGATGGCAAGAAGCAGCTGCAGAAAGACTTTGCCGCCATGAAGAAGTACTGCAAGGTCATTCGTGTCATTGTCCACACTCAGGTCAGCCCTACCACCTTGTCCACACTCGGTCGGTCGGGCTGGTCCCTGGGCCCACCCTCTCTCTCCTCCACCCCAGCTTCCAGGAGCCCCAGCAAATGTCAGCCTAAAAATATCACGAGCATGGGGCACGGGCCCAAAGGGTGGGGTGGCTGGCCGCGCCGGCACAGTGCCCGGGATGGGATGCTAGGTGTCCGTGCCCTGAGGGCTGTGGGGCCCTCACCACGCCTGGTGCTCACACAAGGCCCTCGCGTGCCCTGAAAGGCCTAGACCTCCTGCCAAATGTCCAGCAGAGAGGGCCAGCCACCTCCCTTCGGGTCCTGGCACTAGTGTGTATGTGAGGCAACATTCATACACAGGATCTGGCTTGATGCGGGCTGTCAGGGTGACTCATGGCTTCTGGCTTATTCTGGAACCCTCCTTGGTGCCTCAGGGACAGCCTGCCTAGGTCTGGAGCAGCACCCCACTCCTCCCCTGCCTGTCACTCTCACACTCGCCGTTCCTGGTTACCTGTGTCATGGGTTTCGTCCATTTCCCTTGATGGCCTGGAGCTCCATGGGGCAGGGGCCCCGGCTGCCTGCTCAGTGCTGTGCCTCCAGCACCCACCCGGAGCCTTGTATGCAGTAGGTGCTCCATAAGTACTTCTTGAGCACTGTGCTGTGACCTCACACAGCAGCAGCCAGAGATCTCCAGAAACATGAACCATGCTGGGTCACACTCGGTACTTAGAATAAAGCCCAAGCTTCTCCCCAAAAGACCTGCCCAGGCAGGCCCCTGCTCACTTCTGACTTCATCCTGACCCGTGTTCCTCCTCACACAGTATCCTTTCCATCCCATCAACTCCCTGCCACAGGGCCTTTGCACATGCGGTTCCCTTTGGTCTTAAAAATTTTAGATCTTCACTCCGTGACTCCTTATTATTGGGGTCACCTCTAAGGGTCCTCCTCGACTGCCCTATAGGCAATAACTGTCCTCTCTACCCACAATATTCCATTAGAATACTCAGTCCTGTCTAAGAATTTCCTTGATTTCTGTCCCCCAACTAGGCAGTGGTTCCATGAGGGCTAGGTAGTGGTTCCTGTCTGCCTCGTATGCTGTGCCCTCAGAGCCTAGCACAGAATATACCGTACAGGCCGGAGCCCTGGTCACCCGTTGAATGAATGCGTGCAGGAAAGCCTGCTGGGGGTCACCAGCCAGTCATGCCATGTCTGCAAGTAGGGGCTGTGGCCCTCTGGGAACCGACTGGCTGTGCCACATCCTGCAGATGAAGCTGCTGCCCTTCCGGCAGAAGAAGGCCCACATCATGGAGATCCAGCTGAATGGAGGCACAGTGGCTGAGAAGGTGGCCTGGGCCCAGGCTCGGCTAGAGAAGCAGGTGCCGGTGCACAGTGTGTTCAGCCAGAACGAGGTCATCGATGTCATTGCCGTCACCAAGGGCCGGGGTGTCAAAGGTAGGGCTGGGTGGGGATGGGGGCTTCAGGAAGGCTGCCTGGACGGGGTGGAGGCCACACTGGCCTCTAGCCACTAGCCCTCCCCCCGGCCCCCTGCAGGGGTCACGAGCCGCTGGCATACCAAGAAACTGCCCCGGAAGACCCACAAGGGGCTGCGCAAGGTGGCCTGCATTGGCGCCTGGCACCCTGCCCGTGTGGGCTGCTCCATTGCTCGGGCTGGGCAGAAGGGCTACCACCACCGCACTGAGCTCAATAAGAAGGTGCGTCCACGGTCCTGCTGGCACAGGGACACTCATGGCCTGATGTCAGGGGGTGGGGTGCATGACCCGGACGCTGCCAGGCCCCCCTAGAGGCTCTGACATGCCCCTGCCCAGGCCTGGGTCTGAGCACACATGCTGGCGGGTGTAGACAGAGCACCTGCTGCAGAGGCCACGGCTGCCTGCAATGGCCCCTTCCTCCTGGCAGATCTACCGCATTGGCCGGGGGCTGCACATGGAAGAGGGGAAGGTGGTCAAGAACAACGCGGCCACCAGCTACGACGTGACCGACAAGTCCATTACACCTCTGGTAAGTGGGGGTGGCGTGCACGTGTGCGGCAGGCGTGTGGGGTGCTGCCCCACCCCAGGAGCTCAGGCACCAGGGAGCGGCCACTTGGGTGAACACTGCGTGCTGTCCCTGCATCCTCCGAGCCTCCTGTGTGCACACCACTTACACTCCGGGTGCTGTCATGGGGTGTGGAGTACCTTGGACTCAGGCCACCGGGTTCCAACCCCAGCTGGTCTGCAGCAGCCACAGGGCCCGGAACAAGGGACCTGACTTCCCGGAGCCTCGGTTTCTCCCTCACTGAAGCGTAGATTGTTAAATGTGGCTCAGATGCCGCCCTGGTTAGTGATCCTGGGTGTGGCCCTGGGCCAGGGGCTGGCACCAATCACCAGGGCCTGGATCCTGACCCACCTTCCCGCAGGGCGGCTTCCCCCACTACGGCGAAGTCAACAACGACTTCGTTATGCTGAAGGGTTGCATCGCGGGCACCAAAAAGCGGGTCATCACCCTGAGGAAGGTCAGCGCCTCTGTGGGGGGCTCGGGGGCAGCCTGCCCTGTCCTGTGCCTTGCTCCGAGGACGGTGGGGGTGGGAGGGGTCCCGGCAGGAGCTGCGGGAGGGGCTGGGGTGGCGGGAGGCGGCGGTTGAGGACCTGCATCTTGTTCCCCCCTCCCACGGACCCCCCAGTCCCTCCTGGTGCACCACAGCCGCCGGGCCCTGGAGAATATCGAGCTCAAGTTCATCGACACCACCTCCAAGTTTGGCCACGGCCGCTTCCAGACAGCCCAAGAGAAGAGGGCCTTCATGGTGAGCCCCGCCCCGGGTTCCCTGGGAGGCGTTCTCCCAGCCGGGAGGCTGCAGCAGGGGCGGGGGCGCCCCAGGACCGGGCGCGCAGGAGTCCAGCCCCCCGGTGCTGACTGGGGCAGGGGACGGCAGAGGAGCTGCAGCCGGCCAGGGCCGTATCCCCGGCTAGCGCTCGTCTGTGCCCCCAACCCCCCATCCAGGGTCCGCAGAAGAAGCATCTGGAGAAGGAAAAGCCGGAGACCTCGAGAGACCTGTAGGCGGCCTGCGATGGAGGGAGCCGGAAGCAGCGCGGCGCCTGTCGCGTCTGTCTAATAAAGTGCAGAGGCCGGCAGCCCAGGGGGCCCAGCGGTTTAGCGCCGCCTGCAGCCCGGGCGTGATCCTGGAGACCCGGTATCTAGGCCCACGTCGGGCTCCCTGCCTGGAGCCTGCTTCTCCCTTTGCCAGTGTCTCTGCCTCTCTGTGTGTGTGTGTCTCTCATGAATAAATAAATAAAATCTTAAAAAAAAAAAAAGTGCAGAGGCGACTCTACTCGCCGGGTCCGGGAGCTGGGAGCGCGGGGCGGCGGGGGCGGCGGGGGCGGCGGGGGCGGCGGGGGCGGCGGGGGCGGCGGGGGCGGCGTATCGGCGTCCGGGACGTGATTGGTCCGCGGGAGGGGCGGGGCCTCGGCGGTGCCGGGCAGGCTCCGGGCGGTGATTGGTCCGCGGGAGGAAGGGCGGAGCCCCGGGCGCGGGCCAAGCCCGCGGGGCTTAGTGGCCGCGGAGCTGTCCGAGGCGGCGGTTCCCGTGCTGTCCTGCTGGCGCCATGTCCTTCTGCAGCTTCTTCGGGGGCGAGGTTTTCCAGAACCACTTTGAGCCGGGTATGCTCTGTGACCTCCTGGGAGGGCGGCGGGGCGGGAGCGCGCATGAGAGGTAGGGTCGCTGCCCTCCGGTCGGTGCTCTCGGAGCCCCGGAGGGGCAGACCCCTGGGGCGGGGGGCGAGTGTGGCCGCGCGGGCAGGAGTGCACGTGGGTAAAGGGCGCCCCGGAGGACGGAGGGGCCCGGGGACGTGACGGGAGAGTGGACGCTGGAGAGCGGGGTCGCTGACCTCAAGGAACGCGTGAGCGGGGCGGTCTCCGGGAGGACTCTGGGGAGTCAGGGCACACGGCAGGGGTGCCGCCGGTCGGGGGGGCTTCTGGATTGGGATCTGGACTTCGGAGGGCCGCGATGGAGGATCTTGTCCAGGGGTTCCCTGATGATAGCCCTGCCCTTTCCCGTCCCTCGTCCCAGCACAGAGCTTCCCCTGCGGACCCAGCAGGCCTGCCGGGGGCTTCCGCAGTCGGCCCAGAGCCCTGGGGTTGGATAACCAGGGCAGCTGCCAAGCCACTAAGTGCCTGTGAAGTTTGACCAGACGGCCTGAGTGCAGGTGGGGGGAGTGGGAGTGGTGCGGCATGCACAACCGCCCTGGTCCCAGGCTTTGAGGCCCTGGCATGTACCCTTCTGGGCTGTGCTGCTTGGTCGTGGACTAATTTGGTAAAAACATGCCCACAGGCAAGACTAGGGCAGTGCTCTTTCTTGGGGGAGGGGGAGATCTGTTGGGTGTCAGCCCTCTAGGGGGCTGCGCTGTGACACTGGGCATCTGTTGGATGTTAGCTGTGACATAGGACTCCCTGGCCAAAGACCTCCCCTGAGGCCTTCTGGCTGTGGGACCCCAGTTGTCATCGGGCTGCTCTGCCAAGCTGGAAGGTCCACTAACACAGTGGCTCCTCATTCCTCTTTGCTTCCTTCTCCAGTTGCTGGCAAAGGCTGAGTAGTTGGCAGACCCCGGGGAAGGCTGTCCTCAGGCTGGACTGTGGGTGTTGGGTACTCTAGGGGGCCCCAAGGGATTACCTGTGCTGCAAGTCAGTTTTACAACCTTTTAAATCCTTCCTCAAAGTGATCTTTTGGGGATAGGTTAAAACCTCTTCCCTAGCTCTCTCTCTTCCTGGGCCTCCTGTCTGGCGTGCAGACCATTTTTTGGGGACCATTCTCTTCCCATGTGGAGAGCAGGCCAGTGGCTGGGAGTCCAGCTCAAGGCTTCACTGGGCATCAGGAATGGCCACTTGGGAGGGGAGAGGGGCTGGGCCCTCATCGGGCTGTTGGGCTCCTTCCTGACTGCACACTCTGCAGTGAAGTGTTCTGCATCACTCACTTCCTTATCTCTAAAATGGAGAAGTCGTCTTAAAAAAAAAAATGAAAAAGGAGTGCCTGGCTGGCTCAGCTGGTAGTGCCCGTGACTCTTGGTCTCTGGGTCATGAGTGCAAGGCCCGTGTTGGGCGTGGGACTCTACTTAAACAAAACGATGAAGCTAGATGGAAAGGTGTGCATCACAGGACTAAAGACACGAGTCAATGAGATAAGTGAAAAGTGGCTCCCTGGGCGCTGGCGGGTGCTAGGACCACTGGACGTGAGCTCTGTGGTGTGTTCCCCACAGAGCCAGTACCCAGGCCTGAGGGGGCGGCATGGGGAGGACCTTCCTAGGCCTGAGTATTTGGGAGCTCACCCCAGAGAGGCTGGAGCCACTGTAACCCTTTCCCTTTCCTTCTGCCCCCAGGTGTCTATGTGTGCGCCAAGTGTGGCCACGAGCTCTTCTCCAGCCGCTCAAAGTACGCACACTCATCCCCGTGGCCCGCCTTCACGGAGACCATTCATGCAGATAGTGTGGCCAAGCGTCCAGAGCGCAATTCGCCTGAAGCCTTAAAGGTGGGTGGCAGTAGCAGAGGGTGGTGAGGGGTGCTGGCCAGGGGGGGCCTGAGGGCTCCCCACAGCTCTAGGGGCTTAGAGCCTGTCTATCCCAGGCCTCTGGCCTCAGCCAGGTGAACTGCTAGCCCAAACTCCTGGGAGAGCCTGGGGTCCTGACGGAAGCAGGGAAATAGGACCGCTTTCCTGTGTGACTCCGGGAAGGGGGTCGGCCTCTCCTGCCAGCCGTGACTTCGGGAAATGGGTGTGGGAGGACACCATCTGCTGGGGACAGGGGGAGCCACTGTGCGCTTGTTTTGTGGTCTTGCCAGGTGTCCTGCGGCAAGTGTGGGAATGGGCTGGGCCACGAGTTCCTGAATGACGGCCCCAAGCCGGGGAAGTCCCGCTTCTGAATATTCAGCAGCTCACTGAAGTTCATCCCGAAAGGTGAGCTCTCCTTCTGGCAGCTGGACACAGGCCTGCTGTACATTTTTGAGGCCCAGGGGTGGGAGACACACTGTTCCATCCATTCACAGTTGCACACATGAAACATAGAGGCCCCAAAGCATACAGCCTAGGAGCTGCCCAGGGCAACCCCAAAAGGACAAGGGGGCAGGGGTCCTGACTGACCATGTGTGCCTCCACAGAGGGGCATCTGAGGGTGGATGTGGCAAAGGGTTATCCATGGGGGCCTGGCCCTTGCTGGAGACTAGAGGGGCAGGCAGGGCCCTCAGAGGCTGAGGACCGAGGCTGGGGCCGGAGCTTCTCTGAGCAGGGCTCCTCTGCAGAGTGGGCGTGCTCGCAGAGCCTCCTTCACTGGCCTGTCTGATGTGGCACACGTGGGGCCTGGCAGGCAGCAAGTGCTCAGATGGGTGCTCCCGGGGGCAGTTACAGGCTTCTCCCACTCTCTGCAAGCACGGAGCGCTCCTACGAAACTTTTCGTAAGCCAGAAATGGTGTAAAGCGAAGAGCATCTCCCACTTTCTGAAAGCTTTCGTGGTGCCACTTCTCTTTTACTAAAGACCGTGTACGTCAGTTCCTGCTTTCACTAAGTGAAGTAAATCCAAAGAGGATTTTCACTTGCGATAAAAACCATTACCTGACTAACGTAGGTAACGCGCATGTAGCATAAATGAAATGTAAAGGCAAGGTGGCCTAAGTCAATCTTTGGGAAAGCAGGGCTCCGAGTGCTGCCAGGTTGTTTGGGCAGCCGTTGCTCATGTGAGTTTTATCTGCGCGCGGCATCCCCTATGGTCCTTAGCCCTCCGCTCACCCAGGTGCTCACGAGTCAGCACGTCTCTCGGCCCACCCGGCCCCTCTGGGCTCCTCCCCACACTTTGTAGCTCAAAGCCCAGATCCCCACTTGCCCCCGGCAGGACCGTGACCAGTGGCTGACCTCAGCTTGGTCCTTTGTGAAATGGGGTTGCTGACCGCACATGCCGGCTGCCATCCGTGAGGACTAGGGGCTAAGTGAGGGTGTCTAAGGGGCCGGCAATGATAGGGTGTGACGTGATTTTGTCCTTTTGTAGTTACTGTTCTTTGTCCTGTGGAGGAAGGAGAGACTGGGCTCTCCTGGAGATCTTGGGGAGCCATATGGGGCACACAGACTCCCCCAAGCCCAGTGCCTGGGTCCTCCTGACTGCCCTGTTCCTCAGGCTGGAGCGGGCTGGCCTGCTCAGGGAATGGCGGCTGAATTGTAATGTAGCAGTGACTTGTTTTTCTCTCTCCTCCCTCCTTTTTTTTAGGCAAAGGAACTTCTGGCTCTCAGGAGGCGTAGGTGGACAGCACATACCCATTCCAGCTGGCACTGCCCTCCGGCCATCCCACCTTGGAACTGGAACCCCAGACATTGAGACAGGGGAGGGGGCTCCTGAAGCATTGGGAAATCTTGGCTCTGTGCAGGTTCTCTTGGGGGAAAGCACTGCTAGCCCAGGATGGGCCTGCTGGGCCCAGCTGTGGGCTTACCTTGGCCTCCTGCTCCCATGGGAGGCTCAAGGAGGTAGGCTCTCAGCCTAGCTCGCCTTTGAATGATGGCACACCCCACCTTTTCTTCTCCACAGCCCACTGCCCTGTCTGGACTCACCCTGTGGGACCCGATTCTGAGATGGGCTCTGGCCCTCACCCAAGCTTGTGCTCCCCACCCCCACCGCCCCAGGCTATCCTGGGAGCCAGAATGCCAAGGGGGCAGCCGTTGCTGGCTGCTGCAGCTGCAGTCACTACATGATTCACTCTGGTTAAACCCTTCCAGGCAGCCAGAGTGGTGATGATCTGTGACCTGCTAGAGGAACAGGCCAAGGGGACAGACCTGTGATGTGTCAGTTACGGGAAGAGAAATCCTCAACCCTGTTTCACAATCTGGATTGGTACACCTTGCCTCACTCAGGCTTAGGAAAGTGGGTGTTGCTCCATTACCTTGATTGTGCAAGGCCAGGGCTGGGGAGCTCACACCTTCCCAGGAGTGTGGCTGTGCCTTCTTGCACACACTTGGAAGCTCCTGCTGCCTGGGAGGGTGGGTGACACCAAAGCCCCTCCCATCTTCACTCCTCTCTGGCATCATCAGGAGATAATAAACAAATGGACCGCGGGCATG
Organism: Canis lupus dingo; assembly: GCF_003254725.2. Taxonomy (NCBI): domain Eukaryota; kingdom Metazoa; phylum Chordata; class Mammalia; order Carnivora; family Canidae; genus Canis; species Canis lupus. The sequence goes on from NC_064248.1 coordinate 38,869,629, forward strand.
CTGTCTTCATGCATGTCGGGGAGGCCGGGACACATTGTTTCATTGTTCCACAGATATTTACTGAGTGGGTCCAGCCCGGTTCTTGGAGATGCAGCCATAGGACAGATGGGCCCCCCTGCCCCTCAGGGTCTTCTGGTGTGTTTGAGAGGATGGAAAGTTCATGTCAGATGATGGTAAAGGCTGTGAATATCTACAGCAGGGCAGTGATGCTGGATTGTGGGGGGGCAATTAGGAAGCTAGTGCTTTGGCCCCACTGGTCAGGGAGGAGGATGCCAGTTGAGGAGGATCAGCTCAGCTCAGCAGTGACAGCTGAGAGAAGCTGGAAGAGCTTCCCAGGTGGCAGCACAGCATGTACAAAGGCCCTGAGGGCACCACCCAGGCATGCTCCAGTCCTGGAGGAGGTGGTGCAAAATGCCGCCCCAGAGGAGGTAGGTTGTACTGCAGAAGAACCACACGATTTTTCCAATGTATGTCGACAAATCCAGGATCGTGTGTAAGAATGGATATTAAGGGGTGGGATAATGGTGAAAGGAATATAAAGTTAGGTCAGGCTGAATTTATAGATAAGGGCTCACTAATCAGAGATTCCAGGTTTAATGATACAGCTCAGGGGTCTAGGGGCGGCTCTCTTTGTTGTTCAGTTGGCTGAGATATGGACCGAAAGGTGGCCGGCGGTGGAGGTGACATGCCCTGCCATGCACTGCCTTGGTAGAGGGAGGGTTTGGTAGAGGGAGGGTCCAAAGGCTTAGGGAGATGGGAGTGTCAGCGTGGATTCATCCTTTAAGAACCCCTTGCCCACCTTGGCGGTCCAGAGGGGATGTGTGGGACTGCCCTTTCCCCGACCCCCAGCCACAGGCCAGGGGTCCCCACTGGCCTGGGGTCCCCGGCCTGTGCAGGGGCTGCTAGCTCACTGTGTGACCTTGGGTGGAGAGTTCAGCCTTCCTCTGCGGAACCCAGCCCGTCTCCTGGGGGTGGGGCGGGGCAGGGGGTGATGACAGATGTGCGGACTCAGCTTATGCCACTGTGTGGGGTAGATTCCAGACACCAAGTTGGTCAGTGGTCACCTGTGCCGAGGGAGTTGTGCAGCAGCCGGCAGGGGTCAGCGCTGACAGAAGGCACCGAGGCCGACCTTGCAGAACCCCATTCAGGAGGGGCTTTTTGCCGTTTGCCCCCACCCGCCACCTGGGCAGCCTCGCTCACTAGAAAACATCTCCATTTCTGCCCGGCTGGTGGCCAGTACTGGCTGCAACTGCTGGAAACACCCCCTGCCGGGGCCTGCAGAGGATGTGCCCTCCACCCTGTGATTCCAGCTCCTACCCCTGCCTGACTTCCTCCTGCAGGAACCCCCCGTGTCCCAAGTTGGGGCTGCCGACGTGTCTGGGACCTGCCCCTGGGGTCACCTGTCTACAGCGGGGTCTATCGCAGGGTAGGCTGAAGGACCTGCTGGTGTGTTGGGCTGGGACTGGGGCTGGTGAGGCTGGCAGGGCCGCTGTGAGAGCAGTGCCTGACTACCTGCGCTCCGGGGGAGGCACACGTCCACCCATCCGGGTTCACTGGCCATGGGGAGGGCTAGAAGCAGGGTCCTTGGAGTGGTGGTGGTGGGAGAAGAGTGGGCTCCAAAGCCCCGAGGTCCCCTTTCTTCAGGAGCCTGGATATGGATGGCTCCGAGCAGGCACCCGGTGGGAGGAGGTGTCTCACCTGGAATCATGAATCTCCCCCACCCCTGCCTCCTGCTGGGTTACACCATAACCTTTGGCCCACAGCCCCACTTCCTCCTTGAGAAACAAACCCAGCTCCCCCAGTGGTGCCCCCTCCCTTGCCAAGCAGAACCTCCTGGGCATGGCCTCACAGCCAGGGGTTCTGTTCAGGGGCAGCCGGCTCCTCGGGCTATGTCAGCACCAGTCCACCCCCAGTCCACAGCAGTGGCAGGCCCATGCACGCAGGGGCACCCGGGGACAGAAGCGGGGGGTCAGGGATCCGCGGATCTCCTGCAGCCGCCCCGCCTCGCCTAGGAGTGGCTGGCAGGGGGCATGAGCGAGCTGCTTGGGCTCCTGCTCCTTGCTGCTGCTGCTGCTTCTCTGAGTGACAAGTGCCGGGAGAGCCGTGGCCTGGTGGGAGGGCCAATCTGGCCCAGCCCCAGGCTCCCACCCCTCCCCCATGCATGTGATGGGGACACAGGGCTAGCTGAGGACCAAGCACCAGCCTGGGGTGGCACGTTGACAAGCCCTTGAAACAGGCAGAGGGACCTTCGTCTACGGACTCAGCTGCCTGGATGTTCATACTTTGCTAAGTGCAGAAGGCAGTCTTAGCCCGACCCCAGGAGCCTGTAGGTCTACTTCAACACATAAAAATTCCTTTAGAAATTTCCATTATCTCTAAACCCCCCAAGATATATGCTGGGGATCATCCCCCCCCCCCCCAAGCACGTGGCCCACAATACACATCTGAAGGGTCTCAGGACGCAGGGTTTATTAGACGGTAATAAGTGACCTTTTCCCAACAATAGCTACCCCCTCAGGGTCCTGGAAACCTCGCTTCCAAAATTCCTTAGAGAGGACGCTATCCCCAGACCCTTCCCGACTCCCAGGTACATACTCAGCCGCTCTTCCCGCCCACGGGTCCTGTCCCGGGGCTTTCATAAAACCCCCACTTTGCACCAAAGACGTCTCAAGAATTATTTCTTGCTAGACGGCTCCGGACCTCACCCCCGCAACCTCCTCCATGTCCCCAAACTTCAACACATGCCTGTGGGCTGCGGGCAAGTGGCAGGAGGCGCCCAGAGAGGTCGGCCAAGGTCACCCTCCAAGCCGGCCACCGTGTCCCACCCTCATGCGCGGCCCTGCTAGGGGACCCGGCGCGAGGACCACTCCCGAGCCCGCCGGTGCTCAAGGACCCCTCCCCGGGGAGGTCTCCGGGCCCGCGGGGCGCGCGGGCGGGGGGCGAGCGAGCTCCGCGGCGGGTTCGAGGCCCTGCAGTTCCCGGGGGCGCCGCCAGGGGCGCAGCGGCGGCCTCTCCGACGGCAGGGGGCGGGGCCGTCAGACCCGGTATCTCCAGCTGGATCCACGCCACGAAGGTACCAGAACTGTGCGGTGTCTGTTACCCACCCCCTGCACCCAGACCCTCCCTCTGGGCCTCCAGGCCAGCCAGCCTCCAACCTAAAATCTGCCCCTGGTTCCTGCCTTCTAAAGTTTGCGGCTCCTTCTTCCTCTCCCCTCCCCACGTGCCAGAATCCTTCTAGAGCCTCTCCTGGGGGCTCCCCCGTGGCTCTGTCCTTCCCCCGCGCGGCAGGGCCCCGGGCGGGTCTCCTGTTTGTGTGCACAGACTGGATCCCTGCTGTCCCCTTGAGGGCTCACCCACCCCAGGTCACAGACCACAGCGCATTCATCTCATTCCTTTCCAGACGCTCAGCCCCGTGGGGGCTGCACACAGTGGCAGCGGAGGAAGGAGGCCAGCTTGCATGGCCCTCGGCTCACTCCCTCTGTAGGGCGAGCGAGCCAAGCCGTGCATCTGCGTGAGTGTGGCTGTGGTCTGGGAGATGCGGGGACCCCAGGAGCGCCTGGCCCGAGGGTTGTGTTGACCAGAGCTAAGAGGCAAGAAGGGAGAGAAGACAGTTGGTGGGCGTCCTGTGGCTGACAGGGGAGGGGCCGAGGGTTACCTGCGGTTGGGCTCCCTCCACCCAGCCCCTCACCTCCCGGAGGTCTGTCTGCAGGCATGATTTATTCCTTGTACAACCGCAGAGATTATCTGTGCTTCAGCCCCTGGCTTCATGTCTTATCATGTTTCATCTCCAACAAGGACGTTTACAAGCTACTCTTGGCTTCAAAGGGCTTGGCAGCTGCATTTCAGGAGGAGGAGTAGATAGGAGATAGGGCCCTATGGGCTCTGCACCCCCAGGGTGCCGCCTGCTTGCTGCCCTGGGCTGCCCCCTCCGCCTCTGAGTCCAGCGGCCTTTTGTTCCCTTAAACTAAACGCCGTGGGTTTCTGCTGGGCCCCATTGCTGAGCCAGGAACCCCTGGTGCGTGTCTGGAGGTCTGCAGAGCGGGAAAGCAGGATTCAGAGGGAGCATGGCAATGGCCAGTGTAGGGGACAGAGTCACTCTTCTCTGGGGAGGGGGTGGGGTCAATTTTCAGGGTCCTCTAGTCAGATCAGGAAGCCTGTAGCTTAGGGAGGGGGCCCATGGGGAAGGGGAGGGGTCTGAGGATCCCGGCCCAAGAGGCTCTGCCTTGGTGTCTAGGTTCTGGGTCTCCCTTCAGGCCTAAGCCCAACAAGCATGCCCGTCTGTATGTCCATCTGGCAACTGTGGTGGCAGAGTGCTTCCCCTGGACACGAGGGAGGATGGAGTGCGGCCTTCGCTGTCCACCCACCAGGCTGGACTTGCTTCTGGGACTAGGTTGCCAGTGTGTGGAGAGATGCAAACTTGGGGCTTCCCACACTGGGGAGGGTGGCTGGAAACAGGTGGCAAGCCTGTGAACACCCCCTACCATGCACATGTCTGTGCACACCATGCACAACCCCCCCATGGTCCTGTGCCCTCTGCAGAGCATGGGGTTCCTTTTTTTTTTTTCTTAAAGATTTTATTTATTGATTGATGAGAGACACAGAGAGAGGCAGAGACACAGGCAGAGGGAGAAGCAGGCTCCCTGCGGGGAGCCCGATGAGGGACTTGATCCCAGGACCCCAGGATCACACCCTGAGCTGAAGGCAGATGCTCAACCACTGAGCCACCCAGGTGCCTGAGGATGGGGTTCCTGAGCCTGGAGCAGCTCCCTTGCTCCTGATGGAATGTGCTTACAGTCACCGTCTAGTCCATGGGGACCCTCGCCAGGGCATAGATGGATGGACCTGGTTACAGAGCCCCCAGGCCCTGATGTGGGGCCATTAGGTGACACCCAGCCTTCCCTGTGATGCAGAGGGGCTTCTGTGTGCTGAGGCCTGGCTTGGGGCTCTGAAGCTAGGGAGGTGGGGATGGGGCGGCGGCAGAGAGGGTCCTGTTTCTATGAGACCCTTTAGTCATTTCAAGGAGAAAGGCCGTTGACAGCGCTCCCCTCTTGCAGCCCTGGGACGGCCAGCCTGGAAAGACTGCTAGATGGTTATAAACTGAGCTGATCCAGGCTGCTTAGGGAGAAGCATTTTGCAGAGCCCTGTGGTGGGTCCTGGGTACCTGCAGCCCTGCGCACTCCTGGGCAGGCAGGGGGCCAGTGGCACCCAGGCCTCTGACTGTGCCGATTGCTCCAGGGAGACCTAAGGGAAAGAAATGGGGGTGGCTGGAAGCCAGCTAGTGGCCATCCCTGCGCAGGAGCGGGGTCTGGCTCCCTGCAGGCGTGTGATTCCTCACTGGGGCTGGTCTGGGGAGGCCTCCTTCCTCCCCAGTCCTGTTCATCTGTCCCTCCTGACCCTGGGAATTGTGTCTGCCCTGGCAAGCCCTTCTGTGCCACATCGTCCCCAGGTGGAGCTGGGCACCAGGTCCAGGACCCTGGGTTCCAGCAAGCCAGGCCCTAGGAAAGCCTTTCCTGTCCAGCCTTTTCTCCAACAAAGATGAATTATGAGTAGAGAGGTCGACCAGGGAGGGAGCAGCTTCAGGGCACCCCTTCTTGTGCTGGGGCCTCTGTCACATGTCCACTGCTTCCATATCCTGAAGAGCTTAGGAGCTAGGCACCCGACAGATGGGGGCCAGTGTCACCTTTGCTTTATAAAGTAGGAAAGTGAGGTTCAGAGACTTGATACCTGCCAAGGTCATGTGCTGGGAGGTGGTGGAGCCAGGACTTGGCTGGGCCTCCAGCCCCAGAGGTCCTCACTGCCCCCACCCCTAGCCCTGTGCTTCCAGCCCCTCGTGCTCCGTCCCTTCCGAGGTGCGCTAGGAACAGTGGGCTCCAGGGCTGGCTGGGGGAGGTGGGTCGATAGCTCTTGGGGGTCCCTCTCTGGGAGGAAACCGCATCCCCCCTCCATGTGCTCAGGGAAACCCAGCCTCTGACGTGAAAAAAACCTCACACAAATCAAGGACAGCTGGGCCCGCCCTGGGCCGCAGCCCCCTCCCCTGGGCCCCCCTTGCAGGCCCCAGAACCACGGCAGACTGCAGGAGCGGGTCTGGGGGGTCAGGGTGTGGTCCCAGGGAAAGGGGTTCCTGGAAGCCCGGCGTGTGTGAAATCTCCCCCAGCTGTCCCCCGTGGGGGGAGGGACTGCAAGGTGTTATTAATCACTTTCCAGAGTCCGGCAGCTGCTTACGGCCCCGCCCTGCAGCCGGTGGGGGCTGCGCGGGGGTGGGGGGTGCCCACCCTGGGGAGGGGGCAGGCTGCGGGCGCAGAGGCGGAGAGGAGGGTGGGGGATGCACATAGAGCCAGCCACCCCCCATGAGTGCTTACCACTGTGAGGTGTGGAGCCGTAGAGGCTGGAGACCGACGCCATCCCTGCCCTTGCGGAGCTCATGAGTAGGTGGAGGGGACAGATGGGGAGCATCACCCACGAAGCAGTAATTACAGTCTGTGGAGGGGACTCCAACAGAGCCTGGGTCTGGGAGGCCACGCTGGGCCTTCCTGTCACTATGACCCTGCATGCCAGGACCCCCCTCCCTAGATGTGCCCTCGATGTCCCCCTGCACTGGCGCTCCCTATTTTCTCCCCAGGGACAGGGACTGGGACAGGGTCCAGCAGGCTGAAGCTCGGCGCCTCCTTCCCCCCAATTTTCCCTGCTCCCTGCTGGCACACCAAGGTGCAAGGAGAGCTACCAGCCTCGGCTTCTTTCAGTCACTTTCGGGGGAGGGGGGTCCGCTGTCCGCAGATCACCCGGCAGCAGCCAGCGGAGGGCTGGGGCTCACCCTGATGGCAACCTAGGGCAGAGGCGGATCAGAGAAGCCCTCAGATGTTGTGGGAGGAGGGAACCAGCCACCCTGTGCGTGAGGAGCACGGAGAGGCAGGTTCCCAACTGCCCAGATTTGGCCTTCAAAAAGCCCCTTCACAAAGTGCTGGCCAGGGAGCTAGGCACAAGCCAGCAGTGCCCGGGCACGCCTGATAGGAGGGACGCTTGCTCGCCCCAGAACTTGCACACGGATGTTCACAATGACGGAGCTAGAAACAAGCCACGTCCGCAGCAGACGGAGGGATCAACGGGAGGTGGTCTGTTTGGCCAGTGGAACGTTACTCAGCCCTAAAAACGGATGAAGCATTGACACCTGCCACCACATACCTGATCCGCGAAGACATGATGCTGAAGGAAGGAAGCCAGTTGCAGAGAACATGTGTTGTATGGTTCCACTTAGACGAAACGTCCAGAAAAGGCAATCTCTAGAGACAGGGAGGATGTGGAGGGACTGCCCATGGGGATGGGATTTCTTCTTGGGGTGCTATGTTCTAAAATCCCCCGCAAGGATGATTGCCAAGCACTGTGGCTATACTGGAAACCACCGGAGTCTACGGGCTAAATGGCTGGATGACATGGTGTGGACATGACATCTCAGCGAAGCTCCCACTCGGTGTCAGGACTGAGGTCTCCAGCTTATGGAGAAGGGGCAGGAGGCTCAGGCTGGGCTCTCAGGGTGTACTCCCTCTCGGAGACGAGCCTCTGCCCTCCACCTCTGCCCCATACTCTCTGCGCTGCTGTCCTCAGGCTGCTTGCCTGACCATCACCTCTTCCAGAAAGACTTTCTTGACCTCTCCATTCACATCCTTCCATCAGGGGGCCTTTATCAGTGCTTATGGGGTGCCAGTTTCTGTTAGGTGCTGGGTATACACTGGTGATCAAATGCCCCAAGGCTGCCATCTGGGTGTCCCCAGATTTACACCCACCCCTCACTCGACAGTTGTATGGACAGTGGCTGGAGGGAGGGCACGAGCTAGTAAATCATCCTTGTCCCTGGCCTCATTCCCCTGCCCCCCAGCACGTTCCTGTTCTGCTGTTCTGGATAAATTCCTACTGGAAAATCCTGAAGGAGGTATGTGTGAGGCAGGAGGGCTGTGGGGCTGAGGAAGAGGCATTGTCAGCAGGATGCAACAGCATGAGCAAAGGCTGGGAGGTGGGAACCACCCTGCCTGTGCTGGGCAGGGAGACAGAGGGGCCACCGGGGTTTACTGCTGGAATTCGGAGCCCTGCGACTTGCCTGCTGTGACGGCGGTGGCTGCTGCAGGTGCAGTGGGATCCCACCCAGCATAGCTCTAAGGAGAAGCAGCCTGTCTGGAACAAACTCCCTTTTAAGCTAGACCAGAAGGAGAACTTCCCGTGACCCGTGTGTATCAGCACGCACCCCAGACAATGCTGTATCAACAGCTCGCCTACAGGCCTCCTGGCTCAGTCTTGCTCTGACAAGCAGGGGCAGGCCTGGTGTCTGGGACCTGGACTGCGCCCAGATCAGTGATCTTTACCCCACTGGCTCTGCAGAGCCCCCTCGGCCCAGGGTTCCTCTGGGCAGGAGCCCTGGAAATGTTTGTGGGTGCTCCAGGATTCTGGGACTTGTCCAGATGCCATTAGTTTCAGGAACAAGCAAAACCCAGGGCAGTGTCCTCTGAGCCTCGGCTGCAGAGAGGCTGGCCTCCTCGGGGAGCTCATACCCCTGGGGCAGTAACTGGCGGTGAGGAAGTCTGGGGCAGAGGGGGAAAAGGACACTGGCCTGATTCCTTGTCTGCCCGGTACACCGAGCCCTCTTTCTCTTTCCTTCTCTGCTTTTCTGGTGCTGGGCTGGGGGTTCAGTGGGCCCCGGGGCCATGTCAAGCTCCCATAGAGTGTCCAGCGCCCAGCAGGTTCCACAACTGTGAGTGGCCCCTGCATGTCACTGCTCCTCAGCAGGAGCTCCTACGGCAGAACCTGGCTTCCTCTTTCCCAGCCTCCATCCCACCTCCCCCATCTCCTTGTCTCTGACAGGAGCCCGGGTGCCAGCGTCAGAGATGGGTCCCTGACGTTCCAGGGCAACGCCCGGTGGGCTAGGCTGCACAGACAGACGGTGTGACATGGTAGAAAGGGTCAGGAGACAGGTCTGAATGGGCCCTTGGGACGCCTGTCATCCCTGAGCCTGTTTCCCAGGGACTCTAAGATGGTAATGATACTTGGCCAGCCCTCTCCAGCCGCCAGGGCGGTGACCCTGATGAACGGCAAGCCGACTGTCAGCAAAGCGCGCCATGTCCTCCCCTCAGACTCCCCTCCAGGCCGGGGGACCCCTGTGCACTGTCGGCCCGGGTCCACGCGCCTCCTTGATCCCCTGGCTTCGCCCGCGCACCTGCTGCTCTGCCCTGGTCCGAGAGCGGGTCCTGGGGCAGGCATCTCAGTCCCGTCACAGCCCTGACACCTGACCCGTCGCCGGGCATCCGTAACGGCAACGGCCCCGGAGCCGAGCGGGGTGCAGCCCAGCGTCTCCGAGAAGGCGCGTCCGGGTGGTCTCCGAGGTTCCCATTGCGCCTCGGCCTCCCCAGGCGCCCGCGAGGCACAGGCGGGGCTGTGGTCGTGGGGGCGTGGCCTCATAGGGGGCGTGGCTTCTCGACCCCGCCCCCGCCCGCTCCCAGTCCGCGGGTGCCGGGGCGCAAAGCAGAAGCCGGCGCCGCTGGCCGCGCGCTGCTCGCCCGGGATGCGCTCCCTCCCGCAGCCCCAGTTCCAGGGCCTGGGCGCGGCGCAGCCCCATGGCAGGTAGCGGCGGCCTGGGCGGCGGGGCCGGGGGCGGCCAGGGAGCGGGGGCCGGGCAGGGGGCCGCGCTGCGGGGGCCGCGGGCGCCGCTGGTGCTGGGCGCGCTGGCGCTGGGCGCCTACTGCCTCTGCACCCTCCCCGGCCGCGGCCCGCCGGCCGCCCGCGCCCCCCTGCCGGCCCCCGCGCCCGCCGAGCCGCTCCGCGCGGTCCGCAGCCCGGGGGCGCCAGGCCTGCGGGTGGCCAGCGGCCCGGGACGCCGGCGCTTTCCGCAGGCGCTCATCGTGGGCGTGAAGAAGGGCGGCACGCGCGCCCTGTTGGAGTTCTTGCGGCTGCACCCCGACGTCCGCGCGCTCGGCTCTGAGCCCCACTTCTTCGACAGGTGCTACGAGCGCGGCCTCGCCTGGTACCGGTGAGCGCCCGGCCTGTCCGCCCCATCGGCGTCGGTGCGCGCCCTGGCAGGTGCCTTCCAACAACAGCATGATGCGCCCCAGGGGTCTCACTGGGGGCGCGGCGGGCCGAGGTGTCCAGGGATCCGGGCTGAGACCAGCCTGGGTGGAGGGCCGAGGCTTGACCTCAGAGACGCGGTCCCTTGCATTGGATTTTACGGAAAGAAGAAGCAATGACTGGCCGGCGGGGTGGGGGTGGGGGTGGGGGGGGTGGGCAGAAACTTTGGAAAGTCCAGGGAAAACCCTGGTTCAGCGTTGCTGAGGGGTCTCATGAAGACCCGAGGGGAGGCGTTTCCAACCAGGATAAGTAGTTTGAACCTAGTGGGGTTTGAGGAGCATTAGAAATTCTTCATGCTCATCTGCCCTTCCCCACTGGATCTCTCTGGGAGAGCATGTCTGACCTCTGGCCAGTTACTCCAAGAATTTTCCCTGTAGCCTCCTAGGCAGTGTCTGACCTGTCCCCAGACCCTCAATCCTGGGAAGAGGAATCCTTCTGGTTCTGAGCGTCTGGAGGGAGTCTGGGCTTTATTTAGAAAGGAGGAAGATGTGGGAATTGGGACCCCCACCTCATGTCAAGGGGTCTGTAGCTGCCCTGCTGCCTAGCTGGATGGTGTTGGGGTGCCACGGGAGAATGTGGGGGAGCATCCAGTCCCGGCTGAGGCAGTGCGGGGCCCTGCCCTCTGCCTCCTTTCACGGTGCACAAGCCTGCCATGGTGCCCTGTCCCTTCCTGCGGGGAAATGAGGGCTTCCAGATGGAGAGGAGAGTGAGTCACCCCACTGCCTGCAGTTCTCGCCTCATCCCCAAGCTATGGGACAGAGAGGACCCAGCCCAAGGTCACCTAGTGAATTAATGGGGAGTGTAGGGTGGCAGGACTTAGACTCTTGGCTCTGTGGTATACCAGTTTCCTCTTCTCAGGTTCCGCCACCCCACCCTACCTCACCCCACCCCTCAGCTGGCCCCCACTCGCTCCTATTTGTTATCTTTGCCCTTTGCACTAAAACAACTCATGGGTTTAGAGGGGCCCCAGTGAGAGAAGGAATCCTGGGCTCTGAAGGGTTGCTGCTGTTGGGGGTTCTAGGGAAGTCAGGTGGCGATGGGGAAGCGAGTCCATCCTTGGACCCAGTTGGCTGAGTCCCAGCGTCCTGGATGCTCAGGGAGAGACAGCTACCCCACTCTGACAGGGCTGCAGCATCCAAAGGCGTCCCTAATCCCTCGCTGCTGTGCAGAGGGAGAGGAAGAGGAGGAGGGAGGGAAGGAAGAAGAGGAGGAGGGGCAGGGGCGGAGGACACGCAGTTACCTAGAGCAAACTTCAGAGCCTGCCACTGGCCCCCAGGAGCTTTGAGAACAGGAGCTGTGGCAAAGCGCTGAGCTGGACGCGTGAGGGGCTGCAGCACGGCTAGTGCCGGGGGTTCTCAAAGAGCCTGGGGTCAGGAGGGTCCAGAGGGTTTGGAGCCCCGTCTAGGCCCTCCCTGCGTGCATGCTCAGGTGCTGGGGAGGAGGGGGCTCCTGAGAGGCAGCTGGGCCAGATTTTCAGCTCTGGGTAGGGATCCTTGGGATCCTGGAGTGGCCGTCGTGGGAGGGGGAGATTCAGGAGCGTGTCTAACTCTGGTAGAGAAGAGACTTTCTCCTTTCTCATTTTTAGAGCCATGTCCGGGGGCCTGGGGGTGGGGGTGGCTGCAGAGGATGCAGAGGGTCGGGTCCCAGTGGCCTGCACCCATTCAGAGCTGTCTCTCAGGGCTGACTGGCACTGAGCCTTCGCTGGCCAGTGCAGAACAAGCAGGAGCCAGGCTGGCTGAGCTTTGGGGTGCGTGTGTCCGGGTGCCCAAAGGGGCTGTGTCCATGTACTGACATGTGTGGAGGTGGGCTTGGCGTGCTCACAGGTGACCTGTTCCTCTGGACCTGTCTGTCCTTTCTACCAGCTCTGAATGTGCAGTGAGCCCCTGAGAATGCCCACTGCAGCCTCAGTTTCTCCTAACGTGAAGAGCTTGCCCAGCCCCTGGGCATGGTCTGGCAGTCTGCTCTCAGGACCTGGGAAGGACTTCCAGTGAATGCAGAGCCCTGTTCTGGGAGGGGATTGGGGCAGCGAGTAGAGGAGGAGCGGCTACTGCCCCCAGTTGAATTTTGGGGACCCCCTGTTTCCCACAGGGCTGAGACCAATCTCATTTCAGGCAGTGACTCTAGTCCTTCCCGTGGACGGGGCAGGTAGGTCCTCGGCTGCTCAGAGTTGACCTTGGGCTCTGGGAAGTTCACCCCTCAGGCTCTCAGGGTCCTTCGTCTTGGAGACTGTGACCCTCCAGTGCCCCCCACTCGGCGCTTTTTCCTTGATTCACTCACTAATTGACCTTCTGTACAGCAGTGGCTGCACTCACAGGAACACCCCAAAGTCTCAGTTCAGGAGCAAGTGCCTTGTCTGGGGGCAGGTGGGGGCTAAGCTTGGGCCAAGGTGTTTTGGAGCTTGAAAGGAGAGGCGGAGGGTGGCGGGTGGGGGGACCCCTGGGTCTGGGGACCCAAGCAGCCAAGGCAGGAGCAGTGAAGTATGTGGGGGGGCCGGGCCTCTGTGGGACTACTCTCCCCCTGCTCACCCGGAGAGGCTTCTCTGACTGGGCACTCAGCGCCCCCACTCGCCCTGCACTGCAGGCTCCACACGGGAGCCGTGACTGGGGTGTGTGGGGTCCCAGGCCGGGCTGGATGGGGCCCAGGAGAGGTGTCCACCCAGCAAAACAGAGGAGGGAGAGTCGCCAGGGCTGGGCTGAAGCTGCAGGGAAATGCAGACCAGATGAACTTGGGGACAGGGCATTTCCATAGGACAGCTTGTCAGATGTTTGCCGTGTGGAGGTCAGTGTGTTGCTCCTCTTATCCTCCCTGGTCTCTCTTGTCCCCCAAAGCCTCCATCCCCACCCTGCTTCAAGCCTGGGCTGGGCCTGGGGAGAGTAATTGATCCCAGAGATCTGAGTTGGAAGCTGGTGTGTGGCAGGAGTGGGCCTGGAAAGTCTGCAGCCCCTGCCCCCTCCCCACTCCTCTGCTCCTTGGATCCAGGACACCTCTTCCATCTGCTCCTCTACTTCTGGGAGAGACAGCAGCGGCAGGTGCTGGTGTCCCCTTAACTCCTCCTTGTGGCCACGTCACCCGGGAGGAGTGAAGGGCTGGGGGCTATTCAGAAGCCTACCCGGTCTGGAAAGGGAAGGACGGTGCACCTCTGGACCACTTGGTGCCTGGCGGGTAGAAAGGATGAAAAGAGTGTGTCAAAGATGGATGGGGGGCTTCTCCTGAGCAATTGGGGTGGTTGTCTTCCCTAACCAAAGTGTTGAAGGGAGGGGCAGTGACTTCTCCTCCTCCTCCTCCTCCTTCTTCTTCAGGATTTATTTATTTATTTGAGGAGGGAAGAGGCAGAGCCAGAGGGAGGAAGAGTCCCAAGCTGACTTGCTGAGCACAGAGACCAACGCAGGGCTTGATCTCATGACCCCAAGATCATGACCTGAACCAAAACCAAGAGTTGGATGCTTGACTGACAGGACCACCCAGGTGCCCCAGGGACAGTGACTTCAGATGTGGCCTGGCACACTGTCTCTTTGTGGGTCTCAGCACTGAGGTTCAGTGGAAAGGGGTTTCCTGTAGCCCTGGGTCTCAGCCCTTGGTATTGTCACAAGCCAAGGTCTCCTTGAACTTATTCATTTGAAGGGAGAGGTCTGAGTACTGTTCCAGCTGGATTCCCAGCTGTAGGAGGCCGGCAGAGGGGCGCAGGGGCTCTGGGAGCAGAACCCCAGCTGACCGCCTGGCAGCAGCTGCAGCCCAGCACTGTGGGCTGATGCTTCGTCCCTGAGCCCGCCTGTCAGAGGGGGCAGTGAGCGGCAGGGACTGAGCGCCAGTTCGTGCTTTCATGGAGATGGAGAAACAGAGCTGTCGCCATCACTTCTGTGGACCAGCTCTGCCTGGAGCCTTGTTCTGAAGGAGGGGAAACTAGCAGACCGTGCAGCCCACCTGACTCCCCAGAGTCCCCGGGATGGTGTCAGGGAGCCAGTGGCATGCCCTGGACTCACATGTGCACATTCTCTTGTCCCACCACCAGCACCCTCCAAGCTAAGTACCCTAACTCATGGGTCTGTGCATCTCTGTGTCCTCCTGACCTGAGTTTTGTTGGGGGTCTGAGTAGAAGGAGGAAACTCAGACCCTGCCTCCCAAGGGCTTGGGTCTGGGGGTCCCCGAGGCTGGATAAAACCTGAACTCCACAATTTGTGTCACCTCCCTGGCTGGGGCCAGTCCTGGAGCCTATCAGCTGAGTAGGGGCAGCTCCCTCAGAGGACAGGAGGCGGGGCCAGCCTGCAGAGACCTCCCCTCCCTAGCACAGGTCCCGACAGCCTCTGCCTCTGTTGACCTAGTTCCTGGACCTCCCGTAGGGCTGTTTGCTCAGCTGGCTAGGCCACACCCTGCCCGCCTCACCCTGTACTACCTGGTTGGCAGGTGTGGCAGTGGGACACACTGCTCAGGGTAGCTGCCCTCCCCACTCTGGGCGGGTGTTCAGGATGGGCTGCCCCAGGTTTGGGGCTGTCGGGGGCTGTCACCAGCCCACTCCCCCAGAACCTTGGGATGAGTCAGTACTCCCCTCCCCTGGCCAAAAATGCTGCAGCTGAAGCAGCCTTGCACTGTGGGGTCTAAGCCAGGTCTGGGAAGCCCAGGCAGCTGGGGTCTTGGGACAGGGACTCAGGCCACTGAACTCCCTGCTCTCTAGTGTGCTGTGCTGTGCTGGAGGCTATTCGCATTCTGATCTGTTCTGATCCATTCTGATCCATTCTGATCTGGTCCAGGTCAGTGAGAATTAGCAGGGCTGTAATCAGAGGCAGGAGAGTCTGTGCAAGGGAGGAGGGAAGAGGGAGGGCAGCTGCCCTTTGTTGGGGACACTTGTCAGTAATTAATGGCCTGATTAGGGGATGTGTGATGTGAGGGCCTGAGGGATGGGGAAGGTGGGCGGGGCTGTGTGGGTGGCCCCCAGGATGCTGGCCTCCTGAGAACTGGGTCTGGGGCAAGAGGCCCAGCAGTGTCGAGTGTGGGCACAACCTAGCTCTGGGAGAGGGGTGGGCAGCCTGGCGGGATGGGCCCCCACTGTGGGCACCCAGGCTGCCCACCCAAGCACCTAGGATGACAGGGTTTGCTGGGGAAGGCTGGCCTACTTTGGAGGTTTGGGACTTCCCTGGAGGAAGGGGAGGTTAGTTCTGGGTCACTGGGGGCCAGTACCCACTGTCGCCTACCTTCCTCCCCTCCATCCCCAGGAGCCTGATGCCACGCACCCTGGATGGGCAGATCACCATGGAGAAAACCCCTAGCTACTTCGTGACTCGGGAGGCTCCTGGCCGCATCCACGGCATGTCCCCAGACACGAAGCTGATCGTGGTGGTGCGGAACCCTGTGACCCGGGCCATCTCTGACTATGCCCAGACGCTCTCCAAGACGCCGGGCCTGCCCAGTTTCCGTGCCCTGGCCTTCCGCCATGGCCTGGGCCCCGTGGATACGGCCTGGAGCGCCGTGCGCATCGGCCTGTATGCCCAGCACCTGGACAACTGGCTGCGCTTCTTCCCCTTGTCCCACTTCCTGTTCGTCAGCGGGGAGCGCCTGGTCAGCGACCCGGCGGGAGAGCTCGGCCGCGTCCAGGACTTCCTGGGCCTCAAGCGGGTGGTCACGGACAAGCACTTTTACTTCAACGCCACCAAGGGCTTCCCCTGCCTCAAGAAGGCCCAGGGGAGCAGCCGCCCACGCTGCCTGGGCAAATCCAAGGGCCGGCCCCACCCGCGGGTGCCCGAGGCTGTGGTCCAGCGCCTGCGGGACTTCTACCGGCCCTTTAACCGCAAGTTCTACCAGATGACTGGCCAGGACTTCGGCTGGGACTGAGGAGGACAGGCCAGCCCTCGTGCTGCCTGGGGACATGCAGTAACCTTAATTTATGCCTGTCACCTGGCCGGAACAGTCCGTGTACAGGTAATGGGTAGAGAAAAATATTTAAGAAGTAAAGTTTGCATCTGTGTTCCTCCACATAACCTTGAAGGTTGCAAGGTGGGGGTTGGAGGTGCCACCGCCCGGGGAAATGATCATCACACCAGTTATCTCTACAGGGCACTGTTCATATGCCAGGAGTGGTCCAAAACCCAATCCTTATCCACCCCTTGGGGTGTTCTGTGAGCTTGGCCACACATAACAGATGAGCAACTGAGGCTCAGAGAGGCTTAGGGCCGGCCCAGTGACTCCCAGCTTAGACCTGGTGATTCTGGAAGCAGCCCTCCAACCTCCCAGCAGCTCCGGGGCGGTCTGGCCCCGCCCACCACAGACCACGTCCACGCAGAGATCCCACCACAGACCACGCCCACGCATAGATCCCGCCGGATAGGCCTCGCCCACAAAAGATCCTAGCCTCCAGCCACGCCCACCCTCTAGGCCACGCCCACTTTCCAGGGCCACGCCCTCCCGCAGCTCCCACCCTCCGGACCCTGCCTGGCTATAGGCTATAGGACTTGCCCCGTCAGTGGGTCACCACCCTAGGCCCTGGATGCCCCAGTTCTGCTGAGTGACAGGCTCCCTCCCCCAGGGGATGGGCCGGAAGGCATGCCCAGGGACGTCCACCGCCTGCTCGGCTCCTGAGCCAGACTTGGGTGTTCCAGGGTGCCCTGTCCACCCCTCTCCCCCTGGGAATGCAGAGGCCCCTTCAGTAATGATTATCACTGCTCCTGGCCACACTGCCCTCACAATGGCCTCCAGGGACCCTTAGGCCCAAGCCTGGCATGGCCTGGCTGTGCTGGGCCCTCGTAGGACCCGGCTGCACCCTCCGCACCCCAGGCCTGTGTCCATATGAAATCCTTGGCCCTGATGTGGCCTTTCCACCCCTGGGCTACTTGGAGCAGCTGCCTGTCCTGGGCCCCAGGGCTGAAACGAGGGAGGATTTCCAGGGGAGTGGCAGCCCCCTTTCCCGGCTGACTGTGAACCAGTGGCCCCACCAGTGGCCCCACCAGTCACGGTGGTTACCGTCTTTGTCGCATGACCATCCGAGTTGTCAGCTGATGTCCACACATGAGAAGAGGCTCAACAGGAAGCAGGGAGAGAGATGGGGGCCTCTGTCCTCCGCGGCCCGGCCCGGAGCCCTGTGCCCCTTCCTGCTGGTTCTGGGCTCAGAGGAGGACATTCCTGTCTGGACTGTCCCAAGGGGCCGGCCCTGTCCCTAGGCTCTGCCATCAGGGTCAGGCCGGAGGCAGGGCTGGGGGCTGCCCCAAGAGACCTTGGCAGAAATGTGGTGGCAGATGTGGGCAGATGTGGGTGAGATGTTCCTGTGTGTGGGCGCAGGGGAGGGCTGGCCCAATCTGCAATAACGATGATGAGCAAGGGGTGCCCTTCGTTCTGGAATCCCTCCTGGGTGACAGGCACTGGGCTTGGCAGTGCTGTCCCTGTCCCCGGTGCTGGGGCCCCACTTGGGGACAGCATAGCAGCCTGGTCCATGCTTGTTTCTGCTTCCTGGACACACCCTTGTGCAGACGTCCACGAGCTCACGCCTGGATGGCTTCGGGGGCACCTCTTTTGTTCTCCTGCAAGGAGCTCTTTGCTTGCATGGCAGCCAGAGAGGGGGTCGTCTTCAGAGTCCACCAGATCCCATTATTTTAAAACGCTCCCGTCTTCTACCCCCGCCCCCATTGCCTCTAGAATGAGGACCACATGCCTGACTGCAGCAGCTGGCCCTGAGGCCTGCCCCTGCCTCCCCGGCCTGCACGCTCCTCTCAGCCCTGAGCTTGTGCCCGGCCACCTCCACCTGCCACGGCCTGTGTCGCCTTTGCCTATGCTGTTCCCTCTGCCTGGCCTGGAAGGCGGAGATCAAGAGGGAGCAGGCGGAGAAGGCAGCGGCTGTGCTCGCACACTGGGCTCGTTTCCTCCCTACACTTCGAGTCCCTTTCCTGAGCTCAGTGACATGACCCACTTTTCTCTTCCTGAAGCTTCTTGGAAGTAGAGCTGTGGGAGCCACCTGTTTGTCTGGCTTTGGTGCCCAGAAGGCAGACTGGAGACAGTGAGCAGAGAGGGTGAGCCGGCTCCTTCCGGTCACCCCCCTCCCAAGTGGAAACGGCCTGACCGCCAACGCCCAGAGCCAGGTGCCCAGCTGGGCCCCCAACACGCTGAGGGCAGATGTGGTGGTCCTCTCAGCTGTGTGTGGGGGTGGGTCTCCGTGGGAGAGTCATCGGCCTTTAATTAAGGTCCCTAAATTGTTTCCCCAGATGCTCAGTGGTTTTCCATGTTGGAATGTTCCAGATGGGACGAGAAGTGCTGATTCAGTTACCTTCCTCCTGTTCTGCTCAGTGGAGTAGAAAGGGCCAGGGACTCCTCCTCCCCTCGTCCAAAGCCAGCCCGACTGGGATGGGGCAGCTGGGAGTGGGGGGTCTTCCCCGGTCCCCGGCCTTCGGGCCATGGCTGGTACAAGGTGGGGGCCCACCAGGACCAGCAGGTGCGCCTGGGGGAGGACAGCCTTCTTACCCCGTGCCTTACACAGGCAGGCACTTGGAACCCTGTGCGGGCCCTGGCCTGAGGGTCCCCTGACCCTGGGGAGCTTCGGGACCTGGGTCTGCCCTCCCTGTTGGTCTGGCAGTATTTCCCTATCGTGAATCTTCTTTCCAGATGAGGAGAGGACCCAGACAGCACCCCGTCCTCCCCCATGTCCTTGCATCCACAGCGCCTGAGGGGGGCCTGGCTCCCTCCCTCCCCTGGAGGAGGTGCTGCCAGGAGCACATCTGCAGCCACCTGCTGACTCTGTCCTCTTGTGAAGGCGGGTCCCTGCCTCCAGGGCTGGAGGGCCTGCTTGCTTCCCTCCAGGCTTCTCCAGGCTGCAGGGCAGTCCCAGGTGTCGGAGGGAAAAGTCTGGAAGGAGAGGTACCATTCTGGGGTAGCGCGTGTGACCCCTTTCACCCCAGGAGCAGGGATGCTTTGGGGAGAAGCCTGGTCCTCCTGGTCCCCATGGCTGGTCTCCATATCCCAGGGTGGACACTACTGGGACCTGTGCCCTCAGCCAGATCCAGAGGCCCTTCCCAAACTCTAGGCGGCCCCGTTCCTGGGAGCTTCTCGTTGCTATTAAGGAGCTGCTGGTCTGAGCAAGTCCCCCTGCATCGCTGCCAGGATGGGCCAGGCAAAGCCTGCAGACCCTCGATGTTTCCCTCTGCGTGGCTCCGGCAGCCTCTGGGACTCTGGATGCCCTCCGTGCCTATGGCAGCTGTCGGAGGGGCTGGGAAGTTGAGGACGTCGTGAACCTTGTGGTTCATTTCTGTGGGACTCCCTGTCTAGAAGTCTTCTCGTAAGTTGGCAAGGGCTGACTCCTGAAGACTCTGTCCTTGGGGCAAAGAGAGTGCGGGTTGGGGTCTGGGGGAGCCTGGGGTGGAGGGACAGGGCCTCAGGACCCAGCGACTCCATCGTGTCCCTCTCAACCCTTGGAGTGCCGGGGGCCTTGTGTGCCCAGGGTGAGGGCGCCCCGTCCGGCAGGAAGCCTCCACCTCCTGGGCCTTCAGTCCTTCGCGCTTCTCCCGGTTCCATGTCACGCTTCCTCTGTTTCCTACCTTGTGTCTTACGTGAACTCCCCGAGGAGGGGGACCACCCTCCAAATAACAGGAAAAGCTCAGCACCAAACTACAAAATGAACAGGACCCACAGCCGAGGGGTGTGGCAGGAGGGAGAAGGGGCAGCCCTGGGAGAGGACGGCCCACCCAGCCGCGCCAGGCAGGGGACAGCGGGACCCTCCAGGTGTGGGCCCCCGGCAGTGTCGGGGGAGTGGTTAGGGGGACCATGAGTGTAAACCAGGCCCTTCACCTATGTACCTGGAAGGTTTACAAACCGGTGTACAAATGAGAGCTTATGCAATGGCCGTGGCCTCCTGACAAGAGCCAGAGGGCGGAAGCAACCAGTGTCCATCCACAGAGGAGCGGGCACACGAAATGTGGTCTGTCCGTGCCGTGGGCTGTTCTTCAGCCACGGAAAGGGTTGAGGCTGTGGTGCACACCACGGCGGGAACGCATCTTGGAAATGCGGTTAGTGAGAGAAGCCAGACACAAAGGGTCACATGTTGTATGATTGGATTTGTGTGAAGTGTCCGGAACGGGCAACTCCACGGGTGCAGAGATCTGAGTGGTGGTCGCCAGGGGCCCAGGGATGGGTTGGGGGCTTCCCCCGGTGGGGAGAGAAACATGTTTTTGGAACCAGGTAGGAGTGGTGATCACGCAACACCGTGAAGGCACTACATGCCCCTGAATTGTTCACTTTAATATGGTGATTTTCTTAAAGATGAATTTCATCTCAGTTTTTTTTTTAAACGACTTCCATAGAAAATTGTGGATTATAGGGATGGGTTATTAATTCTCCCAGGACATGAAGGATTCATTAAGCAGGGCCCACCACAGATGGAACCCGAGGGAAGTTACAGGGAGGGATGGCTCAGGGGCAAGACAGTGAGGTTTCCCCCTGTGAGGGATGAGGGGGGCGGCTCTGCAGGGGGCAGGGGGCGCACTGTCCCCGCAGGCCCCCGCAGTCCCCGCAGCACCCCCCCGCACAGCCCCCGACCCCAGCAAGGCAAGGCAGGGCACACGGCTCAGGGCCGGCTGCTTCAATCATCCTGGTAGACCTTGGGGCCCGGTCTGGGACCTGGCGCTGGGTGATTCAGGACAGGGCATGGTGTCGTGTGAGGGGTGTGTCCGAGTGCAGGCTCTGGGTAACAGGGGAGGTATAAACAACTGTGGCTGGTGGTTTCGCCTGTGATCAATGGAAGCCAAACAGACCAACACACAATCTACGAAAACCGAGTTGGAACACTAGTCATGTTCTTTTGTGCCAGGAACCGTTTCCTCTGGAGCCCCAGCCCTTGCAAACCTGTGGACCACAGTTCTCAGCTCCGGGACTTGGGTGGTGCTCGGGGTCATTCTGGGTCCCAAGCTGCCAGGGCCCTGGGCTGGGCATGTCTTCATGGCACAGGCCCCACTGGCAGCAGCACCTCCGTGACCTCTTGTTCGGGGAGGCCACGCTGGCAGGGGCTGGCCTTGCCTGCCTCATCCTACTCTGCACCCCTCGGAGACCCTGGACTGCTCCCAGGATAGAGCAGGTCAGTCCGGGGACTCTTGCAGAATAATCTGGGGGCACAGTCTGCTCTGAACAAGCTGGTCTGGCGAGAAGAGGTTTGCTCGAGACCCCAGGTGGGGCTGAGGGTGGGCACACTGGGCACGGTCTACGTTGATTCCTGGAGCCAGTCTGCTGGGTTCTGAAGTAGGGCCGGCCCTCTGGACTAGGGTGGCAGGGCTGCATCACCAGAGCCTGTGGGAACGCCCTGAAGGCCTGGCTCGAGGGGGACTTGACCGACAGCGGCCACCAGGGAGACCCTGAGGCCATCATGCTGAGTCCCTCCAGATGCCTGTGCACCTGCAGGCTGCCTAGCCTCGGGTGATGGCCTTGCCCTTGAGCCCTGGGATGTTTAGCATCCCACCATGTTGACCCTGGGATGTTCAGCCCCACCTTTAGAAGTGCTGAGACTCTTGGGGCGTCTGGGTGGCGGCACAGGTTGAGCGTCGGACTCCTGGTTTCAGCTCAGGTGGTGATCTCAGGGTCCTGAGATCGGGCTCCATGCTCTGTGTGGAGCCTACTTCTCCCTCCCCGTCTCTTTCTTCTCCCTTCCCCTCCCCTTCTTCTCCTTCCTGCTCTCTCTCAAATAAATAAATGAAATCTTAAAAAAAAAAGAAAAAAAGGAAATAATGAGTCCTCTCACTTGACCCCCAGCACGGGTGCGGCCTGGGCTGCCAGGGACTTTGGACAAGAGGTGGGGGCTCTGCTCCCACTCAGAGCCAAGCTCCTGGCTTTGAGGCTGAGAGAGTTTTTTATACTGCTTAATCTGAGCCACATTGCATGTGCTTTTTGCTGGAAGAGCCGTATGAAAACAGTCAGTCAACCAAGACGGTTAATGCAAAACTGTTGCCAGGACTGTTTCATACTCAATATCTGATTCAGAGGGGAGCGGGCCTCAGCCGGGCTGTAGAGGACAATTGGAGGTCTTGTTCCCGCTGCCTGTCTGCTCCCAGCCCTGAGCGCTGGGGACCCACAGCCCCCCACGGGTCAGGCCCCGCTGCCTCCCTTCCGGCCTCCAAGAGGGAGGACGGCGTATCTGATGGAAAGTGCATCTGGAGACGTTCACTTCCACCAAGCACCCAAGGGGAAGCCCATGTCCCTCAAGGGGACGGGAGACGCAGTGGTGGTGACAGCAGGCCACTCCTCGGCCAGCCCCGCTGGTTAGTTCAGGAGAAGCATCTGGGCACTGTCTAACTTCCTGTCTCACTGTCTGGACTTGGGTTGGGGGGGAGCCCCTGTACAGGGGATGCACGGGTGGCTAGTGCTTCTGCTGCTGGCTGGACCTGCTGGTGCAAAGTGGGGGACACAGAGCCGGGAGGGAGCATGGCCGGGGTGCAGAGTCACAGGCAGGCCCGGAAAGGCAAGAAGAAACCAACTGGGGATGCCCTTGTGCCTAGGGAAGCCCACCGCCTCCTCGGTGGGCTGACTTTGGGCCACGTGCACATGCATTTCACCTCGGTCAGAAACAAACCCGGGGAGGGGGTGGGTAGTGTCCCAGGTGAGCACAGCACATGCCGCACACGTTCATTTCTCCCGTGCGGGGCTGCAGGATGCAGGATCGGCGCTCCACAGGCCTGCTGTGTGATGGGCCGCTTCCCGCTTCCCGCTTCCCAGCGGCCAGACGCCTGTTCCGCACCCCCCCTCCCCCCCAGCAGAGACAGGAGGCAGCTCTGCGTCTCTTCTTAGGAGGTTCCCGGGCCTCTACTCTCACTATCTTACAGCCCCAGGGGCCCTGTCCCTAATGCGGTCACCTGGGGGCTCAGCATGTCAACATAGGAATTTGGGAGGACACCTATAGGTCATAATGGGGGGTCAGGAAGGCAGGAAAGCAGAGCCACTCGTTTGCTGGTGGGGCACAAAGCAGATAGTGTGCTATGGGCGGCTGCGGTGCCCCGGCGGAGGGAGCATGGGCTGCCTCCCAGAGCTGACAGGGGTCCCGGCCTAGCCACCCCAAAACCAGGGGCTTCAGCCTCACCAATGCAAGGAGACGAATCCCGTCAACAAGCAGGGGAGCTTGGGAGGGACCCTGGTACCGCGGTGGGAGAGACTCCCCACTCCCGACTCATGGACACAGAGGGGTGGTAAGTGGGCGCTGTCTCAAGCCTCTGACTTTGTACTCATTTATTTTGCAGCATCAGAAACTAATGCAACAGGGTGGGCCAGCCAGAAGAACGTTCTGGAAGTGAGGAGCCGGCCTCAGACAAGGTTCACGCACCACCCTCACTTTCTGGATGGCGAGGTGTGGAGAAGGATTCGGAACCTACAGGCTGGTGGTTCTGTTCTCACCAGGGCCCCCACCCCAGGGCCCACGTGGGTTGGCAGCTCGCCCAGGTCGCCCACCCCGCCACCCCTCCCAGAAGGGTTGGGAAGGCTGGTGCCACTCCGGGTGAGACCCAGTGGGGTGAAGTCTGGCTTTTGTTAAGTATCGTAAGCTCAGTGCTAATCCCCGCCAGGAACAAACATCTAGTCCCTGAAGCCGCTGTGCGCACGGCAGAGGCTCGGCCGGAGGAGCCCAGGGGACAGGGAGGGCGAGGGAGGCCGGTCCACACACCCGGCGAGGCCCGGGCTGCCCTGCAGAGGGCCGCGGCGGAGTTGGCGACAACGGCAGGAGCGGCCTGTGTCCCCGTCCAGGCAGCTGTGACTGCTGGTGTGAGGGTGTGCCTGGCCCCGGAAGCTTTTCTGGGGACAGAACTAGTCCTGTGACGCGGGGCCTCAGGTCTCCCCTCTGTGAGGGACCCCTCACAGCCCTGTCCTTGACTCCACGTTGGAGTCTCGGGCCTTCCGCGACAGGCTCCCGCCCCAGCTGACCGGGAGCAGGGCCATGGGCGCCCACCTGCCACGGCGTCTGTGCTGGCTCTCACGGCGTCCCACACGAAGGCGTGTCTGCCCAGAGCCTGTGATCCTCACCGTGTCTGGGTACAGGGCCTTTGCGGTTGCAACTAGTCAAGGATTTGGAGATGAGAGCGTCCTGCTGGGCCCGGAGTCGGGTGACAGGTGTCCTTGTAGGGAGAGGTGCCCATAGGCAGACGCAGAGAAGCGGCCGTGTGGGGACAGAGGCAGGAGCCGGCCTCTGGCTTTTAGGGGAGCCCAGCCCTGCAACGCCTTGCTTTCCTACTCTGGCCTCCAGAGCTGTGAGAGCTCACATCTGTTTCTGAACGCCCCCCCCAGGGCATGGTTCTGTGCTGAGGGCTCCCCAGACGCTCAGTGGGGTTGGAGCCAAGGAGTCAGAGCGCCCCCCTCCTGTGGGTCCTGGAGGCCGGCAGGCGTCATGTGGAGGCGGCCTGCGTGGAGAGGACGGGGCAGGGCCTCAGCAAGCCCGTGGGTCAGTGTGTCCAGAATTCTCCCGTCGAGGGCGCCTGCCACCCCGAAGCTCTCCTGCGTGGCGGGAAGGAGCCTTGCGTCCACTTTCCATCACTGCCCTGGCACATGACCACAAGCTCAGGGTCCTGCGGTAGCCCAGGCGCCTGACCGCGCAGATCTGGAGGCCAGCAGAGGCTAAGATCTTAGCGAGGGGGGACGGGTTGCTTCATAAAAAGCAGCAAATTTCCCGGCTCCCTCCTGCTGGCCCTCCTCCCTCTGCTTTTTGGCTTTAATGGTCTCCTTCAGCTCCAAATTCAGGTGGCTCTGAATAAAGAAGAGTGAGCACAAACTTGTCAGCCTTCCTCTCGGCAGGATGATGGAGCTCCGTGGGCTGGAGGAGCGCAGGGGTGAGTGTGGGACAGGGTCGTGTCTCCCGTCTGCTGGGCCAGCGCACCTCCTGCTCCCAGAGGAAGTGCCCAGTGCTCATCTCCACCTCGAGGGTGCGGGCAGAGGGGGTCCAGCTGTGCCCAGAGGGCGAATGTAGGCCAGGCAGAGCCAGAAGGTTGGAAGGACGAAGACAGGCACAGAGCTGGCCTAGGATACTTGCGGGGTGATCGGGGACACCACAGGAACCCAGGGACCGGGTGACGCATGCAGGCACGTACACACCCCAGCCAGCCACGGCCCCTCCTGCCAGCCCAAGACCAATGATCTCGGCCTGGCCGGGGTACTCTGAGGCCAACAACGCCCTGTACCGTGGACCCAGATGCAAAGCCACAGTGAAAGGACCATCCCAGAGATCTTTAAACCTCCACCCCATGGACACCTGGGTGGCTTAGTGGTTGAGCGTCTTGCCTTTGGTGCAGGGCATGATCCCGGGGTCCTGGGATCGAGTCCCGCATCGGGCTCCCCACAGGGAACCTGCATCTCCCTCTGCCTGTGTCTCTGCCTCTTTCATGAATTAAAAAATAAATAAATCGTTAAAAAAGATCACGCCTGCCACCCCTGATCACGCAGGCTCCTGGCTGGATGGGAGTAGGCAGGAGGCTCACACTGGCCAGGAATAGGGTGTTGCTGGAGGTAGAGAGGATGAGGAATACTGGTCTCCCTCCTTTGCCACTTGACTCAGTCTCTGGGTGGCTGTGGTTGCCGGGTGGGGAGAATTTTTTATTTAGTAAGTGAAATTGCAGGGTTCTCAGTTAAATTTGAATTTTGGATAAATAAATAATTCTTTAGCATAAGTATGTCCCACGTCATATTTGGGATATACTTATATTCGAGCCATTTTTCTTTCTGATTTTTTAGTTTAACTGGGCATCCTGTATTCATCTGGTGACTGTGGGCAGGTCCAAGGGACCAGAGGGCTGAGGCGTAGGTGTCTGAGTTAAGCAGTCAGGTGGCATCTGGTGCAGGTTTTCTTGTCTATTTGGACGTCACTTATGATACATGTGCTCGGGACACCTGACTGGCTCAGTCGGTTAAGCGTCCAATTCAGAATTCCAGCTCAGGTCACACATGATCTCAGGGTCCTGAGGGGGAGCCCCACGTTGGGCCCCGTGCTGAGTGGAGAGTCTGGTTGTGATTCTCTTTCTGCCTCCCCAGTGCCCCTCCCTTGCTTGTGGGCATGCTCTCTCCCCCCCTCCTCTTGAATAAATAAGTAAATCTTCGAAAAATAAATAAACAGAAATTTTAAAAAGAATTTTTAAAAAATATTTTATTTATTTATTCATGAGAGACACACACAGAGAGAGGCAGAGACACAGGCAGAGGATCCCAGGGTCCTGGGAACAAACCCCACATTGCATCAGGCTCCCTGATCAGCGGGCAGCCTGGTTCTCCCTGTCCTTCTGCCCCTCCCCTGCTTATGTTCTCTCTCTCTCTCAAATAAATAAATAAAATCTTTAAAAAATTAAAGTTGAGGAAAACTTAAAATATTTATTCATGCACTTAACAATAATGAAATTCAAAAAAATAAAAAATAAAAAATACATTAGTGGTTAACTACAAGTAACATGTTTTTATGAAAGATAACTTTCTTTAAAAAAAAAAAGCAACCCGGGATCCCTGGGTGGCGCAGCGGTTTGGCGCCTGCCTTTGGCCCAGGGCGCGATCCTGGAGACCAGGGATCTAATCCCACATCAGGCTCCCGGTGCATGGAGCCTGATTCTCCCTCTGCCTGTGTCTCTGCCTGTGTCTCTGCCTCTCTCTCTCTCTCTGTGACTATCATGAATAAATAAATAAAATCTTTAAAAAAAAAAAAAAGCAACCCACCAGAATTAGCAAGAGGAATGATTTGGTTTTACATTTTTGCAAGTCTTTTTACTATTTGGCTTCATGAAAGACTCCGGAAGACAGATGGATTCTTATATCTGCTTTGTCTTCACCCATTTAAAGAGTATGATTCATTGTTTGTGGTGTATTCACAGAGATTCGCATCCATCACCACAATCAATTTAATTTTATTTTTTAAAAAATATTTTATTTTTTATTTTTTAAAAGATTTTATTTATTTATTTATTTCATGAGACACACACACACACACACACACACACACACACAGAGGCAGAGACACAGGCAGAGGGAGAAGCAGGCTCCACACAGGGAGCCCGATGGGGACTCGATCTCAGGACCCCAGGATCACACCCTGAGCCCAAGGCAGACGCTCAACCACTGAGTCACCCAGGTGTCCCACCACAATCAATTTTAGAACGTTTTCATCACCCCCCCAAGAAGTCTCATACCCATTAGCAATCACTCCCCATTCCTCGAGTCCCGGCCCCTGGCCACCACGGACCTATTCTGTCCCCATGGATTTGCCTGGTCTGCCCGTTTATGTAAGTGGAATCGTGTGATATGTGGCCTTTGGTGTCTGGCTTCCTTCACTGAGCACCGTGTTTTCGAGGATTAGTCGTGTCATAGGGTGTGTCAGGGCTGTGCTCCTTTAATGGCTGAGAATGGATTCACCATGTGGATTTGCCACATTTTGCCCAGCCACTGATGGGCATCTGGATTGCTTCTACTTTTTGGTTGTCATGTGTCATGCTGCTGGGCACATTCACGCACAAGTGTCTAAGTACATAATTGTTCTCACCTCGCTGGTGTGTATTCCTAGGACCACGCATGGGGACTGCTGAGTCATTCCACCATGGTGCTGAATCATCAGGGGGGTGTCAGACCGTTTTCCAAAGTGGTCACACCATGTTATGTGTGCACTGGTGATGTGTAAGGGCCCCGCTTTCTCCACATCGTCACCAACACTTGCTTCATCTGCTGTTTCGATTACAGCCGCCCTAGTGGGTGTGAGGGCACATCTCACGGTGATTGCACTTCCACCATGACTGTGCCGGCGAGCATCCTTTCACGTGCTTTCTGGCCATGTGTACGTCTTCTTTGGATAAATGTCTATGGAGGTCATTTGCTTATCTTTAAAATAGGTTGTCCATTAAATAAAATTGTAATAGCTTTTTATAAAGTTTTGAGAGGAGTCTCTTACCAGATATATGGTTTGTAAACACGTTCTCCCGGTGTGTGGAGGGCCTCTTGACAAGTTGGATACACAAACCTCAAGAAGGTGAAGAATTTCCAAGACATGTTAATCTGGGAGCGCTGGCGTTTAGAGGGAAGTCTAAACCCTGAGAGTCTTTTCACTAACCCAGGGAGTGATGGTTAAGTATGGGATGGAGAAGAAAAGAGGATTGAGCCTGGGGTCCCCCAGTGTTTAGAGTCAGGGGCATGATGGGGAGCCGGCCGTGGCACGAGTTGCTGCAGCCGCCGACAGAGGAGGACAACCTGTTCTGGAACCCAAGTGAAGAAGGTCTTCCGGGGAGACAGTAATCAGCTGTGACAATGAAAAATGTCTCCAGATACTGCAGAGCATCCCGCAGGGGGCAAAAGCACCCCAGCTGAGAACCCCAGGTGGATTGAGGGGCTGTGTCAGTTACCTCCTATTCACCCCGTCTTGTGGGGATGGTGGACGCTCAATACCCGGAACTGGACAGATGAGACCAAGAGTGGTTTACTGTCCCGTGTCCTAAGGGCCCAGGCCACGCAGGGCCATAGCTGTCGTGCTTGGGAACAGCGTGAGCCAGCAGGGACCGTGAGGTGACAGGAGGGCAAGGGCCCCCTGGTTCCCCGTGTGAATCATCTCTTGGGCCCACCGCTCAGGGACAGGTGGGGGCTGTGCTCCGTCTGGTAAGGAAGAGTCCGTGGAAGCCGGGCGCGGAGAGGGGGAGTCTGCCGTTGGGTTTCAGATGTCAAGGCAGCAGGCAACATCGGTTCTTAATCTGAGGCCTTACATGGAAGGCGCCTGGGGTCCCGTGTGGTGACGGCCAAAGCCCTTCCTGGGGGGTGACCCAGCATTGCCAACAGCATCACAGTGTGAACGCGCAGGGCGTGGGGCTCCCCGGGACCATTGCTCTCCTGTCCTCTCACCTGAGTGCGGCAGGTGACTGCCTTTTCCAAACTGCATTCACCTGTGCACGTCTTTGCGGCTGGTCCCGCCCGGGGCCCAGACTCCTCCGGCTCCTCGCGTGGCTGCTGGTCGGAGCGGAGTCTCGGTGGAGAACGTGTCTCACAAACGCTGCTTTAAAATTTTTTTAACTATTTTTTTTTATTAGAGTTCAATTTGCCAACGTATAGCATGATACCCAGTGCTCATCCCATCAAGTGTCCCCTCAGTGCCCATCACCCAGTCACCCCCACCCCCCGCCCACCCCCTTCCACCACCCTTGTTCGCTTCCCAGAGTTAGGGGTCTCACATCCTGTCTCCCTCTCTGATATTTTCCATTCATTTTCTCTCGTTTCCCCTATAATCCCTTTCACTATTTTTTATATTCCCCAAATGAATGAGACCATATAATGTTTGTCCTCCTCCGATTGACTTACTTCGCTCAGCATAATACCCTCCAGTTCCATCCACGTCGAAGCAAATGGTGGGTATTTGTCATTTCTAGTGGCTGAGGAATGTTCTTCCCCCTCCCGGGGACCCACACCCTTAACCTCCCCCCGCACAGCGCGCACACAGCTTTAAAGGCGGTTAAGGCTCCACCAGCGAGGCGATCGTGAAAACCTCACAACTAGACGCTGCAATTCCCGGCGAGTCACGACAGCGCTTGCGTGTGCCCGCTGCGTTCTCCCGGCGGTGACGCTCCTGCTCCTGGGGCGCGGGCCCAGCAAAAGGGCCGAGCACATTCCCTGAGTTCCTCTCAGGGAACAAGGTGTCACCCTTTCTGCCCTGGAGGTTGACCTGCCGTGAAGCGTGATTCACCGGAAAGAAAACATTTTGTGTGCTGGGTGGGCGCCAGCTGTGGAAGGAGCGCGGGCCGCCCCGGGCTGCAGGCCGCTCCTCCACTTGGCCCGGGCCGGATGGCGGAAAATCAGCGCTTGTGCTCGGCTGACCAAACGCTCCTGACAATTGCCCCGCAGAAGACCATTCCATGTGCCGACACATGACTCACTGTGGACGCGGCTCCGCTGGTGCAGGGCAGTGGCAGCTGGGGGTGCCCCCCACCCCGGGCGCCTGTTGGCTTAGGTGGCACAGAGCCGAGCTTCCGTGTGTCTGTGTGTATGTTTAACACTTGAAAAAGCTCTTTATTATGAACACGGGGGAGCTCTGGGTTGACACGGCTCCTCCGTCTGTGGTCTGCGACAGGTTGTCAGGCTCTCCTCTTCTGCCACGACCTTGACCCTTTCTGGGAACATCGCTCACGGGTTTTGCAGAATGTCCGTCACGGGTTTGTCTGATGAGTCCTTACGATTAGATCAAGGTCATGGATTCGGGAATCCCTCCGTGCATCATCCCCCGGGGGGTTCATGCTGTTGATGCGCTGACCTTCCCCTGCTTCACGGGGTGGCTGCCCCCCAAAGTCCCTGCTTTTGTCCTAGTCATTAGCAAATATCTGGGGAGACACTTTGGTATGTGCACCTGTTCCGTCCCGCCGTAGACATGCTGGAGCGCCGAGCCTTTGGCTTCAATTCCAGAAGTCCTTCCGGGAGCCTCCCCCCCTCCTCTGCAGAATCCAACTCAGGCGGCCAACGACGTCCAGGCAAAGTGTTTCTAGAGCATGCTGTGGGTTAGCAGACCCAGGATAAGTGTTACAACGTGGACATGGCAAGGTGACACAATTATGTGAGCGGTTCCAAGAAGCCGCTCTGTCCAGACGTTCCCGCGGGAGACACGGCCCACGGAGGCTGCTCCCGTCTTAGGTTCTGGTCACAAATGTGACTTTTAGGATGAAGATCAAAAGGTGCCTGCATCAAAGCCGCATCACAGCCACCAGCATGTCACTTTGTCAAGAGGAATGTGTGCAATTAATAAAGAGGCAGGGCAGGCTGGGAACCCAATTATAACGACCACACCGACATCACACAGTGTGTATCACCAGCGCAGCATACACGTGGCTCCCAGGGGCGCCGCCAATCATCTCTGACATGCGTGCCCTCCGCCCCGGCTTTACACCTTCGGGGACCACCATAAATGTCAGTTCCGGGCCCTTCCGAGCTTGGCGGTACCCCTGGGTCAGGGGTGTGGAGAACCGCGAGGGTGTTCCTCGTGCTGGCACCTGCTTTGTTCTCACTGCGCTGGTGGTACACACTGTTCAGCTTTCAGGAAACGTAGGAAGGAGATGGAGGGTCGCGTTTACGGGTGGCCTGTGCTCCGTGGGGCGGGCTGGGTGCAGCCGTGGGCCTGGAGGCTGGTGGGCGCCACGGAGAGCAGCCACCGGCCCTCTGCTCTGGGCGGGGTGCCCTTCCTGCCTCCCTGGCCCGGTGGCAGGGCCCCTTAGCTGCTAGCACGCTCAGAGAGGGGTCTCTCAGTCCAGAAGTTTCCAAGTGGCCCGTCCCATGCTGGCAGTGCAGACTGGTGGCCTCAGTCCTCGCAGGACACAGGCTCCCTGGCAGCAGCAGAGGGCAGGGATCGTGAGCTCGGCTTCCACCCCCAGGGCCCAGCCCCAGACCTGCCCCCCATCTTCTCAGTGAAGCTCTTTGTGCAGGTGAATCGTGGGAGGCGCTCAGGAGACCTTTTGGCAGAGAAGCACGCTCAAGCTCCAAAAGTCTCGCGGGCTTCCGGTACATTCGAACAGAATGTCCTGTTTACTCAGTGCTTGATGTTGACCGTGGGGCATTCAGCGTCGGAGGGTTGGGTTCCGTGTTAATGAAGCGTTTGGCTCAGGCTGGGAGGGACGGGCTGGGGGGGTGCTGGACCTACATGGTCTGCGCGCCCCAAGTGCAAGCCCTGGGGATGGAAACCATAGGTAGCAAGATGTGCTGAACACGTGTGTGCGGCTTCTTCCCTGCAAACTTCAAAGGGAAGTCTAAAAGTTAGTTTGGCGATGAGAACACTTGCATGTCATCACAGCTGATTGCAAGCCCTCTTTGAGAGGCTTTCAGGTGAGGGGCTGGAATAGTTTCTGAATTAGTTGTCATTGCTGCGATGAGGAGCAGCTGTGTCCCTTCCCCTGGGCTGGGAAGAGTCTGCAGAAGCGGGCCTCATGAGCCCCCCAGGCCAGTGGGGCAAGCAGGGAAGGGGGGGCGCCAAGGGGCTTTAGGTCAGTGTGCTTACCGGGTCCAGAGCCCTGCTTGTCCTGGGCTGGGGCCCACCCCAAAATACGGCACTGCCTGGAGCTTGTGGGCCAAGCCTGGAGTCAGACCAGCAGGGGCTGCTTTACATGTCACATCTACCTTCTCGCATCCATACTTTTCCATGTACTGGGGCCCCTGGGATGACCCTGGGGCCACCTGGATAATTCAGGTCAGGTGACTAGAACCCTTAATTCCCTCTTGCCAGGTAACCTGACACCTGTCACATCTTGGAGGGGAGGATATGGACATCTTTGGCGGTCCATTATTCTGCCCACCACAAGACCCATCCCTATGAGGTTTTGAGCCCTGGGGCGGAAGACGTGGCATTTTGCTGCAAAGAGGAGGCTCTCGGCATATCTGCAGCTGGCTGGCTGGGCGGATGGCTGGCCAGCATAAGGGGCCAGCATCTCACGCGCTACCTGCAGACATGAGCAAGACATGAGCAAGACATTGAGGTGAACACAAGCCTTGTTCATATCTCTGGAGCAGCCTTGCCTGTTCGAAATGGAACGAGAGTGTCCCCTAGCCACATGGGCGGATGAAGAAACAGGTGAGAGGAAGTTTTATAATAGATTTAACCCACCCTTTCCAAAATCTCATCACTCTAATGTGATCTGATTTCTAAAAACTAGGAGATGGTATAAGGCCAGTGCTAAACCCTCAGTGCTCTGTGACCCAAAGGAGATGAGATCCCTGTACAGGGCCCTCTGGGACTCTGTGCCAAAGAGCAGCAAAATCCCTGCTTCAACGTGTCCCCCCACTGGGGCATGTGGCCCGCCGCTCTCCCCAGCCGTCCCACTGAAGTAAACTCCTCGAATTCTGTGGTGGTTGAGTCACTGTGTATCCCAGGGCCTGGCTTCCTCTCCACAGGCAGTTGGGGTTCGTGAAAAGACCTCTTAAGGGGGCCAGCCGGTTGCAGGGAAAAATAGAGGCATCCTGGCAGGTGGCCGTAAGGTCCCTGCCCCTTTTTTGGACAATTTGACATCTCCCAGTAGAACAGTGACAGGTGAAGCCTGCTGGACCAGGCAGATGGCACAAGAAAGCCACGCTGCAGTGCTCTTGTGCCAGCAAAGAGGCCTCGCAATGCAGGCTGATTAACCGGGCCTGGAAGGGCTGCGTGGCTTTTCTCAAATTAACAGGAGATAGCAGAGTCCTCATCCTTTGTAATCTTCACTCACTGTCCTCGGTCACCTCTGTGCTCGTGAAAGGATGAGAAGGCACACATTTTGGAGAATAAAATTCTGAGATAGCATAATGATGCTCTGCAGGTCTCCATGGGATAAATGACCAGGAATCAGAAGTTGTTCTGGGTTCGAGTCTAGTTCTGTAAGGCTGTGTGGATACATGGGAAAACAAGTCTGGGGCTTGGGGCGACCCAGGGAAATTCTGGAGGGGTCTGTCGTCTGGGGAGGCAGGAGAGCCTGTATGGCCAGGACTCCGAGACTTCTGGGGCTCTCCACGAACGGTGGGGCTCCAGCAGGAGTGCACAAAGCCCCAAAGCTCTGGGCAAACAAGAGATGCCGAAAGAGGCCGCAAATAGGTGCCACCAGGTCTGTCCACCGGGCAGTAAGCGACTGCGGGCGGAAGAAGGGAATTTGCAGTAGAATTTGTGTCTACACTTCACAGAGTTCAGAGCAGATCAATGAGACGCCAGAGAGCAGAGCCCCCCATGGGTGTCTGTCAGGACTCTCAGGAGCCTCTGTGTGCTCCCTTGAAGTCCTCCCTGCTGCCTGGGATGTGGATAATCCTCAGGAAAGACTATCCCTGGGCACGGTAGGACAGCCTCCTGAGACGTGGTGTGGCTATGTGCACAGGTGTGGCCAGAGCGTCCCTCGCCATGCAGGCCCTCTTGACTTCGCGTTGCTGGAATTCTCTGCAGGGACTCTCAGATTGGCCTTCAGATGCCTCCATTTCCGGAGGCATCAAAATCAAGCTCAAGAAGCCCTCTGCCCAGATCTCATCGACAGCACCTACATTTGGGGAAATTGCTTGCTCCTCGAGGTCTGCCAAATTTCCTGGTTCCCTGGAGCCTCCCGGAGGGCCTTTCCTCGCCCCTCGAAGGCCCAGTACCAGCGCTATTTCCCTGGGAGGGCTTGGTGGCTGTGGATTTACAACCAAAAGCAACTTTTCTTCCTTAAAGTGGCCAATCCCACCCAGTTCAGGGAGGCCTGTCTTCTGTGTGACCCTCCCGTGAGGCCCTGGACGCACAGCCACTTGCATCCTGGTGAAAAAAGATTCTTATTGAACCCACACAATTAAATATTTTGCCATGAAAAGTAAGAGCTTCTGAATCCCTGGGGCTCAGTGACGATCACAGCATTTTTAAATGTTTAATTTCAGCTTCGGAAAGTAGTTTTACTCAATTGCTGTGGACTGTAGATGGCTGGACAAGAGGTGGGGCTTCCTGGTGTATCCAGAAAATGGAACTCGAGCACGATGTCAACCAAACCCCAAACAATACGGACAACCACGTTTCCCGCCAAATCCTCTTAGTCCCAAGTGAAAAGTTCTGTTTTGCTTGACCTCAGCCCTTGTGAAGGCTTCTGCTTCTGGCTTAAGAGATTCTGGAAATCCTGACTCAGACAGCCACTGCCATCTGAAAGCCATCTGAGCTCAGAAATCTGTTCTCAGCTGTTCATTCTGTGCAGCGTTAAGGATCCAGAGAGCCTTCTCGGCCTTTCCCGGGGCCGAGGCTGCGGGAGGCAGGTGGCCTGGGTGCGGAGCAGGGCCCGGCGGGAGGAACAGAGGTCAGCCCCCGCCACCACCTAGCAGCTCTGGTTACCTTCTTACTGAGAGTTTTCGGATCTGAACGGTCTGATGAGGGTTCATAATGAGAATAAGGTAACTTCCTGGGGAATCTGGTTGTTTTAAGGCCACACAAAACGAAGTCATAAAACCATTCCAAAAAATTTGTTTACACAGAATGTCTCTAAGGCTAACAATTAAAGCCTATCTTAAGGCACTGAACTGAATATGACATCTGATTTTGTAACAGTGGATGGATGTAATTTTTATAAAGGGAAAACAATCTCAAAATAGAACATATAATTATTCTGAGATAAATCTTTTTTTATTTATTTTAATTTTTAAACAAGGTTTTATTTATTCATGAGAGACACAGAGAGAGACAGAGACATAGGCAGAGGAGGAAGCAGGCTCCATGCAGGGAGCCCCATGTGGGACTTCATCCTGGGACCCCAGGATCATGCCCTAAGCCAAAGGCAGATGTTCAGCCACTGAGCCACCCAGTGGCTTTTTTTTTTTTTTAAACCAATAACATCGAGTAGAGAGATTCGAGAAGTCTAGGGTAGACATCTGTATTCTTTTTTTTTTTAAAAGAAGTTCAGAGATTTTTTTAAAAAGATTTTATTTATTTATTTATTCATGAGAAACACAGAGAGAAGCAGAGACACAGGCAGAGGGAGGAGAAGCAGGCTCCATGCAGGACTCAATCCTGGAACTCTGGGATCACATCCTGACCCAGAGGAAGACATTCAACTGCTGAGCCACCCAGGCGTCCATAGACACCTCTATTATACAATTTCATGGGTAGCTCTGATGTGCATCTCCCATTAAGAATCTCTGGTCTAGAAAATGTTTGAATTAGAAAAGAAAGGTAGAGACCCACTAAACATTCTGAGTTGTGGCTGAGATTATGGCTGCTTACTCCATTTCCTTGTGGGCAGAGGCACAGCACCCCCAGGGTACTGAGAAGTACAGGACACAGGACAGAATTATTTCATAAAGGGGTTTGATCATTATGTTCTCCTATGCTCACAACTATTACGGAAAGCCAGGGCATTAAAGAGGATTCTGGAGACGTGTGCCCGGGTGACTCAGTTCAGCATGTGAGTCTTGATTTGGGCTCAGGTCATGATCTCGGGGGCATGAGATGGAGCTCTGTGTTAGGCTCTGTGCTCAACAGGGAGGCTAGTTGAGATTCTCTCTCTTCCTCTCCCCCTCCCCTACTCGTATTCTCTAAGTAAATAAGTAAATAAAATCTCAAAAAAAAAAAAAAAAAAAGATTCCAGAGAGGGAAAAACAAAGTGACTCTACAGCTGAGAAAACTCGCAGATGCATCTTGGCCTCGTGGTCAAGGCGACTGAGTTGCATGGATGTCAGCACCCCTGCTAGGAGGTGCTGAGAGAGAGCCTCACCTCCATAACATTACTCCCCCAAACCCATAACCCCAGTGTAATCACTGGGAAACATAAGACAAACCCAGACTGGAGGACATTCGGCATGACCTCCAACCAATACTTTCTGAGGCTGTCGGGTCATGAAACACAGGGAGGCAGTTGAGGCCAGAGGACACCAGGGCCCCAGCCCACTAGGTGGTCTCCAGGGACAAAAACATGACATTGATGGGAAAACTAGTGAAATCCAAGTCAAGCCTGGAATCTGGTCAGTAGTAACACGCCACTCCCGGCCTCTCAGTAGTGACAAATACACTACAGTTATGTAAGACGTTATCGGGGGAGCCCAGGTGAGGGGTATTCGGGGCTCGCTGTACTATCTTTGCAACTTCTCTGTAAAACTAAAATGATTCCGAAATAGAAAGTTAATTTTGGAAAACTACTAAAGATCAGAAAGCTGGCACACTGGCGCTCGGCACATTGAAAATGCACACGTCACTTAAATAACGGTGAATAGCTGGGACATTTGGATCAGAAACGTTTAACGTAGGAAATATTATCCCAGAAGGTCATTCTCCCTGCGCGTTTAGACAACGGTCAAGTCCTCTAGGTTCCCATCACGGTTTTCTGACAAAAGCATCTGCATCTTTCAGTGAGGAAGTCAAATGGCACAGCGGTGTCCACCACCGACAAACCCTCCGCTGTGCCGATGTCAGCCAAGACGTCCTCATCCTTCAGCTCCTGACCTTCTGGCGAGATGGACACGTGACCTCTTTGCCCATGGTCATCATCCAGGTGTGTCACCTTAACGATGACTTCCTTTGGACACAAGCTTACAGGGGTCTTCTTAGGTGACATCAACTCTGAGTTATCCAAGGGGCATTTGAGAAGTAACATTATTTCCAGGCCGGTGTTAGGTTTTCTCCAGTACGGAGCCGTTTGGTAGATAATTACTGGGTCACTTAAGGATTGGGGTGGTGGGACGGGGTAGGTGCCGGCATGAGAGGGCTGTTCATGATGGGAAGAACTGAAATGTCTCGTGGATGCCTGGCCTTTCCCTGATGTTCCCGCGACTGCCACGTGGGGGCAGAGACTGATGCCCCTGGTCTTTGCCTGTGTGTGTGTGTGTGTGTGTGTGTGTGCTCGCATGCACGCCTCCGGCAGTGTAGCTCTGCACCCCACCTGCCTTGCTCCTTCCCCTCCCCACCTTTCCCCACCTCCCCGCATCCCCCAGCCCCCTGGCTACTCTAGGCCTTCGGGGTGGTCCTACTCCTGGCTTCCTTCTCGGGTGCCCGGGAGAGGGATCTGAGTGAGTGAGTCGTGAGTGAGTTGCAGGATCCAGCAGTATTGGCAACGGTTCACAGTTCAATAAACATTGGATGAGTTTAATAGGAAAAAAAAAAAAAACACCTCACCTCAAAAGAAAGAAACAGTCCTCTCTCCCACAGAGTTACAAAATCTGGATTACAATTCAATGTCAGAAAGCCAATTCAGAAGCACTATTATACAGCTACTGGTGGCTCTAGATAAAAGCATAAAGGACTCAAGAGACTTCATGACTACAGAATTTAGATCCAATCAGGCAGAAATTAAAAATCAATTGAATGAGATGCAATCCAAACTAGAAGTCCTAATGACGAGGGTTAACGAGGTGGAAGAACGAGTGAGTGACATAGAAGACAAGTTGATGGCAAAGAGGGAAACTGAAGAAAAAAGAGACAAACAGTTAAAAGAACAGGAAGATAGATTAAGGGAAATAAACGACAGCCTGAGGAAGAAAAACCTACGTTTAATTGGTGTTCCCGAGGGCGCCGAAAGGGACAGAGGGCCAGAATATGTATTTGAACAAATCATAGCTGAAAACTTTCCTAATCTGGGAAGGGAAACAGGCATTCAGATCCAGGAAATAGAGAGATCCCCCCTAAAATCAATAAAAACCGTTCAAAAAAAGAAAAAGGGTTTTTTTTTTTGTTTTTTTTTTTTCCCAAGAATAGCCAGAGGCAGCTGCCCTTTAATGGGGGTAGTTAGTGCAGGAAACAAGTCAGGAGCCTTTAAGGCCTGACAGCACAATATGGCAGATTTTTGAAGTAACTGCAGGTTCAGGAGATGGGCACAGGTGAAGAGCTGGGCATCCAGCCACTCAGTCACAGTGAGCTCTCTGCCAACTCCCTGCCAGCATCCAAAACAGATTGGGTGGGGCACAGAGAGATTCCAAGTCCAGCGCCAGGAGCCCACAGAACAGCATGGAAGGTGACTCAGGTGAGGCTGTCAATGAGCGAATCCCGCATGCTGGTAGCGATGGTGCTTGGCTGGGCTTCGTTCAGCTTGAAGACACTCTCCACCACTGACAGCTCTGTGCTGGTTGTGTCCAGGCCACAGAAGGCAAACCAGTCATTCACCACCATCCCAGCGGCAATCACCTCGCTGCCTCGGTTCACAGTGCCTGCCACAGGGGAACCTGAAGAAGAGAGGACAGCTCGTCTTGGTCTTCAATTGAAGTCTTGGGATGTACCAGCCCTCCCTGATTGCTGAACACAGAGTAGCTGCCTACTAGCACCTGGTCAGCCACGGTCTGTCTAAAGACTTCCACCTTGAGCACGTCAGCCAGGATTTCTTCTGTTTCTCTGTTTCTGTTTTTTTTTTTTTTCCCTGCATGGGGCAGGGCGGGGGCGGGGGAAGGCTGCTCAATGGGAAGACTGCTTCTCCCTCTCTCTCTGCCCCTCTCCTCCATTTCTGTTTCCCCTCTCTCTCCTCTCCTCTTCCTTCTCAAATAAATAAAATCTTCTAAAAAAAAATTCCAGTCACCAACATACACACTGTAGCAAACACTGCTGGTACCTAGCTAATATGCATTCTTCTTTACCTTTCTTCTTCCTAATAAAAACTTAAAAGGTTAGCCGCAGCATTCACCTTCCTAGGCTTAGTATGACCCTACGGAGCTATCATGGCAGTCCCATTCTTTTGTGTGACTGGCTAATGTGTGGGTAGTTGCTGCTATTCTGGCCAATAAATTATGAAGGATGATTTGCTGGAGAAATTTTGGGTACAACTTCCTAAAGAAAACATCCAAGGAAGCAAAATATCTTTCCTATGTCTCCAGACTTTGTCATGCATAAATAGACACGTCAACTCGTGCCTTCTGGAGGAAACAGACCTATGATGACACCAACTCTAAGGCCAACAGAAGGGAGCAGTTTTTTTATGGGAGGAGGAGGTGGGTGACGTGGGACATGGAGCGAGTGTTGACTGTACCAAATTAAGATCTGCTCACCCCCACCGTAGCCAGATTTTAAAAGCTCTTCAGCCAAAGGTCAATTCTATCCAAGCACGTTTGTTTTGCTAATAATTTCATTCTAGTGTTTATTTATTTTTATTTTGATTTATTTATTTATTTATTTATTTATTTATTTATTTATTTATTTATGATAGTCACAGAGAGAGAGAGAGAGGCAGAGACACAGGCAGAGGGAGAAGCAGGCTCCATGCACCGGGAGCCCGACGTGGGACTCGATCCCGGGTCTCCAGGATCGCGCCCTGGGCCAAAGGCAGGCGCCAAACCGCTGCGCCACCCAGGGATCCCTTTTTATTTTGTTTTTAAAAGATGTATTTATTTATTTGAGAGAGAGAGAGTGAGTGAGTGAGTGCATGCAAGCAAGTGAGGGGAGCGGTGGAAAGAGAACCCTCATGCAGAGGCCCAGCTGAGCAGGGAGTGTGTCCCCGGGGCTCGATCCCAGGACCCTGAGATCATGACCTGCGCTGAAATCACGAGTCAGAGGCCTAGCCGACCAAGGCAGCCAGGCACCCCTCATGGTGGTTTTTAAATGTCGTTGGCCTAGTCAATGAGCAATAAACACCATCAAACTTTCACAGTGTGCACCCCTCATAGCTGGAGCATCGGGGACGCAGGTCCTACAGGAGATGGGACTCCCACCAACCCCAGTGCTGCCCCGTTGGCAGCAGTCTGGGCAGTCTGCTGTGGCACCCAACTCACCAGCAGTGTACCCCAGTTCCCCCTGGAGGCCCTCCCTTACCCTTCAGTCGTGAGCACTAAGCCTGGGCTTCAGGAGGGGCGTGTGCTGTGACCCGCGTGTGGCTAAGGACAATATTGTGTTCCTCTGGGTTCAGGCATGTGGAAACCATGTTGTACCAGGTGTAGGATCCTGGTTCCTTTTTAAAGCTGAATAACATCTGGCATAGTGAACTTTCACATTGAACTTCACCCACAGGTTCAGAAAGCCAATCAGATGCTATTGAAACTTTATAAATATTGGACACAGCACACGCCTGTGACCTGGTTCTTAAGTAAGGGATGTTGGATCCCACCCATAGAAATTCCGGTTCGATGGGTCTGGGGTGTGGCCTGGGCACGAGGTGGTTTCAAAGCTCCCGTTTCAAAGCTCCCGGGTGATCCTAGTCTGCAGCCAAGGTTGAGAACCACTGCCCTGGGGCCTGCTCCTCAGTCTGCTCCTGAGATTCCAGGGGAGGGCAGGAAGCAGGCAGGGTGGGAAGGCTTCCTGGAGGAGAGGCCATGAGCCTCAGGAGGAGAGAGGAGGGCTTGAGCAAAGGCACAGGACAAGAGGCACCATTGAGGGTCCCTCTCAGAGAACCAGCTGATGTCCCTGGACGTTGTGCTTGGGATCTTTTGGGTGCAAGTGAGAAAAAACGGATACACGTGCATTTCAGGGCAAAGGGGTTTGCTGGTGTAGGCACTGGCCTGGATGGGGAGCGAGGGGGGACTGGGGGACCTCAGCCTCCCCGAGGGGTATCCTGAATCAGAATCTTCCTGCTAACCAACCAGACCCCTGGGGGGGAACTCGTCTGCACATTAAGGTTGAAGAAGCATGGCTTTAGGAGATGGAAAATGAGGACGGAAAAGTAACAGGAGGGGCTATCCTGGCTAGCCGGGGGTTTCCTGCACGCCGGTACAGTAATTGTTACCCACAGATCTCGTCTCCTCGATTTTCAAGTCTGTGCGAGTCCCAGGAGCGTCAGTTTATTGGTGCAAGCAAGGGGCATGTGTATGGCACAGTGTCCCACATGGGCCCCTGCCTGGCGCCCCGGGTTCCCCCAGCTTGTCCCTCAATTGAACAGTGCCTTCCTCCTCTTTCTGTCTCAACATACTGAGCGGCGTGAGCGTTTGACTCATGGGAGGAGCTGGGCTAATCAATAGAAAAAGGAAATCTGGTTTTATTTTTTTTATTTTTTATTTTTTTTAAATTTTTTTAAATTCTTATTTATTTATGATAGTCACACAGAGAGAGAGAATGGCAGAGACACAGGCAGAGGGAGAAGCAGGCTCCATGCACCGGGAACCCGACGTGGGACTCGATCCCAGGTCTCCAGGACCCAGCCCTGGGCCAAAGGCAGGCGCTAAACTGCTGCGCCACCCAGGGATCCCAGGAAATCTGTTTTTAATCGATCATGAGGAATTGCTTGTTTCCATACTTGGCTCTGATCGTGCTCTGTGCTCATTCCCCACACGGTAAGGAGTGTGATGGACTGTCCATCCCGGGTACGTCAGGGACGTGGCCCATCCTTGCTACTCCTGTTCCTACGTCCAGGAAGTCACCTGGAGCCCTGACTTAGCCAACACCGAGGCATCTCTTGGGGGTGGGAGTGGAATACAGGCAGGAATCAACGTTGTCATCAGCTGATCAATAGGTGACCTGTTTACCTTAAAGACGCGTTATTTAATCCAGACAGTGGACGTGTGGACACTCCGTGTTCCACTCCACGGAACTCCCAGCCCAAGCAGGTGAACTCGTACCTGCACGAAGCTTATGTAACTAGGCACCTTCTCCAGAGCCCGCAGCGGCCTCCCTAACCTCCTGCTCCTGAACGCCATTTCAAACAATCGTCCACAAAAACACGCAAATGAGAGAAAAGGTGGCACTGATCTGACCTCTTTGCCCTGGGAGGGTGGAGCCTCGATGTGTTGGCTGTTCTGCATATATCTGGGAATGCCCATTGAAGTGTCTGCTTTTTTGGGGTCGCAGATCAATTTTATCAAGCAGGCAATTTCACAGATACAAAATCTGGGAATAATGACAACCAACAGACCACACCTGGGAAAAGAAGCATTTTTTAAAAATGGGAATGAGTCTGGAATTTGAATGCTGAATAGTTTGAGATTGATTCTTTAAAAAAAAAACTGGATGAGAGGCACCTGCGTGGCTCAGTGGTTTGAGCGTCTGCCTTCAGCCCAGGTCGTGGTCCCGGGATCCAGGGATAGAGTCCCGCATCGGGCTCCGTGCAGGGAGCCTGCTTCTCCCTCTGCCTGTGTCTCTGCCTCTCTCTGTGTGTCTCTCATGAATAAATAAATAAAATCTTAAAAAAAAAAAAAACAGACCGTCAAGACCATCACTCCCATAGTACCCATCCACCAGGTGTTACTAAGTGCGTGAACACCCCATTCTGAAGGTGGAAGTTCTGGGCTGTGTGAAGTGTGCCCTTGCAGGTGTTTATGCATATGCATGTAGAGGTATTTATGTGTGTGCATGTGTTTATGTGAGTGCATGTGTGTGCATGTGCAGGTGTTTATGCATGTATATGCGTGTGCTTCTAGGTGTTTCTGTGTGCTCATGCGCGTGCATGCGGGTGTGGGGCATTTTCTCTGGAGTCAGCACCACTCTCTCTTCTCACGCTGGCCTCTTTGCACCTTTTCTGTAGATCCTGGAACGGGGCAGGGATGTTGGATCCATGAGAGAGAGGGTACATGAGGGAAAAAACCAAAGCTATTTAAAGGAAATAATAAGCAGTATTTATAAAAGTCTGAGACCAAATTCAGTCTGTGCAGTTTATGCAAATTATATATAAATTTTGTGCTACTACACGTTGGCATCTCCAGCTTTTTTACATCTATAGATTGTCCTTTGGAATTTTGGATTGGAAGCCGGCCTAGGCCACTCTGATGCCAACAGATCGCTGGCCGCTGGTCCTCATTGTGGCCCGGCAGCCTGGCCCATGGTGTGCGCACACAGTGCTGTGACCTTCGCACAATAAAGGTGAGCTCTCTCACAGGGATGCTGTCTCAGACAGAATCTGTGTTATTCTACAGGGAGTTCAATGTGGGTGAGGGAAGAAAGGTTTTTTGTTTGTTTGTTTGTTTGTGGGGTTTTTTTTTTTGAAGCTAAGAATGCAGGTGACATTCAGCCTTTAGCAAACAGGAGGCTCCCAGGAACAGTGTCCTTAGGTGTCTCTCCTACGGTGGATTCATGTTGGAAGGTCCTAGGTGGCTTGGAAAATATGATTAGAAAATAATTTAATTTAAAGAATATGTTAGAGGGGCGTCCGAGTGGCTCAGAGGGTTGTCTGCCTTCGGCTCAGGTTGTGATCTCAGGGTCCTAGGATGGAGTTCTGCATCGGGCTCCCTGCTCAGTGGGGAGCCTGCTTCTCCTTCTCCCTCTGCTCCTCCTCCTTGCTCGTGTGCATGCACTCTCTCTCTCTCAAATAAATAAATAAAATCTTAAAAAAAAAAAAGAATGCAATAGAACCTAATACATCTCACAGATGGTTAACACAATCCAGGGGCCTGTAGACAAGATGTGAACCCCTTTTAATGGGACCAGAATCAGGAGGAGTAAGTCCTGTACCTTGGTGTCAGGGGCACTTTCAGAGATCGGAACTCTGGGGAAGGCCCCACATAGGGCGTGCCAGGGTCCTGGGGCCCTTTCCTTGACCTGGGGCAGCAGCTCTGCCAGGGTCCTGGCAGCCCAGCCACGAGCTCAGGGCAGCCCGCTTGAGGGTGG
Organism: Canis lupus dingo; assembly: GCF_003254725.2. Classification (NCBI taxonomy): domain Eukaryota; kingdom Metazoa; phylum Chordata; class Mammalia; order Carnivora; family Canidae; genus Canis; species Canis lupus. Next base: position 38,913,547 of record NC_064248.1, read on the forward strand.
ACAGGTGTGCGACCCCCATGGCACACCTTGGGGGCAGGGGCCTGGCTGCCGGAGACCCAGGGAGGTGGCTGGAGAGACCAAAGGTTTGGCCTGAACCTGTGTCTTCCTTCGTCGTTTACTAGAGGCCTGGAGACCAATGACAGCCTCCTGAGCCTCTGTAGCCTCGCTCTAAATGAAGAGCTAACACTTGAGGTGGCGGGTCCTGGGGTCGCTCTGCGGCTCCGATCAGGACTGTTGGTACAAGGCTTCGTTTAGGCCACCCGGGGAGGACGCTTCTGGCAGCGAATTAGGTTTAAAGCTTTAACAAAAATACCAGCGCACCGGGTCGAGTGGCATCCTACCACGAAATCCACGTCCAGCGAGCCCCTCAGAGTGGGACTGCGTGGATGTGACTCCCACGAGGTCATGGTGGATTCGGGTGGGCTCTCCACCCGATGGCAGGTGTCCTCCAGGGAGGCTGCGTGCAGATGCAGACACGCAGAGTGGGGAGCACTGCGCGGCTGCGGGAACACAGTGGGAGGATGCGGCCGCCTCCCCAGGAAGGCCAAGCTCGGCCCGCAGCACCCTAAGCTAGAACAAGCAGGGAGGACTCTGCCCTAGAGCCTCTCGTGGGGGGAGGTCTGCTGACACCCTGATTTAAGGCATCTGGCTTCTGTGGCTCCGGAGGATAAATTTCTGCTGTTGGAGCCTTCCCAGGCTGTGCGGCCTTGTGACCGCGGCCCTGGGGACACAGGCGTAGGTGCCCAGAGGGGCTGGGGCACATCCCGGAGGAGGGATGCCCACGCCCCTGGGGACTCGCCTTTGCCCCTCCCGCCTCCCGCATGAGCAACCGCCTCGAGTGACGAGTGACGGCGGCTGGAAGCAGGGCCTTGCACAAACCTTCAGGTCCGCTTCCACGATAGGCAGGGACTCTGCTCTCTCAACACACCTGCAGCGGTGCCTGGCACACAGGGCAACTGTGCATTTCTTGGGTGAGTGCGTGCAAGACGGAGCGTGGAGAACCAGGAGAATCAGTGCGGCTGCTGTCCACGTGGGGGGCAGTGAGTGATACATAGATAAAAAATAAAGAGTCAATGGACAAAATGATTACGAATGGGATGTGTGCTCTGAAGGAATTATGAATAGGGGGCTGAGATACAAAATAACAGGGAGACCAAGGACAGAATCAAATTGGCCAGGAGACGCCTCTTTAGCGCAGGACATTTAAGGTGACCCTCATTGGTGCGGATGAGGAGCCACACATGGGGAGGAGGAGGGTTCCAGGAATATAGGAGGCTCAGTGCAAAGGCCCTGGGGCAGGAAAGAGCTTAACTGTTCTCAGCACTAGAAATCTGCCCCCCCCCCCCAGCCCCAGGACGAGGGCCTGCAGAGTTGGAGACAATGTGGGAAGAGGCTAGGCTAGGAAGGGATGCAGGGCCGTGTCCTCCCAAGCCTTGTCGAGGTGAAGCCCTGCGCCAGGGTAGGTAGTCAGATAAAATACAGGGCACAGAAGTTTGTAGTATAAGTATGTCCCAGGCGATATTTGGGACACATACAAAAATAATTCATTGTTTATCTGAAATTTAACAGATGTCCTGTATTTTTATTTGCTAAATCTGGCAACTCTAGCTCTGGGAACTGAAAGACCTATGGTGTCTTTCTGCCAAATTACTCCAAGTTTAAAAAAATGTCCGCATCCGCCCCCTTGCCATGATGTCCACTCAGAAGACTTTTAATCTCCAATTCTTTCATGCCCGGGTCCCTTGGGCTTCTCTGGGGCTCCCTCCCTGGGCACAGGGTGCACACGCAGGTGGCCCATTTGTGGGTGGGAGGTGCAGGGGGTCTGGGTTGGCTTCAGGAAGCCTCTGGAGGATTCAAGGTGGAGAAGATACATGTTCCAAGTTTTTTTTTTTTTTTTCCCCAGCCAAGATTTCTCTTCATTGATGTGGAATTCATGTCAAGTACAAGCAACCATGTCAACGTGAACAATGGGGTGACATTTAGTGTTAGGGAGGAACAGGCCGCGAGGAAACCAGTCAGCAGAGGTCAGTCAGGCCCCTCCCCTGCCACCCAGGCCCTACCACACGCCGTCCCCACTCCTCTCCCGGGGCTGGTGTGTTCGCTTTCACACCCACATTTTCACACTAATAAAAGTATTCACGAGCAGCTAATGAGAACTGATCGCAGCAGCGTTTGATGCCGGGAACCTGCCCACGGCCTCTTCAAAAGAACTCTGTGACTAGGTTCTGTGCACCCCTTTCCTAGTGGACAGGCTAAGGCACAGAGAAGCCAAGCAACCTGCCCAAGGACACACAGCTGTCGTAGGCTCCAACTCCACCAAGAATTACCAGTTCCCCTGAGAACTTGATCATTACGGCCTTAAGACTTTTACTGTCTCCCCCCTCCCCCCGAACCCTCCATGCAAAGAAAATCAAGGCCAAATTCTTAAAATAAAAATGACGTCGATTTGAGAGATTATTGACTGAGGTTCAAACGAGGGCAGATGACTTTCAATTGCTGGGGTTCTGGATTAGTAAAATATCTGTCATTTTCTTTGTTAAATGTGTGCTTGGATTTTTTTTATTTTTATTTTTTATTTTTTATTTTTTATTTTTTTAGTGCTTGGTTTTTTAAAAAAGGTGTTCCAGCATCTCAGGCTCACAGCTACGAATCCTAAACCAGAAGCCCGTGGAGTCACTCATCACCGGCACTCACTCAGCATTTCCCTCCCAGCCCCATGGCTGCTGGTGGCCGCAAGACCAACCAACACCTTTACAGCTTCTTGCTTTTCTTGCCACTCGTCTGACTGGGCGAAGATGAGCTCGCTCACGGGTGTTGGCGTTTCACCTCACGCTCTCCTTCCGTCTGAAATAGAAATATTATATGATTTTACCACTAGTAACAGCACATGGTGTAAATACAACTTAATATTTTGTGCTTCGCGGTGTTGTTCTGATCCACCTGTCAGGTTAATATTTTCCTGGGTAAACTTTCTTAAATGCTTGGAATAGATTTTTTTCAAGAAACAGAATAAAAAGTGGATAAAGTTCTTATCTACACTGCATACATTATGGGTAAAAGCCATATGAGCTCTCAAAGGAAACGGTGTTAATCTTGAACAAATTACTTTGTGAATTATTAGATGCTATGGGGACCCCCCCCCCCCCCCGCTGTTTGTGTGATCAGCAAATTTTGAATTGATTCTCTCTAGGAACATTAACCACAGTGAAATGTGCCCGACAGGGGTATTAGTAAAATCTCTGTATTAATTTAAAAAGGAAAAAGGTAATTATATTCTCTGTCAGGTCCCTTAAATCATTTTCTATTTGGGAATTCTTGGAGCTGCTTGAGGTTTTGCTCAGGTCTGTGGGTGAGCTGGGCCGGAGGCTGCGGAGGTGGCTGCGGGGCTGGGACCCAGCTGGGCTGGAGGTTTGTGGGGAGGATCTGCTGAGCCTGCGGCCCCCGGGCCGCCTCCCTCAGCCCCGCACCTGGTGATCGGACCTGCCCTTGGCCGCAGACCGGCTGGAGGCTGGCAGTGAGCAGCAGGAGAAGTTTGTGGGGGTGACCCCCCTTCATCAGTGCCTCCTGGCACTGTCGGCGCTTGGGGTGCAGCTCTTTATTGTGGGGGCTGTGGGATGTGCACCCCAGGCCTCTGCACACCAGGCACCGGTGCTTCCCGTCCCCCCTCCCAGCGGTGATACCCCACAGCCTACCAACATCGCCCCATGTCCCCTGAGGGACAGAATGGCCATCCTCGGGTCAAGACTCACTGTACCGCGATGGCCGGAGGACGGCTATCATTGAGGGTGGGTGCGGATTTAGCAGATAGAACTACAGGACGCCTGGTTAAAGCTGAACCTCGCAGAAGCAACAAAAAATTTTTTTAGTATGAGTATGACTCAAACATTACATGGGCCATACTGGGCATCCTGTGTTTTCTCTGGCAGTGTGTAGAGGGCACAGTGGGGGAAAGGTTGCGGCTGGGGAGAAATCGGACCCTGAACCAAGCCCCCTGGTGAAGCCAAAGCGGCCACTGACTTGGGGACAATGGGAGGGTCAGGGGCAATGTCTGGGAAGGACCTGAGTCCTGCTAGATCTGAGCTCCCAATGGAAGGCCAAATGCAGTGACGTGTTTGCGAGGAAGCTAACGTGCTGGGAGGTGTGTTTTCCCTTTTCAGTATCTGGGAAAGATGATCAAATTTTATGATTTTATAAAAATGCTACTCCTAAAATATTTACTTCTTTTTTTAATAAAAGATTTTTATTTATTTATTCATGAGAGACAGAGAGAGAGAGAGAGAGAGAGAGAGGCAGACATACAGGCAGAGGGAGAAGCAGGCTCCCTACAGGGAGCCTGAGGCGGGACTTGGTCCTGGGTCTCCAGGATCACGCCCTGGGCCGAAGGCAGGCACCAACTGCAGAGTCACCCAGGTGTCCCCTCTTTGTTTTTTTTTTTTTTTTAATTTTTTTTTTTATTTATGATAGTCACACACACACACACAGAGAGAGAGAGAGAGAGAGGCAGAGACACAGGCAGAGAGAGAAGCAGTCTCCATGCACTGGGAGCCCGACGTGGGATTCGATCCCGGGTCTCCAGGATCGCGCCCTGGGCCAAAGGCAGGCGCCAAACCACTGCGCCACCCAGGGATCCCCCCTCTTTGGTTTTAATGAATATTTTGTATGATTCCATTTTATCTTTTCCCTTAGTGCATCAATATGTGTCTTTTAACAAAAAGTTTAGTGGTTTGCAAAACTCCTGATTCTTTATTTTTTTTAAAGATTATTTATTTATTTATTCATAGAGACACAGAGAGAGAGAGAGAGGCAGAGACACAGGCAGAGGGGGAAGCAGGCTCCATGCAGTGAGCTTGATGTGGGACTCGATCCTGGGACTCCAGAATCACGCCCTGGACCGAAGGTGGAGCTAAACCACACTGAGCCATCCGGACTGCCCCTCCTGGTTCTTTAAAAAGAGTATAGAATAAAACCTGAAAGACCATGTTCATACTCTCCAGTCCCTGAGTCCTACTTCTGGAGGTGATTGCACCCCACAATTGCTAACAAGTTATTATGTGTTCTATTAGAAATCTGTATCTATATAAATGTAGATTTTTCTATCTATATAAATATAGATTTTTCTATCTATAGAAAATAGATTTTGGGATCCCTGGATGGCTCAGTGGTTTAGCGCCTGCCTTCCACCCAGGCAGTGATCCTGGAGTCCCAGGATCGAGGCCCACATCGGACTCCCTGCATGGAGCCTGCTTCTCCCTCTGCCTGTGTCTCTGGCTCTCTGTGAATAAATGAAAAAATCTTAAAAAAAAGAAAATAGATTTTTATCTATATTTCTATCTATAGAAATATAGTCAAGCAAATAAATACACACATCCTCACGTGGCATGCAGCTTCTGAGATGGGCCTGTGGCTCCTGGTTCCTGGGGTCCATGCCCTGTCTCTTCTTGAGTATGGGGGAAACTAGTGTGAAGGGCGTGGCTTCCATGATTAGATTGCGAACTGGGCCTGCATCTTGCTAGCAGACCCCTGTTCCTTCTCCACTTTCCAGCTTTGATGAAGCAAGCTGCCAGCATGGGGAGTCCTATGGTCCACAGCCAACAGACCCCAAATGATCAAGTTCTGCCCATAGCCATGCGATCCTAGATGCAGATTCTTTTCAGCCGAGCCTTCAGATGAGACCCCAGCCCGAGACATCCTGTAGGAGGCCCCATGTAGAGGACCCAGTGAAGCCGTGCCTGCATTCCCGACCCCCAGAAATGGTGATGATTAAGGGGCATCCTCCAGGCTGTCATGTGGTGGTTTGTTACATAGCAACAGGTAACTCAGATGCCTTCTCTTGACGCAAATGGGATCGCTCTCTTATGCTGTTGTGAGTGCTCTAGGAAATTACATACCAGAGTTGGTCAAAAAGAAGAAACGTGACCAGAAAAAGGACTAAGGAGTAAAACTGGACAGTTTCCGATCTTGAGACAGGACAGTCCTGCCGTGGATGTGCAGATGGGGCACCAGCTGTGCACCCGCTTCCTTGCGAGTTTCACCAAATGGTAACTTGCTGCCCTAAAGGTGCTGAGAAATGAAGTTGGTGTCAAGTTACACCCAGTGTTTAAGAAAAAGTACAAAAAAAAAGTGCAAATTAAAATCAGAAGTGCCCAGCTCGAGACCTTTTAGCATGGAATTGGAAACCTGGGAGTGATGGTGTTGTGAGCCTCATGCTTTGTGGGTCACTTCTCTGCACCGTGACTGCCGTGGCTGACATTTGAGGTCAGGTACCCGGGTAAAACGGAACACCACCCAGACCTACGTGCTATTAACTTTAGATAGGGAACAATTTTCCCCTCTTATTGACACCTTTACTCTTGGTTATTTGATATAATGCTCTCAAGACTTTAGAAAAGCACTTTTACACTGTTTCTCAAATGCCACGCTTTCCCTGGCAAAACACCAGGACTAGCAAGCGTGGAGCCTTTCCACCTAAGCTTGGACCCGCCTGATCCCTCCACTTTGGCCAGTATCATGGAGCTTCAACTTGCAGAGAGGAAACATCCCAGCCCTCAGAAGTTAACAGCTAATTCTGTTCCTTTCTCAAATATTCATCTGTCCCACCAACCAGCAACGTGTCTCTAAAACACACCGGCTGCTGACTGATTCCCCTCAAGGGCAGCTAACCTGTGCTTTTATATAATGGATGCATTGCAGTCACGTTCATCACAAAACAGTCCTACACAGACACCAGTGATTTCTAGGGTCCAATCATAAAGGTAATCTCGGGAAAAGATTCTCTAGCAGGGAAAATTGTGCTTTTGATGGCTGATTTTTACTTCCTGAGATACACCTGTGTTTTTAACACCCACATGTAAGATTTCCACCAACACAAGTCACCTTGCTCAATCCCTACCCCCACCCCCACAGGAATACCTTTATGCCAAGAGAGTATCTAGAAGGGAGGTCAATAATTCTTTCTATAAAAAGCCAAATAGTAATTATTTTAGATTTAGTGGGGCACATGGTCTCAGTGAAACGATTTAAGCCTGCTGTTGTAGCATAAAAGCAGCTCTAGACTCTATGAACACCAGAGGGTGTGGTTGTATCCCATTAAAACTTTCTGGAAGCTTAAATTAAAATTTCATATCATTTCCACATGTCATGAAATATTCTTTTGATTTCTTCAACCGTTAGAAAAATGTAAAAACCATCATATGGCCCACCAGCTGTACAAGAACAGGTGGTGGCCAGATTTCATCCACAAGCCATAGTTTGCTAACCCCTGATCGAGAGAGTATATGTCATTTTCATGCTTCAAAAACTCTTCCTTCTGGGTCTGGATATTTTCAATGCCTGTCAGGGCTGGATTGCACAATTACATTTTTGCAGAAGGTGTCAATATCTAACAATCCCATTCATCCATGCATTTATATTGGCTTAAAAATGCCATTTGTCAATTTTTGCATGTTTTCTTTTAAAGATAAATTTGGTCCATTTACAATAACTGTCATTACTGACATGTTTGGACCTGTTTCTAATATCATTTCAGTTTATACCATTTTTTGTCTTTCTTTTTAATCCTTTTCTTATTAAAAAATTGATATGTATATTTCATATCACATAATAACATAAGAGTTTAGCATCTTTTCATCCCTTGGTTCTTCTCCCATTCCATTATATTGATAACTTTTAGAACTGTTTTATTATGGATGTATTTTCTCCAATCTGGCATTAGAGATTTCTTGAGGACAATAATGATATTTTTCAAGGAATTTTAGCACTTTCACTTCATATGTATCTTGTAGCTTTTCTTATTTAATACTTCATCCCAAACAGCTTTGTATGGATCTTGTGTCTCAAAGTTTCTCTCTTAAAAATATTTTTTGTCGGGATCCCTGGGTGGTGCAGCGGTTTAGCACCTGCCTTTGGCCCAGGGTGCGATCCTGGAGACCCGGGATCGAATCCCATGTCGGGCTCCCGGTGCATGGAGCCTGCTTCTCCCTCTGCCTATGTCTCTCTCTCTCTCTCTCTCTCTCTCTCCCTGTGACTATCATAAATAAATAAAAATTAAAAAAAATTTTTTTTGTCATGCCCTCATATTTGAAGGCAGTTCAGCTGGATATAAAATTCTGAATTTGAAGTTATTTTCCTTTAATATTTTGAAAATACTATTCCACTTTTTTTTAGCATGCAGTTTCACTAATTTTTTAAAAATATTTTATTTATTTATTTGACAGAGAAAGAGAGAGAGCACAAGCAGAGGGAGCAGTAGGCTTCCCCCTGAGGAGGGAGCCTGATATGGGGCTTGATCCCAGGACCCTGGAATCATGACCCAAGCCAAAGACAGACACTTCATCCACTGAGCTACCCAGGTACCCTGCAGTTTCACTATTGACACATTTGTTAACGTGCTCGTGGGGTTGATCTTTTAAAATTATTATTATTGAGGTATAATCCATGTACTATAAAATTCACTCTTTTAAAGTGTATGTACAGTTTACTGGTTTCTACTATATTCACAAAATTGTGCAACCATCCCCACACCCTAACCACAAAGCATTTATGTTGTGAAAAAAAGAATCCCTGTACTCATTAGCAGCCACTCCCTGTTACCTCCCACCCCTAGCTTCTGGCACTCTCTGATCTAATTTCTGCCTTTATGGATTTGCCCATTCTGGCCGTTCCATGTCAAAGGAGAAAACCCTGTTCAACTCTTCACCCCATCCCACAACCCTTCACATCAGGTCTTTACCATCTCTTCCTCTTACAGGTTGTATTGCATCTCTGAAATATATGTCTCAGCCCTAACCCCCAGGACCTTAACAAGATTAAGGTGAGGTCATTGGGATGGCCCCTAATCCAGTATAACTGGTGCTCTTATACAAAGAGGAAATTTAGACATAGGTGTAAAGTGTTGTTGATGTGAAGCTACAAAAGTATCAGAGGTTGTCAGCAAACACAAAAAGATGGAAAGAGTAAGACAGATCCCCTCTAGAACTTTCAGGGGGCTCCATGCCCCACCTCACTCCCTGCATGCCAGCACCCTGGCCTGTCCTCAGTTCCTTGGAGACATACAGGACAGGTCCAGACAGACAGGACCATGAGGATAGGGCCACACTTGAGAGGTTGGCAGAGCAGTGAGCTGGAAAAAGCCTGGGTCCCTGATAGCTTCGCCCAGGAATCCTAGAGTGCGTGCCTTTGGACTTATGTATGAGGAAGAAACAAACTTCTCTCTTGTTTATGTCTCTGTTATTTGTTTACTGTTATTTGCAGTCAGGGTCAGCTTCATGGGTATGCCTCTTATGTGGTGGCCCGGAGGTCCCCAGTTAGAGGAGCTCCACGTTGGGTTTACCATCTGCTGTTGTAGTCTTGAAATTTTTATTAATATTTGAACAAGGAGCTCTGTGTTTTCATTGTGAACTGCCCCCCCCCCCCATAGCTGGTTCTGTTTGCAGCTGGATCTCATCTCAAAAGATACAATGTGACTCTGAAGCCTGCACTCTTCCTACTTCCTGGACAGCCATTCTCTCAGCGATCTAGTTCCAAGATCAATCCTTTGTGCCTGAAGTGTAAGGGATGTGGATTACTTTTACCTCTTGGAGTCCATTGGCCTTTCTGTTCAAAAGACAGCAAATTTCCTTAAAATTCAGGACTTTGGTGGGGTGACTCCATCCCAGCTCCAGGGTTGGGCATTTGAAAGTAGGCCTAAGACAATCAATGCTTTCCATCCCCTGGTCATAGGGATTGATTTGGGATGGGGACAGTGACCCACTTCCAGCCAATGACACTCAAACCCAGAATTTGTACTTTGTAGGGAAAATGAGCTTCACAGGGATGCAGAGAAGCTGAGACTCAAAGACACGGTTTCAGCCTCTGGATTGAGTTTTGTCTCAACCACCCTGACTTTCCAGGTGCTGGAGCCAATAAAATGTACCACCAGCACCACCATCTTTTTCTTTAAAGCCAGTTGAATTGTATTTCCTGTCACTTGCTATGGCAAAAACCCTAATTAATCCATACAATTTTCTCAAAAGGATACCTTCATAGTGATATCTTAATGAAACTATTCAGGACTATAGTCTTTGCAAGGTTTTGATGTCTTGCTATTGTTGTTGTTTGGGGGCCACTTTAACACAGCAAATCATATTTGGTGAAGTGACCAAGATGCCTTATAAGAAGCCTGTGCAGCTTCTCTATCACAGGGTCAGAAGGACTCTGTTTAGCTATAGTACAGTTTTAGGTCTGGAAGAAGTACACTCACAGCTACACAGGGTGAGAGATAAAGGCAATGAACAGCATAAAATATCTTTATTAAGACCTTAGTAAGCAACGATTTCTGCCATCCCTGAGAATATAGGAAACTGGAAAACACTATGATTTTGGCTTCTCTACAATGTGTATCCTCAGTGTGGTATAATTCATAGGGTCGGTATGATTCAATATTTTTTGGGGGTGGGAGAGGGTGTGGTTAAAGACACACAATATTTACCATTTTAAACACTTTTAAGTGTACAATTTAATGACGTTAGCATATTCACCAAGGTTCTCTTTCCAGAACCTTTTCATCATCCCAAACAAGATTCAATCTTTTATACTCTATATTTAAAAATTACAAGGGGCATCTGGGTGGCTGTAGGTTGAGCGTCTGACTCTTGATTTTGGCTCAGGTCATGAGAACGAGCCCGTCATCAAGGTCCATGCTGAGTGCAGTGTCTGCTTACGGTTCTCTCTCCCTCTGCCCCTCCCTCCCCTGTTTGCATGCAAACACTCTCTCTCAATGAGTAAATAAATAATTTTTTTGAGATAAAAAATTATAACAAAGAACACTGACACAAAGATAAATTTGATCCAGTTGGGAAACTTTTCATCTTCAGAGGCTGATTCCGTCTCCAGCCGTGTAATGGCAAACATACACTCATGCCAGAACTCTGGAAGCATTTATAGGGGTAGGTAAAGGATTTTCAGATGTTGATCACCTAGGATGAGTCTGGGAACTAGAATTCGAATCTATCATTCCTAATTTCTAACTCCCTGTAACATTTTACTATTTTGTCAAGTGGGTTATAAATTAAAAATTGGATCAAAATTCTCCCTCTACCTGTGTCCCTGCCTCTGTGTGTGTGTGTGTGTCTCATGAATAAATAAATAAAATCTTAAAAAAAAAAAAAAAAAAAACCTTGGGATCCCTGGGTGGCGCAGCGGTTTGGCACCTGCCTTTGGCCCAGGGCGTGATCCTGGAGACCTGGGATCGAATCCCACGTCGGGCTCCCAGTGCATGGAGCCTGCTTCTCCCTCTGCCTATGTCTCTGCCTCTCTCTCTCTCTCTCTCTCTGTGTGACTATCATAAATAAATAAAAATTAAAAACAAAAACAAAAACAAAAAAAACCCTTGTAATTGCAACATGTACCCTGAGTTGACCTCTCCTCCCATAAGTTAATTATTTAAAAGTAGATCTATACAGAAAGTATGTTGTAAATTTGAACATATTTTGTCTACAGTTATGGTTTGAAGAACATCATTTTTTTCAAAATATTTCCAAGGTTTTCCGGTTACAAATATGGAGACTGATGTAATAAATGCATCTTAATTGAGAGCCTAGCAAAATATAAATGAAAAGATGTGATACGCAGTCTTTTTTTCCCCTATTAATCCGTGGTTTAAAGCCTTTGAAATAATTTGGTCAGTAGTCGGTATTGTGTGAAATGGTGACCCCCCAAACAGTCTGACAGTTCCCTGGCATGCCGTTTTTCAACAGCATGTTGTAATTATAATGGATTTTATTGACATCATAAATATGGGAGCACAGGTGGTACCCATTTCCAGTTGTTTAATTGAAGAAATGAAAGATCTTGTAATATACAGTTGACACAGAGAATTTATCAAGCCACAATAAAATTTTGAAATAGCTGTGACCCTGGGGTCATAAAATGACTGATCAAGAGAAAAAAAATTTATGAAATAGAAGTGATTATATTGACTTATTTTATGCTTAGCTGTAATACCAGCAGTGAATGTACTGCCTCCCGCTGCTTCTATTCTATTGGAGAAATAGATACAAATATCATCTGAAATCATAAGCTACCATTAAACGATAAAACACAGTCAACTCTTATTTTTAAGAATACTGACATAGGGGCCCTGGGTAGCTGAGTCGGTGAAGCATTGGACTCTTGGTTTCCGCTTAGGTCATGATCCCAGGGTCATGGGACGGAGCCCCACGTCCGGCTGGCGCTCAGTGCAGAGTCCAGAGTCCGCTGGAGATTCTCTCCCCACGCCCCCATCCTCCCCTCACCCTTGACCCCGCTCTCTCTGCCTCTCAAAATAAATAAAATATTTTAAAAAGTGGCGGGGAAGGGCAGCAGGGTGGCTCAGTGGTTGAGCATTTGCCTTCAGCTCCAGTGATCCTGGAGACCCTAGATCGAGTCCGGCATCGGGATCCCTGTGTGGAGCCTGCTTCTCCCTCTGCCTGTGTCTCTGTCTCTCTCTGTGTGTCTCTCATGAATAAATAAATAGATAAATTTTAAAAAAGAATACTGAGCGCTCCCCAAAAAGTGAAGGGTCCTGGACTTCAACCGTATGGCCTTTTGAAGCTAACGTCATGCGTACAGATTAAGAGGTGAAGAAAAGCTGTTGGTGACTCTCTTCAGAACAGTAACTGGGGCTATGTGACAGATGACCTTTTCTTGTACAACTCGAATAATATCTCATTTAGGGGTGGCACACGAGGAGAATCCCAGTTAGTGTACCATGCCACCTGTTTTCCTTCCACATCTTCCCCTCCATGACCTCCCAGGGAGGGTGACACCTGCTATGACCCTCAGGGGCCTAAAAGCCAAGCAGGGGAGGCTCATCGTGTTCATTTACATTTCACACGAAGATGAGTAATGCTTCTAAGGCCGAAGAGTGAATCCGGAATCCGTTTTGGGCTAGAGCTGGGAGCAGCCGGCGGCCCGTTCTGCACCTTGCCACCTGCTGGAGGCCTGTCCCTGTCACGGCAGGGGCTGGGCTCCGAGAGGACCCAGCTCTCATGACACCGCTGTGGGGCGGGGGGGTGGGGGGGCGAGAGGCACAAACAGATCCCCTGCATACCTCCCCGCACCCAGGGTTTACCTTTGTGCTCATCTCTCGCACCCGACCTGTCCAAACCTTTCATCTGACAGATAAGGAAACAAAGCTCAGAAAGTCTTGACCGACACAGCTGATTAGTGCAAAGCTGAAATTTGGCCGGACAGCTGGACTTGTGGGGGTGATGACTCGCCCTAGCACCCCTGAACTCCCCACGCCTCTGCTGTGAGAGGAGAGCGCTGACGAGTGCCTGCTGAAAGGAAGCACCTAGAGAAACAGGTACTGAGCTTGTCTCAGGGCAATCATTTAAAATTTTTCAGTGTCTTCCGTGTCGTCGGGGTTTCCTGTTGCTACCTTAAGCACGTGCTGGTGACCCATGCAGACAGGCTATCGTGCTTTGAGCACATTACCGAACGTGTAGACAAACCCAACAAGGAGCACAGCCCAGGATCTGGACCCAGAGGGGAGGCAGTGGGCGCCGCGCGTGGAAATCTCCCCGCTCAGCGAGTGTGCCCGTCCTCGGAGCCATTGTGAGCACTAGGATCGGCAAGTGAGTAGCAGCTGTCATTCACAGTGGCACAGTGGCTTCAGCCAAGGGGGCTCTTGAAAATGTTTTCCAGCAGTAATAACGAAGTGATGCGCGTCATGGACAATGAAGTGGAGGAAATGGAAATAAAGACCTTGCTGTCACGGGGCCGCCAGCTGTTACATATCTTTAAAAACATTTGTACACTCGCACACATGACACACATGAAATTAATTTCTAAATACGAATTCATTACTTACATAAACATCTTGGGGAAATGGGCTTTTTTTAGAGACATGGTGGGAAAGTGGCTAGAGTTTTAAATTGAGTCCAAATTCGAGAAAGCAATGAATGCCAAACCAAAGAACTGTGACTTTATTTTATTTATTTTAAAGGTGTGTGTGTGTGTTTTTTTAATTCATGAGAGACACAGAGACAGACAGAGGCAGAGACACAGGCAGAGGGAGAAGCAGGCTCCCTGCAGGGAGCCTGACGTGGGACTCAGTCTGGGGTCTCCAGGATCACGCCCTGGGCCAAAGGCGACGCTAAACCACTGAGCCACCAGGGCTGCCCAGAATTGTGACTTTAATGCAGGGTACTGCAAGCGATAGGTCACAGGGCAAATCTGACCCACTGCTTGTCTTGTCTGTGAGAGATGAGCATGCCCATTTGTTCAGGTATTATCTGTGGGCAATTTTTTTCACTCTAGGGGTAGAGTTGAGTCATTTCAACAGAGACCAGATGGCCCGCAGAGCCCTTTATGTATATGCTCCTTTACAGAAACATGCGGGTGCATGCTAGGATAGACAGTATTGAAGGTTCTGGACCAGAGGAATGCTGTGATGGAAGCCATGAGATCCTGACCCGGCAGGAGGGTGCACGATGGGCTGGAGCAGGGTGCTAACAGCGGTCAGATACAAGGCCACCAGAGCCCAAATGAAGGTGGTCACAATAAATATGGGGAGAAAAGGACAGGTTTGAGAGATATTTCAAAGAAAACCAGAACGTGACACCTGGTTAGATAAAAGAGCAGAAGTGCAGGTTCAAGGCTACTTTGAGTCTGGGTGCTCAGGTTCCCAGCTCCGTGTTCATCACAACTGAACGAGCAGCTGGCCTAGGGTGAGCAGCTCACTGTAGTTTTAAACATACCTGGTCCCACAAACTGCGTGAAAAGCCTGCAGATGGCTGGCGACGTACAGCTGGGACTTGAGCGGTCCGTGGTGCGCCTGCGGTAATGCAAGTGGTAAAGGTCTGTGGCAACAGCCGAGGAAGGTTTGGACAAATGATATGTGTCTGATATAAACTGTGATGAGAAGTTTCCCATGACAGCCCTCCAAAGAGGCGGGCCCTTCCTAATGTCACATGAGTAACTTCCTGCGGGGGGTGGGGGGGGTTGGTTGGGGGGAGGGCAGCCAGAGTCTGCTCCAAGGACCCTGCTGGTGACCTCCCCCACCCCACCCCACCGTCCCCTCCCTCAGCACGATCCCTTCAGCACAGTGGGCATCAGGCATGTGGGGCACACACAGGACATGCTGTACACGGACTACAGACGCTCTGGGGTCCCAGGCCCACTCAGGGCTCACTTTAGCTTACCCCAGAGCGTCGCCTACCTCGGGCCCTAGTAGGCTCTCCAGTTCCACTTGGAAGTTCTGCCTCGGATTCACATCACTTTGGGGCAGGTGCCAATGTCTCTGCTTTTCCTCTCTCTGAGGGTGGAACATGTCAAGTTCTTTCTGGCTTGGGCCACCCAGACTTGAGAAGGGATCTGTTCTTCCCACAGCCCCCTGGATTCTGACTCAGCAGTTGGCATGGATTATCCCTAGAATTTACCAGAATGTTCCTGGGCTCTCAGTGCTCAGGCCACTCCGTGGTTGCTACTGCCTTTTTTTTTTTTTCCCATAAACTCTCTCCTTTATGAGGCTTCTTCACACTTTCCCGAATCCAGCTCCCCCCATCTTGTTCACCCCAATAGTCCCTAATCGCTTCTGATTGCCCCACTCATGGGTTACCTCACTCCTCTTCTTCAGGAGAACTTGTGCAAAAATGTGCACAAATATCTGTAACTATTAGCACATCTACAATCTATTTAAATGTTGGCTGGTCCTGGACAGACAGAGGAGTAGGGAGTGAGACAATCAGTACTTGGTCAATCAGTATTTCCACTCCTGGGAGGGAGACTGTAATCACAGGATCGACTTCAGAAAAGTTATTTTGTTGTTACATTAATAAAAGGTGGTCTTGTAATTCATTAAAATAGTTGTCAATCTTTTCCTCCGGATTAGTAAGTGTAAAGTTGATTACTATATATTTTTCCGGTCACTTCCTTGTGACAGGCTCCTAGATGGTTTGACAGGTGCCATGCACTGGGGAGGTGACAAGCATAGCCGTATACCATTTCTTTAGCCAGACACGCAAGCTATTTTACCTCTGACCTTTGTTCGCTCATCCTTGACTTCTTCATCAAGGGGCAAGCCTAGGCTTTCCTGTCCTCGTTTCTGTTCACATTCAACCAAAATGTATTAACAAGTCAATTCTATTGTTAAGAACAAACCAAGTTCACAGAATTGATATAAAAAATGGAAGGAATGAATTCTTTTCTCATCCAGAGGTTCCCAAGCTCATTATTAACATCAAACAATCCCACTTTTTTAGGCTTGTGTTTCCAAGCCCACGTGTCTTATAAAAAGCCTTTTGTGTCTTACTGAGGGTGACTGCTTAATCTTAGATAGCTTTCAGAGAGAATTAATCTACTAAAATATGAAAAAATTGAACAAAAAATTTAAATATTACTCCCCTACTGAGGCACAAATGAAAAATGCATGCAAACTATTTTTTAAAGATTTTCTTTACTTATACATGAGAGACAGAGACACAGGCAGAGGGAGAAGCAGGCTTTCTGCAGGGAGCCCCATGTGAGACTCGATCCCAGGACCCTGGGATGATGACCTGAGCCAAAGGCAGATGCCAAACTACTGAGCCACCCTGGCGTCCTTTCCCTTTAAAATTGACTTAATGGGACAACTGGGTGGCTCAGCGGTTGAGCACCTCCCTTCAGCCCAAGGGCAGGATCCTGGAGTCCTGGGATTGAGTCCCCTATCAGGCTCCCTGCATGGAGCTTGCTTCTATCTGCTTGTGCTTCTGCCTCTCTCTCTGTGTGTCATAAATAAATAAATAAATAAATAATAAATAAATAAAATCTTTAAAATAAATAAATAAAATTGACTTAAAATGTCAGCTCAGGGCAGCCCCGGTGGCTCAGCGGTTTAGCCCTGCCTGCAGCCCAGGGTGTGATCCTGGAGACCTAGGATCGAGTCCCGTGTCCCCGTGTCGGGCTCCTGCATGGAGCCTGCTTCTCCCTCCTCCTGTGTCTCTGCCTCTCTCTCTCTCTATGCCTATAATAAATAAATAAATAAATCTTTGAAAAAAAATGTCAGCTCACTCTTTTGGAAAGATCAAGACCCACTCTTTTAAAGACGAAGACTGGAAAGGAATATTGAAAATTTAAAAATCCTTTATTAAATTTGAAGTGGTTGGAATGCAGGTTATTCTTTATTTGGCTTTCGATTATTATCTGGGCAATTAAAAAAAAAACCTAACAGAAGAGGAAAAGTAGGAGCTATGTTGGGATGAGAAAAAAAATTTTAAAAATATATATGTTGGGATGAGATCACAAAACGTGCCCCTGATGTTGTATTTTTCTTTTTAATATATGATCGGTATACTAAGTATCAAAGTTGTTTTTCCTAAAAGGAGAAGCTCACTAGCTTAAATGATGCTGCCTGCGGACAGCAGTCTGGGACAAAGCTAACGGATCCAGCTGTTGGATCTTGGGTCACCTGCCCCCATCAGTGCTCTAGCAACACAAATCAGTGTGCAAGTCCTTAGGACACAAGGGTTTCCCAACGGCACTAAGAGCGGGGCTCCCCTCCCGGAGTTGCGGGCAGACCCGGCCCGGGAGCTCCGCCGCGCACCTCACCGATCCCAGCCCAGCTCGCCGCAGGTCTGGGGCGATGCGCTCTGCGCGGAGGACCCCTCGTTCTCTGGTCTCCCCGAGGCTTGCCAGTCAGCTGCGGGACCGCAGGGAGACCGCAGGGGCGGAGCCAGAGCCAGGAGTGGGCGGGCCGGGGGCGGAGCCAGAGCCAGGGATAGGCGGGGCCGGCGTGTGGGCGTGGCAAGAGCGCGGCGAAGGGCGGGGTCAAGCATGGGCGGGGCGAAGGTCGGAGTGGAGAGCCGAGCGCAGGGCAGTGCGGGGGCGGAGTCAGAGGGAGAGGCAGGGCGTGGCTAGGGGCGTGGCCTGCGCTAACGGTCGCGCGGTGGGCTGCGGGCGGAGCGCGCTGTGGAGAGGCGGCGGAGCGCGGGCCGGGGCAGGCGCGAGGAGCCGCGGCTGAGGTGAAGGCCTGCCCGGGGCGGCGGGATCTGCGAGGCGCGGCCGCGCGCGGGGGCCTCGGCGCTGCGCTGCGCGGGCCGCGTTGAAGCTCCAGTCACGCGGCTGCCCCTTCCGTTGCTTCCGTTTTGGGGCGCCGCCTCCCGCAGGGGGCTCGTCCCCGGGGCGGCGGGGGGCACGCGCCTCAGAGCGCGCTGTGCGGTGGGGAGGGCCCGGCGGGGCGGGTGCGCGCGGTGTCCCCCGGTCCCCGCGCTCCGGGCTCCCCCGCGGGCCTCCGTCCGCCCCGTCCGGTGGGCTCGGGGCGGGGTGCCCGGCGGAGCTGCCCGGCCGCCCTAGGGGAGCCTAAAGCCGGCCGGGGGGCAGGCTCTGGGCCGCTCTCGAGTCCGCCCTCTGTTCTTTTTTTGTTTTCAAGATTTTATTTATTTATTCATGAGGGACACGGAGAGAGGGCGCAGGCTCCTCACAGGGAGCCCGCCGCGGGACTCGATCCCGGGACCCGGGGTCACGCCCGCGGCTGAAGGCGGCGCTCAACCCCTGAGGCACCGGGCTGCCCTCCTCTGTTCTTCTTAAATGATTTTATTTTTAGAAATCATCATTCTTTCATTGAGAGACTTTGCTTCTTTAAAAGAAAAAAAAAAAAGAAAAAAGAAAGTAGTGTCTTCTGTCAGCGAGAGCCCCAGGGCGGCCCGCGGGGTGGGAGGGTCCGCGTCCCCCCCTCCCCCCTTTCCCCGGAGCCTCCGTGTGCTGAAGGAATGGTGGAAACTGAGCAGCCGCACTGACGAGTGTCGCGGCGCTGAAACCGCTGACAGGGACGGTACTCAGGACCGGCCGCCGTTCCACGTTTTACTAGCGTTCATTCCATGTTGAGGGCTTTTTATGCACAAGCTCGCATTGAACACGGTCAAGAAGTCTCTCAGGCCCCACCTCTGCTCTCGCCTAGAGACGGGGTTGAAATCCCTGCCTCTCCCCACACGCAGTGTAACCAGATTGAAGGTATTTGCGGGAGAGTTTTGTTGTATTTCTTTCTTCTTTTAAAAGATTTTATTTATTCATGAGACACAGAGAGAGAGAGGCAGAGACACAGGCAGAGGGAGAAGCAGGCTCCATGCAGGACGCCCGACACGGGACTCGATCCCAGGACCTCGGGGTCATGACCTGAGCCGAAGGCAGATGCACAACCGCTGAGCCATCCAGACGTCCCTTGCTGGCTTGCTTGCTTTTCTTTCTTTTCCTTTCCTTCTTTCCCTCTTTTCATCCATTTGGGAGAGAGGAGACAGAGACAGTAGGCATGCCCTCCAGCAGGAGGAGGAGGAGCAGAGGGAGTGGGACAGAGAGAACCCCCAAGCCGACTCCCCACTGAGCACAGAGCCCCTCTCTAAGTTCTTATCTTGTGACCCCCTAGACCATGACCGGAGCTGAAACCAAGAGTGGACACTCAACCAATCCAACCCGGCACCCTGAATTTTGCTGTATTTCTAAAAGTAGGCTTTATGGTAACAAATATTTAAATCTGCAAATGTCCCATTCAATCATCTCTCATCTGAAACTCTAAATTTGGGACACCTCGGTGGCTCAGCGGTTTGTTTAGTGCCTGCCTTTGGCACTGGGGCGTGATCCTAGAGTCCCAGGATCGAGTCCCACATCGGGCTCCCTGCATGGAGCCTGCTTCTCTCTCTGCCTATGTCTCTGCCTCTCTCTCTCTCTCTCTCTCTGTGTGTGTGTGTGTCTCATGAATAAATAAATAAAATCTTTTAAAAAACTCAAAAAAACCCCTCACATTCTGTGTTTCACTGAAACTAACATTCATTACCTAGGATGTCTCTTGCATTCAGAAATATTAAAATGTAAAAAAATTTGCTCAGTTACACATTTTTTGAAAGTGGAAGTTAAAAATTGAAACCGAACTGTATCATTCAAAACTGTAAAATGACATTTTGAAACATGTTTTTTACAGATTTGATCTGTACTAACTTACATTTCACTGTTATAATAAAAACGTTCCCTAAAGAATGAGTAACATATCCAATGCTTTCCTAGATAACTTTTTAAAAGATTTTATTTTATTTTTATTTATTTGTTTGAGAGAGAGTACATTCATGCACAGAGGAGAGGGGCAGTGGGAGAGGGAGAAAGAGTCCCAAACAGGCTCTGCATCCACGGAAGAGCCCCACATGGGGCTTGACTCCACAGCCCTGAGATCATGACTGAACCAAAACCAAAAGTCTGACTCAACCAACTGCACCATCCAGGCACCCTCCCAGATGACTTGTTTTAATCTTGGAATTTTTCATGGGTTATTTCAGTTATTTAATTTATGCATCCAACTTATATTTTCTAAAATGTAGATAAAAGAATGGCAAACTCCTTTGCATCAAAGACCTTCACTGCACTTTCAGATCTGCATCCAAATATGGCTAATCTGGTAGGTTTGTTTTTTTTTTTAATTTTTTTTCTGGTAGGTTTTAATGATATAGTTTGATTACCAAATTTATGTGGTAATATTAAATACATTAACATTATTGGTTCATTTGACACATACCTATATAATTGATGAGTATATAGATACTCATTCCATCAATACAATTGTTGATATTAGATAACCCGTACTTCTTCAATTTTATGCCAGGTAATGAAAATTAGTCTCTCTTTTGTCTATAGTTGGATATTGTAGATATGACCAGCAATTGTTCAAAATGATCAAAAGCTTAATTGTATTATTTTAATTAAATATTTAATAACAGATTAAATTTATCATTGTAAAGTTTTGCTCGGCACTTTGTATTCTCTAATCAAATTATACTTAAGTTAGAGACTTAAATACTTGTCACTGTGCTCCTTTTATGACATAAAGGTATACAAAAGATGTATTTGTGAAATATGCAAAAATTCATTTTTTACTGAAGGTTTGTAGGGGAATTCAATCATTTCAAATATGCCAAGACTGTTATTTAGTCAAACAAAATCTAGGTGGAATCATCTTATGAGATGAAGCATTTAACCTAAAGCAATCACATCCCCTTCTTTCCTTGCCCTAAGCGGTCTGTTGTTTGGCATTTCCAAATCAGATTTCTTAAAATGGGATACGTTTACATGTAACCTTATAGTGCAATTAGAGTTTATTAATGTTAAAAATAGGGAGCCCAAGTTCTTCTGATGTAGGCTCAGAAAAAAAAGAAAGATAATCTATTTGTTAATTTCCTCTTCAGTTAGAACGCTTTGCTCAATATTTAGTTGTGTTTTTCCAACAAAATTTGTGAGATCTGCATGCATATGGAATTTAAGAAATAACAGCAGTGTATCTAAATGTAGTAAGATTAGTTAAAGCTGAGCTAGAATGTGGTGGTCTTAAAAACTTGAACATATTTTAAATGTAACACATTATTGCAAGGTTAAAATCACTTGCTAGCATTAATAATATGTTTAGGTTTATCCTTTCAGGAAAACATAGTTATATTTGTTTCTTAAAGTACTTTTAAATATTCAGGTTTTGTCTAGGAGTGCTAAAGAGAACATTAAAATGTTAAGATGTTACTATATTTAGGATTTAAGATCTAGGACTTTAGAGCTTAGATTTATTAGCAGCAATGTACAAGTTTTGTTACAATCAAATTTATTTTACTGTTTAGCATGTTCATATTAAGGAGCTAAGCAATTTTATGTGGATTGTTAGAAAGTCCTATATTAAAGAAAGCTTTGAAGACTGGCAAATTAAATTGCATGTACATATGCTTTGAATGAATTCAGTAAGAACTGATAGCATAGGGCAGTTACTGTGCTCCACCTAGTGATTAAAAATAAAATAGAAACATGCTAAGTATTAAATGATTATATTTGTAATAGCAGTTAACTGTCTTATTACTTTGTACTATTCTTTGTGGAATTGAACATTTATGAAGTTTTTAGATGTTTGGAGTAAATATATTTAAATGGCTCCTAGTCAAAAATGTTTATTAGAGTCAGTAAAATATAACAAGTCCATGAAATTAAATTTACCATCTACATCTGTGTTTAATATTGGTCTTCTATAACCCTTTTGTTTTTCAGAAAATAATTGGTATAGTTATTGGGAAAACAGATGTCAAAGGCTTTCCAGACAGAAAAAGCTGAGTTCTATTTAATTCTTTGTTTCGTTTTTCATCAAGTGTGGCTTATGACTACAACAAAGTGTATTTAAGTGATTAAATTTCTCATGCCTGTTTAACTCCTTAAGAGCAGTGCCCATTGCTATATTGTATGGTACTCAGTTTAAGGCCATATGTGTGAGGACATTAAAATCATTTTTAATAATATGTAAGGCTGTGTGGCCATAGTAATGGCCATGTTAATGATCATATTAATGATCACTTTCAGCCTAAGAGACATAAATACATGGATAAATCTAAGAAAGAAAATGTTAAGGAACAGGAGTTTTGAGCAGGGTTGTGTCCTGATAGAGTAGCAAAGAGGGAGAGAGGTATGGCAGCAGTATCTATGCATTTACTCAACCAGGCAATCCAGCAAAAAAAATTGATCTTTCATATGTGGAGAATACAGTTAACTCTGGTTTTAGTGGCTCTTATTGAGTTGTTTGAACTCTATAAAAGTTTAAGGACTATGGAGACATAATCCAAGACTAAAATTAGATTTTAAAAATCAACCTTATTTTTTTAAAGATTTTTTTTATTTATTCATGAAAGACACAGAGAGAGGAAGAGACACAGGTAGAGGGAGGAGAAGCAGGCTCCATGGTGGAGCCTGATGTGGGATTCGATCCTGGAACTCCAGCTGGAACTCCAGGATCATGTCCTGAGCTGAAGGCAAATGCCCAACTGCTGAGCCACCCAGGCGTCCCTAAAAATCAACTTTAAAACCAAGTTTTCTAACATCTGAGTCAATACACAATGATATGATGTAAAATGCCAAAACTGGCACAGTACTACTATTAGTTTTTAAACCATTAGCATTGCTTATGAGAAGTTACAGAATAAGCACTTCTGTGGAGCTTGAAGGAGTCAGTGCTCTAGTCAGCCAGACAATAATTTCAGCAGAAGACATTAATTTTATTTGAATCACCTGAGTACTTGCGGCTCTGGTTTTCCCTCTTGGTGTAGTGATGGTACCTTTATTTTAACTTCATGTAATATTCTATTATCATGTTTGATGTAAATACTTGCTTATGGCTTAACTTTACTTCATTATGATTAATTAGATCAGAATTATCATTTGAATGGTTTGAGAAAGGCTGTGTTTCTGTTTTCTAAGCTCTACTTAGGAAAATGTCAGTATTTATATATTTGCTAAATCACAACAATGAAATACAATTTTTATCTCACAGACCATGGAGGTAAAGGATGATTCCCATGGTGTTGGAGTACTTTTTATGAATATATATACAGAACTCTTTTTTTGGAGAAGATACGCTGACTTTAAAAAAATATTACACACATATTACTATATTTTCATAAAACATTCAAGCAGTACAGAAGGTCATAGAAAAATGAAATTTTTTTTTCAAAATTTAATTTCAAGTAGCCAACATAAAGTACATACTTAGTTTCAGGTATAGTGTTCAATGACCTATCAGTTGTATATAACACCCATTGCTCAATTCAACTCCCAGCTCTTCCCAGCCTAGTCCCCTTCCCAGAGGTAAATGCTAATAAGAGTTTGGTAGATATCTGTAATTTATATATGTATATTAAGTTGTTACTTTTTTAATTAGCAAAAAACAGTAAGGAAATTTTATTTTGGGAAAAATATACCTGCTGACCCCTAGTGGAGCCATTTACTAGCACACATTTATTTGTTTTGAAATAATTTAGATCTGAATCATGACTTCGCTTGAAACAATAACAGTAAGAGAAAAATTAAGAATCTAAGCTAAAATCTGTATGGTTCAAGCCAACATGTCATTTCCCTCCAAATACACAGATAACTGGGGAAAGGGAACAGAGGGATTAATAGTGAGGTATCTACTTTTGTAGCTTTGAGATTCATTAAAGCATAGCTTATTTTAGAATTTGTATTGGAAATATTATTTTTACCATGTGTTTGAGTATGTTTGTCATAATAATCATATTTGTTCAAACCTAAGATAAGTTTTTCATTTGAAACACGAAAGCATTGGTTTCCCTTAGATATTGGATCAGAGAGGTACACTTTCAGTTTTACGATTCGGGACTCACCAACCCATTTTGTAAATGCAACATCCTGGGGCAGCGAAGGTTACATCAGGTCACTTTCTGACAGCTTTAGAGTTGGAGAGTGTGGTAAGTTGGCATTGGTTCTTGAACCATTTCTATTATAGTGTTATTCCTGTGATATATTTGTGGAAACCACATTGAGGGAGTCAAAATAAGACACAATTCATAATTCTTATGAAACTTGTCAGAAAAAAGTCAGGCATTAGGAGCATAACACAGGCAGTCAGCATTTTATTACTTGAAACATATAAATGTGATAGTCACATATTTTTACTAGGTGGATTTCTAATCTTTGGTTTATTTCATATTTTAGTTTGCATCAATTCCTGTTGTTGCTATAACCATTTATCTTTCAGTAAGCATAATAAGACTATTAAATAGCTTTTGATAAAAGAAAATATTTGAATTTTTAATAGGATTTTTGAAAGCTTTACTTTCAAAATACCAGATCTTTGGCATCCTTTACCCATCCCAGGATCCTTCTGATAGAACAGCGTCATATAATAAAAAAACAAGGACTTTGAAAACGGATAGATTTGGATTCAGATCCTACTTCCAATATTTGTTTACATCCTGGCTTTGAGAAAATTGCTTAACCTTGTTGTGCCTCAATTGTGAATGAGTACCCTACAGATTCTGTGAGTGTTAAAGGAGGTAGTATACCTGGTATAAAGTATAGAATGCTGTTGTTCAGTAGATGGCAGTGCTAGCTTCATATTGGAAACAAGAAAGCACGATACCAGCTCTCTTTCGTGGTAGAAAAAAGAAGGGAAAGAGTAATGCACATAATTAAACTACTCTCCAGTGCTGCACAATTGGGCAGGCTATGACCTGTCCCTGTCACTTGTACCTGGTCATATACTTATTGCCTCATGTTATGAACTTGCAGGGTTGTTTGTAGTGTCTAACTGAACAATAAAGTACTTGAACATATGGATTGTAAAGGCAGAAAACTTTATCAACTCCACAGGGCCCAGTACAGTCAGAAACATTCCTTGGATGAATGCCAGCCGGTAGTTCTATGAAGCTAAAGATACATTTTGTTTTGTTTTGTTTTTACATTTTGGTATTAAACTATAGGTTAATGGTTGTGAGGATGAATGAGGTAAAAGTTCTTAAAAGCTTAAGGTCAAAAATAATTATAAATCTAAATAGGATCATAGTGTGGTGGAGTGAAAAGATTATAGATTTTTGAATCAGAATGACTGTAAGTCTAGAGGTACTGGTTTCTAGATATAAAACCTCCAGAAAGTTATTTAACCTCTGTAAGCTTCAATTTCTTCATTTGTAGAAAGGGATCATGGAGTGGTTGTGTGGGGAATCAGCAAAACAGACACAAAAAGGTCTAACAAGACCATAAGGAAACAAAATCCCTAAAATGTTGAGTCATAAGCTGATAAGTTGTGGAACTGAAATCAGGAGCTGGACTGTACATGGCCTTTCTGCCCAGTAGCTCTTATTTCCTAGGGCAACTGTGAATTGGATGAAGTTCAGTTAAAATATATGTTTTATGGAAGGGCAAGTTGTAACCAGATCAGTGGTTCAGTGTAATTAATCAATAAAGCAATATTAATGCAAGTCATACATTGGGATTTAAACACAAAGCATAAGAAATGTCATCTGGGATCAAATCGATGATCATACCCCAGGATTCCATGCCTCAGTCATATAAGGAGAGGACTCTGAAGGGTATGCTACACTGATTCAGGAATTAGAAATAACATTGTAATGTTCATTGTGATGCACACTTGTTTTTATGTATCTAGTTACTTTTTTTGTAATAGCATCATATTTCTCCTTCTGTTGCAGTGACAATTGAAAATCCTCTGATCCAAAGAAAGGAATTAGAAAGAGAGGAAAAATTCAGCCCTGCAACTCCTGGGTAAACGATCCAGCACAGAGTCAATAGCCTTTGTGCTAGAGTAACCACCACTGTTGTGTCTGTGTGTCACATTAGCAGAGAGCATACTGAGGGCATATGCTTCCATTTGAAAATTAGGAATTTAATTCTTCCTTACAGTATTTACCTTTGATTATGAAATAATTTACCTTGATACAGGATTACATGAAAACATGGCTGTTTTAGTACTTTTATTCTCATTCTTAGATTTAGAAAAATTTAACTCTGGTTATATTAAGGCTGAACAACGATAAAGAAATAAATCTTCACCTGTGGGGTTGTCCAAGAAAAAAAAATCTTGGAAGTCCTATAGATGTATCATATCAAGGTATAACTTTGCCTACACGCCTTCCTATTTTAGTTCAGGTTCACTGGAGGGAGAGCCTGGAGGAGGATTTTTGTGCAAGTGGTTTGTTGAGGGAGAGCTCTCGGGAGCAGCCTGTAAAGGAAGGATTGGGGACAGCAGAGACGCAGGTTCGGCAGGAGCCCCCAACTCTGCTTCCTGGCCCCAGAGGGAGCTCTGGAGCATGAGTGGCACTGCCCCCCCGAAGGTAGGGGACTGGGCTTTTGTGGCCTGGATTCACAAGTTCTTGGCTGCATCCATTCCCCACCACTGGCGTATCTGCTTGAGAGCAGCTCTCCAGAGCAAGGTGACATTGCTAAAGGGCAGAGTGGGGCACAGCAATCTCCACTACATATACACCTGCAACCATTTTGAACCCTTCCCACCTACTGTTCCGACCTCATACCAGACCCCAAGTCTCACTTCTGTGCAGCCACACAGATTCCTTTCCACTCTGAACACCCTGAGCTCATTCTGTAGTATGGGCTTTTGCACACTCACTTCCCTCTGCACAGAACAGTCTCTTCCCATCTGCTTTGAATGTTTGCTCCTTCTCTTCATTGATGTGTCAGCTTTAATGTCACCTCCTTAGGTCTTCTCCATTTACTCTGTGTATAGTGGCCCTTCCAGTCCATCACTAGGACTTCACTCTGTGCTGTTATCCTCATAACCCATTCTCTGAGATTATTTGATTAACTGTTGTGTGTGTCCCTCTCACACATGTGAACTCCATGAGATCAGAGGTCTTGTCTGTCTTCTTCACCCCCGTATTCCCTGTACCTAGACTAGGGCCTGGCACATTCTAGCTCTCAGTACATATTGATGGAATGAAAGAAGTGGGGGGAGATTAAGGGGCGAAGAGTGTTCTTGGCAGAGGGAACAAACATGAAACCTCCTGGCCTTTTCCAGAACAGTTGACAGTAGGTTGAACCATATGAAACTGTTGATGTTTGACTATTTTTTGCTAAAACTGCCACTTACCTATTCTAGTAGTCTAATATGGTTGGGCTGGCTATAGGGCAGGGGCAGGGGAGCAGTGGAAAGAAAAGCTTGAGAGAGAAGCAGAGACACTTCTCAGACAGCTTTGCCTGGTATACCAACTTCATTCTTGGCTGACAGCTAGCCCAGAAGATCTTTGAGCTGGGAAATAGTATATTCATATTTGTGGTTTAGGAAGATCATTTCGGCAACCTGAGGGGGAAGGAAGCTTAGGAGACAAGGCTGTAATTTGGATGAGAAGTGATGAAGGAAACACCTAAGGAAGCAGCAGGGGGAGGCGCAGGAGGATGGCTGGAGTTAAAGGGCTGGAAAGAGGCTTCATGAGGGGACTTGGGAGTTGACTGGCTGGAGGGCAGAGAGCACCTTGATTAGAGTTCAGTATGTAGATATTGGGCATCTACTCCACAGAGAGCATCACAGAAGGGAGTCAAGCACCATCTGATGCAGGCAGTTCAGCCAGTATTGCGGAGACAGAAATGACGGGACACCTGCCACCCTGACATTTTAGAATGCTTTTATACCCCAATTTTGTAGAGAAGAAAACTGAAGCTCAGAGTTTGGGGCATGGTCAGTAACTAGTATGCTTAAATTCGGGCACAAATTAGTCCTCAAATACATGTTATTCCCATGTTAGTCCCCTAATACATGTTAGACAAAAAAATATTTCACAACATTTTCAATGTTTCTCAGAGTAAAAATATAAATTTTCTTAAGAAAGTCTAAATCAGGGATGCCTGGCTGGCTCAGTGGTTGAGCATCTGCCTGTGGCTCAGGGCATGATCCTGGGGTCCTGGGATCAAGAAACAGGCTCCTCACAGGTAGCCTGTTCTCCCTCTGACTATATCTCTGCCTCTCTCTCTTTCTGTGTCTTGAATGAATGAATGAATGAATGAATGAATAAATAAATAAATAAAAGATTTAGTTCACCCACTAAATCACAACCAAAAAGATAATTTAATGTGAACCTGGAAGTATTTTTCCATTAGAAAGTCACTCGATATTAACTGTTTGTGTTTTTGCAATTTAGTAACTGTAAACTATTGCTCAGTGAGAATCACTCCATGGTAAAAGTTTGTTCCAGTTACGAAGTGGACACCAAGCTCCTTGCTTTGATATACTTACCTGTTAAAGAATCCCGTGATTTTTATTCATTGGGTGACATTATTGCAAATGGATACAGTCTGGATGGGAGGATTATTAATGTGCTTGCAGCTGTGAGATCGGTAAGTTAAAGTGTCAACAAAGCCAACCTCTGGCAGGCAGTAGTCTGTCACTTCACTTGTGTTTGGAAAAGTGATAACCAGCTGGAGTAAATTTTCTTAGTCCATAGTAACTTGAATTGAGAAAATCGTGGCACTTCTCATCAATGTCAGAGGAGCAGTTTATCTGTAAATGAGTAGCAAAATAAAGTAGAATTTGAATGTTAAATGAGGCACATCCCTAAATGATCTACTATGAGAGTTTTGCATACTTTGGTGAAACAAAGACACGAATGGAAAGGGTAAATTCATGGACTTGAAGATTTGCATGAAGTTTCTTGAGGGGGCATAAGTTGGAGGACTCACGGAATCCACTCATGTGTGTGCTCATAGGTGTTCTGGGATGTGGGGGGGGTGTACATACCCACCATGTGACCGGCGTGACCTCGTACAGGCATAGTGGGGTGCTGGGGAGCCTCTCAGGGACCTGCACACCAGTACCTCCCTCTTACGCAGTTGCAGCAGCAAAATTCAAATTCTGTTGGACAAGACTGGTCGGTCACTTGGCAGACATTCGGAGGTAGATCTCAAAAGTGCAGTTTCACACACAAAGAAGTACATGGAGAAAATTAAAGGTGTAAGATTAAAGTTCACAACATGGGGAGTAATGATAGTCAGAGACCACATATACATACATGGAATGTTTAAGTAATCACTCATGGCTTTTCCACATTAAACAATGGTGTTGACTTTCCCCTTTGACAGGCCTATGATGGTGGAGGCCGTGACTGCTTTATTGTCCACCCCAGTGCCCACCACACAGTGAGCACGCAAGATAATTCAGGACAGAGGAATAAACTCCCTAGGTGACAGTCTTGAAAAACTGGAGAAATCACTTTCTGGACAATTTAGGCTCAATCTTACAAAAAGGCAGGATATTATCTTGATTTCCCTGTAATTCAACACAATGCCATTATATTATAACATCGTAAGAATTTTTTTTCATTGTAAGAATTTTTTAAAACTCACTATGAGTATAAGCAAAAGCCTGTGACCGCTTTTTCCACTAAGCCCTCCATGAGTCGGCACTCTCTTTTGTAGGAGGACATTACTTCTTTTGTGTGTGTCTTTCTTCTACTATTTTACTTCTCTCTCTCTTACGTTTCCTTTTCTTTACATTTTTGTCTAGTCCTTTCTTCCTTATCACCTCCTCTCTCTCTTCACTTTAGACTCCTTCTCGTAGATTCCTCTTGTGTGCTGTGATGTGGTGGACCTCTGTCATACTCTGGCTGTCCTCTCCTCCGACTTTCCTTCTAGGTCATGTTCTTCAGCTGGCAGCTGCAAGTCTTTCTTCAGCTCTTTCCTCTGGAGCTCAGCTCTGTTGGAGATGCAGGGGTGACAGTAGCGAAGGGCAGCCAGCTGATAGTCCATGCCCGGGCCACTGCTATGTGCTGTCAGAGGGGCCTGCTCTTCCCTTGGAGGACTCACTGGGGAGACACAAGGGTCCCCGAGTTTACCTCCGCTCCCATGATCCCTTACCCCAGTGTGAGTCAAGCCAGACAGTGTATGAAAGCACCCTCCCAAGCCTCCCTCATCTATTCTTCACTACTTTGTCCCCAAGGAGGCAGCACAGAAGCCTGTGCCAGCAAGGTGGTGCTGGGGCCTAGGAAGACAGTTCATTGGTCACATACACTCCATGCCAGGCTCTGCACTAAGCTGTAGGCATCACAGATGATGAAAATAGACTTTCCATCTTCAGTGAGTCCACCTAGATGCCACTCAGAGGCTTATGGTGGAGCTTTGTGACATGTTGAATGACGCCACAGTCTTAACATAAAGCACATATTTCTGTATCTCTCTTCAATCAAACTTGTTTAACTTACAGCTTTAGCTAAATACACCTAGTTTAGAAATAGAAGAAGGTTTTACAATAATCAAATATGTATTAGTGATTCTTGCTATTTTGATATTTTTAATTTGCCGTTTAAGAGGTGAACATTTAAGTCCATCAACAAACATTTAAGTACCTCTGCAACTATAGGTGAAGAATAATGATTTCCTTCAATTTCAAAGGTTGGAGAACCAAAATACTTTACAACTGCAGACCGGAGGAAAGGTCAGATGTGTGAGGTGAAGCTCTATGATGAGACGGAGTCTTCTTTTGCAATGATATGGTAACCTCCCACATCTGGTCCAAACTGTGATATCTCTTCTATTGGCACAAAGACAGAATGTTTTCATTTTATGAAAAAGATGGTGGATTTCATAATAGGGGAGGAATAATGATTGAGGAGAAATAATTATTAAAAAGGAAACTTTGCTCTTATACATTGAATGTTAGAGTCTGTGCTATAAGATTACCTTAAAATGAAGTCTTTAGACAGCACGGGATTATTTGGATGGACTGCACTGTGATTGGTTCATTCTTGTCCTCTGCTTTAGAACAGTCAGTGATCTATTAGGTCCCACTGGTAATGAAGCAGCCAGATTTTCTGTGATTGCTTGGATGGTGCCCTAGAATCAGGCCATGGGAAGATGGTAGAAAAGCAAGTGTTGTCCCTGGCTGCAGGCTGAAGCACCCAGGGTATAACATGGCATTGTTCAGACTCTGGATGCCTGGGCACCAAAGAAAACACTTGATTTGAAGCAGACTTTCAACCCATCAAGTCCCCTGAACAGTTTATCCAGTGTGAGGCCCTCTCTTAATGCTCTGACAAAGTGGCTGTAAAGGCTTCAGATTGGTAGTCACTCAGCTCTGCTAGCCTTGAACAACCTACGTAGTGGGGAAAGAAGGACCTGATGAGGCAGACGTTGTTAAAGATGAACAGTGTCTAAGGAATGACTTATCACACCAACATGAAATGCCCTGTGAAAATAGACAGTGGATCCTGCAAAATGCAGAAGCTGACATCCTTAACTCGTACTTGTGATAACTTGGGGAATTAACTCCGGCCATTAAGACATTTTGTTTTTGGTAAATAATGTGGTCATTGTCAGTTTTTTTTAAGGTATTCAAATTTTTACTTCTTTTTAAAAATTTGCAGTTGGGATAATGAATCTATCCTGGTTGCACAGAGCTGGGTGCCACGAGACACAGGTATACTGAAATGATACTGAAATGATTGTGTTCATTCTTTGTAGTTGTTTGTACATTAATTGTAAAATAATTGTAAAATGACTTTTTCCCCCTAAACAGTAATATTTGCCTCAGATGTAAGAATAAGTTTTGACAAATTTCGGAACTGCATGACAGCAACTGTAATCTCAAAAACCATTATTACGACTAATCCAGGTAAAAGGCCATCTGAAATGTTGTCTCCCTTTATTTTTAAAAAATTTTTTTAAAGATTTTATTTATTCATGAGAGACACAGAGTGAGAGAGAGAGGCAGAGACACAGGCAGAGGGAGAAGCAGGCTCCATGCTGGGAGCCCGACGTGGGACTCGATCCCGGGTCTCCAGGATCACAACCTGGGCCGAAGGTGGTGCTAAACCACTGAGCCACCCGGGTTGCCCCATGTTGTCTCCCTTTAGAAACTACCATGTTACACATTTCAGTGTTTGTACAGTGTATTTAAGAATGAAAACAAAGGGCACCTAGGTGGCTCAGTTGGTTGGGTATCTGACTCTTGTTTTCAGCTTGGGTCATGATCTCTGGGTTGTGGGATTAGCCCCAGTGAGGCTCAGGCTCAGTGAGTCTGCTTAGGATTCTCTTCTTCACCCTCTGCCCCTCCCCCATCACTCATGGGTGCATGTGTGCACACTCTAAAAAAAAAAAAAGAATGAAAACAAAGCTTGGACTTCATTTGAATTAAAAGTGAAAGTTGTTTTACATTTTGTAAAACATTTACATGCTTTACATTTACATTTCTTGAACTTACAGTGAGCTACATCTTTGATGTCCGTACTAAAGAAATGTGAAAAACCAGACTCATTTTTAAAGTATCATCCCTTGTGATGATTTTGGAGAGATCAATGTAATTGATTGGATTACCTTAATTATTGACTATTTTAAAAATGAATTCAGTTTTACTATATTCAAATAACTTAGTACCAGAACACTGAGAACATACACATAGTATCATTAGTTCATAACATAATAAAATGCCCAGAAGGCCCACTGGGTGGTTGTTGAAAGGAGTTATAGCTTATTCCAGCATGCAGTCTTGGAAACAGGGTCTGGGAAGACCTGAGGGATTGGTGTCCTTAAGTATCCTTACGGTGTTTTGTAGTGCAGATAGAGAGATGAGCCCTGCACGTGCAAGAGTCCAGAGTTCCAGAGATGGAATGGTCCTTCCCAACCTCAGGAAGTTGGAACTATAATAGTGGGTCATTCCAGACGATAGCTCCCTCTGCTGGTCTCTGACAAAGCATCAACAGTGACAGAATTACAAAGCAAATTAAGGTCTTTGACCAAACCATTATCGGAATTTTTAAAAGTAGCATTTCTATGAGATATGACCTAAAATGACAAGACTCTGTGTTCTACATACGTGCACCAGAGCTTGCGCATCCATCCAGCAACACTATGTCCCTGAAAGTGGGATCATGGAAGGTGACATGACGTTGCACATGCTCTGTACAGGGCATTGTCCCTGGGTCCAGTGACAAAACACAAATATCTCTGCCCACATGAGCTTCACATTCTAGCAGGAGAGACATGTATGATAAACAATAAAACTAACACATCGGTAGATTATTAAATATTTAAGAAGAAGATAGAGAGTCCAGATGGCATGGTGTATGGAGCAGGTTGCACTCTACAGAGGGTGGTCAGGTAGGCCTCCTTGGGGAGGTGACATTTGAGCAAAGACGGGATGGGGCAGTGAGGGAGTCAACCGTAGGAAAGAGCAGCAGGATCTTAGTACTGGAATGGCTAGTGCAAAGGCGCAGAGGTTGGCATGTGCCTGCATGAGGGTAGAACAGCCAGGAGGCCAGTGTGGCTGGAGCCGACGGAGCATAGGCAGGAGGAGTCGAGGCCCAAGAAGAAGGCTGGGTATCAAGAAGACTATTCTAAGCTAATGAAAGAATGTTGGCTTTTACTCTGTAGCAAAGTAGGGCAGAGTTGTGCCATATTCTAAGTACTGAAAGGATCGGTCTAGTTGCTTTGCTGTAAATTGATGGTGACACAACCATGATCTAGTCTCAACATTTAGGATGAAAGTACCACTCTTCCTTTTTTTTTTTTTTTTTTTTTGAGGGCCATACTATGGTTTATCATTTTATTTTATTTTATTTTTTTCAAGATTTTATTCATTTATTCGGGAGAGACACAGACTGAGAGAGAGAGGCAGGGACACAGGCAGAGGGAGAAGCAGGCTCCCTGTGGGGAGCCTGATGTGGGGCTCCATCCCAGGACCCCAGGAACTGGGGCAGCTGGTCTGAGCCAAAGGCAAGCACCCAACCACTGAGCCACCCAGGCGTCCCTATGGCTTATCATTTTAAATAACTTAATAACTGTATTAGTATTATATAGAGTAATGTGAATAATTTAAAATTTTCCATCCTCTGAGGTAGATAAGGCCTGGGAAAATTTCTAAAAGACAGTTGGATTTGTCTGTTGGAAAAAGTTATCAAGCTTGATAGGACAATTATATCAATAACTCAAGGCTAAATTAATGAGACACATATTCAGTGGATGTTGTATGCTTGGTTCTAAACACAGACTGAAAGGTGAAATATCAAAGTGTTTGAGCAATGCCAACAGCGTTACAATAAATGCCTCTTCTCAGACAAGGGAGAGTACTTACAAGGGCCGTGAATTTTATTTTTTTAAGTTTTTAAAAAGACTTTATTTATTTATTCGTGAGAGACAGAGAGAGAGAGAGAGAGAGGCAGAGACACAGGCAGAGAGAGAAGCAGGCTCCATGCAGGGAACCGGATGTAGGACTTGATTCCCGGTCCCCGGTCCCCAGGATCACACCCTGGGCTGCAGGTGGCGCTAAACCGCTGCGCCACCGGGGCTGCCCAGGGCTGTGAATTCTAATGTACTTCTTTAAATCAGCCTGTTTGTAACTTCCTGGGCTACACACCCAGCACATACAAACTAAAAATGTCTAATGGCTTAAGCTTTCATCCTAGCTTTCCTTAGGGCTTTCTCAACCCTGAGAGTATCTATCAGACAATCCCCAACAACCTTGCTGTCAGGAAGGATCTTTATAGCGGAGCCTGTGGAAAGCCCAGGGCTTTGATTTCTGCAGCCTCATTCCAGCACCTGCTTCTGTCTGGGGTGCAACAATTCTGTTAGTGTTCAAAAACATCCATCCATTCATTCATTCACTCATCAATTTACAAATATCTGTTGAATACCTTTTTTTGCTGAGTAGTGAGATAACATAAGTTCTTTCTGAGGGCACCTGGGTGGCTCAGTGGTTGAACCTCTTCAGCTCAGACCAGCTGCCCCAGCTCTTGGGGTCCTGGGATCGAGCCCCATATCAGGCTCCCCACAGGGAGCCTGCTTCTCCCTCTGCCTGTGTCTCTGCCTCTCATGAACAAATAAATCTTAAAAAAAATAAGCCCTTTCTGGAACAAGGCAGGACACAATGGGTATATAGATGGTCAGGTGAGTGGAAGGACAGTTGCTTATATTGGATACTAAAATGGCAGAGCTGAAGAGGCAGACCTCTGCTTGCAGGGGGTTCAGTCTAGTTATGCGAAAGAATAGTGGTTAGACTCAGGGTTGAATGGGAGTGAGGAAGAAGCACCTGCCTCTGCCCCAGGGGTCCAAGCAATCAGCACATCAGGGTGGGCAAGGGAAGGCTAGAGGCCATCCAGTGTTGGAGGCTGGGGCCTTGAGGTTGAACGGTTTCAGAGTCCCATGGGAGCCCTTTTTCAAAATCTCATCCTTGCCTTTGGGCATACCATCTGACAGTTCCTGAGAACGCTCGCATCCCAAGCAGCAAGGCTTTCGAACACATTAAACAAATTTTTTTTTCTGCTAGAAAAGAAATAAATATAAAATTCAGAAAATACATAAAAGCAAAAAAGGAAAACGAGCACCTATAATCTCATCATCTTATAAGAGAATCATTTCTTGGATGTAGACTCTTCCAGATAACTTTGCATACCCATGTGTATATATGTGTATTTTTTTAATTGAAAGGAAATTGTACCACATAGTTTTATGAGCTGCTTTTTAACAATATCTGGTGTACATCTCTACATTTAGTAGACTGCTACATCACACTGCTTGATGGGTGCATAACATTCTATTTGTTTTTATATGACTTCATTTTTACTGTTAAAAATAATATTGGATCATTCATGATTATTTAAAAAGTAATCAGTGACACCTGGGTGGCTTAGTCAGTTAAGTGTTGGCACAGGTCTTGATCTCAGAGTCATGAGATCAAGCCCTGCTTCAGGCTCCATGCTTAGTATGCAGTCTGCTTGAGATTCTCTCTCTAAATAAATAAAAAAAAATCTTGGGGCACCTGGGTGGCTCAGTCAGTTGAGCAGCTGACTCAAGATTTCAGCTCAGGTCATGATCTCATATTCCTGGGATGGAGCCCCATGTCAGGCTCTGCACTCAGCAGGAGTCTGCTTGGGGTTCTCTCTCTCCCTCTCCCTCTGCCCCTCCCCCTATGTATGTGTGTTGCCTCTCTCAAATAAACCTTAAAAAAATAAGAAGTAATCAGTTGTTTTTCACATTTTATGCATTTTTTATTTAAGATACCCCAGAAGCTAATATTCTATTGAATTTTATAAGAGAAAATAAAGAAACAAGTCCCCTGGATGATGAAATCGACAGTTATTTGAAAGAATCCATAGATTGTAAGTCACATTCAAATAGTATTTGACATTTTGAAAGGCCAAAAGATAATAGTTTTATTTTACATAGTAAAAGATAAAATATTCTTATTCTGTGACTGCTATATTTCTACTTTTTAAAATGTTATTTAAAACTTTTGGAAATTTGGGGGCACCTGGGTGGCTTAGTTGGTTGGGTGTCAACTCTTGGATTTGGGTTGGGTTGGGATCTCAGGGTCATGGGATTGGGCCCCATGTCGGGGGCTCCATACTTAGTGCAGAGTTGGCCTAGATTCTCTGCTTCTCCCTCTGGATGCTCTCTCTCTTTATCTGGAAAAATAAATAAATAAATAAATAATATTTAAACTTTTAGAGATTTCTATAACCTTTTGACAATTTGATGGGATTTTTAAAAAGTGAACTGACTACCCTTTTCTTATTGATTTTAAAGAATTATTTATATATTCTGGATATGAGTTCTTTGTCTCCTTTAAAGATTACTAGCATCTTCCATGCTGAGGCTTGCCTTCCCACTCTTTTAATGGCATCTTCTGATGACCAGAAAGTTTACATTGACATCAATGAATTAAATTTCTCATTCTTTCCCCTTTTTTTACTTATTATTTTTGCTTTTCTGTCCATTTCTAGAATCAGTTTTAATATAGCAAATGTAATAATTTTTCCATTACTTAACTGAAGCTATTATGTGTTCTCATTTGAACTTTGTAGTTTTTCTATTTGGATATAATCCTTTGGAATTCTTAGAATATATAGAGAGCTGTAATAACTTCTTTTTATTTTTAGTAAATACAATAGTTGATGTCTATACAGTTAAGCAATTAAAGGCAAAAGCTTCAAAGAATGAAGGAAAAACTGACACTTTCTACGGCATTCTTTATGCTTACATTTCTATGCTGAACATTGATGATGACACCACAACAGTAGTTCGACATCGATGGTAAGCAGCTGGTTTTGTCAGCAAATTTATTTTTTTAAAGATTTTATTTATATATTCATGAGACACACACACACACACACACACACACACACACACACACACAGAGAATGGCAGAGACACAGGCAGAGAGAGAAGCAGCCTCCATGCAGGGAGTCCAATGTGGGACTTGATCCCAGGACTCCAGGATCATGCCCTGGGCCAAAGACAGAAGCTAAACCACTGAGCCACCCAGGGATCCCAGCAAACTTATTCTTGTAAGAAATAAAGAACATAGAAAAATAAAGTTACATACCATGCTGTAGAAAAAAAAAAGAAATAAAGAACAACTATTGTTAATACATTTTAAGCTCTACAAAAATTAAAGCTATTCTTTGACATAATAATGGTTATATATTTGAAAGAAATGTATAAATAAGCCATGCTGAAGTTTCCAAGGCAACCTATGTAGATTCAAAGGTTATAATTGCCTTTTAAAGTAAAATTTGATTTGCTATGTTTCTTCAATCTTAAAATATAAAGATAAAATGGTGCCAGAAACTTTTTAAAAAATTATTTTATTTATTTGAGAGAGAGAGAGAGCATGAGCGGGGGGAGGGGGAGGCAGAGGGAGAAGCAAAATCCCCTCTGAGCAGGGAGCCCAGTGTGGGGCTGAGTTCCAGGACCCTGAGATCACGACCCAAGCTGAATGCAGACATTTAACTGACAGAGCCATCTGGGTTCCCCTGCTGCCAGCACTTTTAACTGAGTTGACAAACTGTTGTTTTATGATATGTTAGAATATTATTTTGGTTGCCATGTCCTATAGCAATACAAGGGACACCATTTTTAAAAAATTATTTTCAGCTGCATGGTAAATATGATTTACAACATCTCCTAGGTCAAAGTTAGTATCTACTTGTAAAAAAAAGTAAACTGCAGTGATTTAATATTAATGGAAAGATGCTTGGGGAAAAGCATCTAAATGTTACTATGAAAGTCTACGGAAAAAAAAAAAAGTCTACGAATTTTTGTAATTGAAAATTTTATTGAGGGTGCTGGGTAGCTCAGTCAGTCATCCAACTCTGGATTTCAGGTCTTAATCCAGGGTTGTGATTTCAAGCCCCATGTTAGGCTCTATACTGAGCATAGAGCCTACTTAAAAAAAAGAAAAAACATTATTGAAATAGTTCTAGATTCACATGGAGTTACAAAAAATAATATGGAGAGAACCCACATACACTTTATATGCTTTTCCCAATGGTAACTTTTTATGAAACTATAGTGTTACATCTTAGCCAGCCTGGATACTGACATTAATTCAATCAGGCGATTGTATTCAAATTTTACCACATTGACATGCAGTCCTGTGTGTGTGTGTTTGTGTGCGCGCGTGTGCATGAAGTTCTGGATATGATTTTATCACATGTGCAGGTTTGTGTATCTATCACCATAGTCAAGATACTAACTTACGGATTTGGAAACATTTTGTGATTTGGTATTAAATTGAAAAAACCAATGTGGAGGCTGCTGTATAAGTCAAGTGTTTACTTTTTGAAAAACATTTTTTAAAAACTTTTGAAATTTTTATTATCTGATTTTTTTCCTACATCTTTAATATTGATATCTGAGGAAAAGTATCTGAAATTTACCTCAAAAGTGATCTGTGCCTAGACAAGAAAGCACACACACTATGGTGTGAAAGCACCATATCACACCCTCTATTTGAGAAATTTGAGTTAGTGTTTCTGTCCACATTGGCTAAAGTAAGACCTGCCTCAAAACATGGAATAGCGGGATGCCTGGATGGCTCAGCGGTTGGGTGTCTGCCTTGGGCTTGGGGTGTGACCCCGGAGTCCTGGGATCGAGTCCCACATCGGGCTCCCCTCAGGGAGCCTGCTTCCCCCTCTGCCTGTGTCTCTGCCTCTCTCTGTCTGTGTCTCTCATGAATAAATCAATAAATAATCTTAAAAAAATATGGAATAGCATGTGATCACCACTTAAAGAGAGGAGTGTGTCACTAACAGCACTAATAGCATTTTGGGTGTGAACTTGACTAACCCTAGGATTTTTCTGTCCTGCAGAGGCCTAGTACAGAGCATCAAGTGAGCATTTCTGGAACTCAGGCTTTCTAGACACAAAACAGGATTCCTCCCTCAGAACGCTGATCCTAGGATACTAGGTAGACATACCCTCAATAGAAAGGAATAGGACAGGGGCAGCCCCAGTGGCGCAGCAGTTTAGCGCACTGCCTGCAGCCCAGGATGTGATCCTGGAGACCGGGTATCGAGTCCCACATCAGGCTCCTTGCATGGAGCCTGCTTCTCCCTCTGCCTGTGTCTCTGCCTCTCTCTCTGTGTGTGTTTCTCATGAATAAATAAATAAATTAATCTTAAAAAAGAAAGGAATAGGACAGGATAGGATGGAGGCAGGGCTGAGGTGGCAGTTCTGTGGCTGTCTGGAGGTGAAGGAAAGGGGCCCTAGCAGGGGAAAGGTGGGAGGCAAGGCAGTGGAGATGGGCTTGATTGCACATTGTGCTGTTCCTTGTTTTGTATGTCTGTCCAGTGTACCACGCGGAGCATTTTGAAATTACTCTGATTTAGATTTTTAAGGGAGCAGGATTCTTCTGTTAGAGATCAGGTTGGTCATTTAGGACCTTTACATTTTATCCTTGTCTTTTTTTTCAGCTCAGGCTGTGGTTACATTGTAAATGAAAGATCCAGCACTTGTACTGCTTGCAACAAAGATTCTTTGGAATTTAAATCTGTTTTTCTCAGCTTCCACTTGTTAATTGACCTCACTGACCACACCGGTACCCTCCATGCCTGCAGTCTCACAGGAGGGGTTGCTGAAGAAACTTTAGGCTGCACGGTAAGTAGCAGAAAGGAAATAATTCCAAGTTGAATTCTCTTTTCTCCAGGTATAGGTTATTTCAGTGAACAGTTGATAGAAATTAAGTCATTAATAAAGAGGTCTGGGGGTGGGATTAAGCTTGATTTAAACACACATTGCTTTAATGGACGAATAATTGCATGATCACGTGTGTTCAAATCACAGCTGATATTGCTGTTGGGTACAGAGGCAGAGGCTGTTGGCAGTGGGGGAGAAAGAAGGCACTTTTTTTTAAAAGATTTATTTATTTATTCACGAGAGACACATACTGAGAGAGAGGCAGAGACACAGGCACAGGGAGAAGCAGGCTCCTCACAGGGAGCCTGATGTGGGACTCGATCCCTGATCCTGGGATCACAACCTGAGCCGAAGGCAGGCATCCAACTGCTGAGTCACCCAGGCATCCCAAGAAGACACTTTTTAAAAAAATTTTTATTTATTTATGATAGTCACAGAGAGAGAGAGAGGTGCAGAGACACAGGCAGAGGGAGAAGCAGGCTCCATGCAGCGGGAGCCCGATGTGGGATTCGATCCCGGGTCTCCAGGATCGCGCCCTGGGCCAAAGGCAGGCGCCAAACCGCTGCGCCACCCAGGGATCCCGAAGACACTTTTTATAGTCCAGTAACTGTGGGTACAACAGCACACTGGAGGGACACCTGGGTGGCT
Source organism: Canis lupus dingo (assembly GCF_003254725.2). NCBI lineage: Eukaryota > Metazoa > Chordata > Mammalia > Carnivora > Canidae > Canis > Canis lupus. Next base: position 38,954,362 of record NC_064248.1, read on the forward strand.
CAGTGGTTGAGTGTCTGCCTTTGACTCAGGGCGTGATCCTGGGGTCCTGGGATCGAGTCCCCCATTGGGCTTCCTGCATGGAGCCTGCTTCTCCCTCTGCCTGTGTCTGCCTCTCTCTCTCTCTCTCTCTGTGTCTTTCATGAATAAATAAATAAAATCTTAAAAAACAACAGCAGCAGCACTGGAGATAGTGATCAGTTGAGGTAGAGGGAGGGTTTGGTGGTATTCCACCAACTAGCTGAAGGAAGTCACCAGAGTCAGAACACACGTGTTGCCCTCCTCCACCAGGACAGCAGCACTTAGTCATGTGTGCATGATAGGCACCTGGTGTTTCCCCTTAGCGCCAGCACCTGTAGTTTACCATGAGCCCTCAGCCCCGCTTGGTTTCTATTTTGTGAAGGGGAGTTTTCTGGGCTGAGGCACCTGACTGCCCTCAGACATTCAGTTTACGGAGGCTTTCTGACCTTATCTCCTCCTTTAAGAGAATTGAGCTGTAATTACTATAAATAAAATTCCCTTCGAGTGCACAAAGTCAAGTTTCACATTATTGTTGAGTTATTTATATGGACTTTGGAAATATCTGCTTGATTGTTTTAACCAGGTAAATGAGTTTCTTGCAATGACGGATGAACAGAAAACAGCATTGAAGTGGCAATTTCTTCTGGAAAGAAGCAAAATTTATTTAAAAGTTAGTGCATTTTATAGTACTATGTCATTCTATATATTCAAGTAATAAAAAAATCCTAGAGTCTGACCTAATAAATTAGGGCATTTGTTATTTTTAACAATAACAAATAACAATTTACAATAATTTTAACAATTCCCAGATATGCAGAAGGATTTGGTTAATGTGGAAACAATGCAAGTAATCGGGTGGGTTTTTTGTTTTTGTTTTTGTTTGGTGTAGAATAAAAGGATTCCACCTGACACCAGAGGACTAGACCAACAGCAGTGCCTGGCTGACTCAGTCGGTAGAGCATGTGACTCTTGATCTTGAGGTCATGAGTTTGAGTCCCACGTCCAATGTAGAGATTACTTAAAATCTTGGGGAAAAAACAAAGAAGTAGATCAACAAAGATTATATCTGTTTTATTAAGTCCAAGGCAGGGCCCTGGGCTGTAGGGTCAAAGCTGATATCCCTGTCCCCTTGCCGGGTGACAGTAGTATCAGATGGCACAGTCACATGCCACGTGCTTGGATGCAGGGGAGAGACGGGAGAGTCAGAATCCCAGCTCCACTACTCCTCAGCCTCTGTGACCCGCTAGAACTCTGTGATCCTACAACTCTAGTTGGAGCAGCGCTAGCAACCCTTCAGTGTGGGAGGATCATAGAATCTTAATACTTAAGGGGAAAAAGGGGGAGACAAACTCCTTTTGTTTTGCAAGTTCAGAAAATGGGACCAAGAAATGTTGCTGCTTGTGTCAGGTCACAGATGAGATAGGGCTATAGACTGCATCATCTCTCTCCTTCTATCAGTCTCAAATGTTTTCTCCTTTACACACTTAAAAGTTTTCCAGCTCTTGTTGAAGAGAGTTATGTCTGTCAGTATTTCTGCATTAGAACATGACGTTGAGAATAATTTAAAACCTGTCCATGAGCCCACATGCCATTAACAGTCAGCAATGATATCACGTCACATCCCACAGCCTCTAGAAAACCACAGTGTGTTCTATGCATGAGAGTGAGAAAGGCAAACAGCATCTTAGTATAAAATCATGAAAATAGTTGTGATCTCATAGGTACTCTGAAATAGTCTTGGGTAACACTGCACCTGCTTTAGTTCAGCCTCAGAAGCAGGTGTGCCCATTGCCCATGGCTTCTTTACTTGGGGCCTTATGTGCATCCCAGTAGGTTGCAGACATGGAGTTACCTATGGCCTCGCAGATATTTCTAGCACATTGGTTCGAGGCCTCTTTGTTAGTAGGCTGAAGGGGGGAAATTGCAGTAATATACTGGATCTTTTCCACCATTAGCATGGATCCATCTACTTACTGTCTGCCCCTAAATCAGAGTATACTCAGATCTTTGACCAACTTTGTTTTCCCTCCAAACCAGAGGTTCCAGTTGTTAATGAGTTCGACCAATTTGAATTCATGGCAAGTTATTTATAGTTTTCCTAACTAGATCTAAACATAAAAAAATTGGGACGCCTGGGGCTCAGTTGGTTGAGCATCTGCCTTTGGCTCAGGGCGTGATCCTGGAGTTCTGGGATTGAGTCCCACATCCAGTTCCCAGCAGGGAGCCTTCTTCTCCCTCTGTCTGTGTCTCTGGCTCTCTCTGTATGTCTCTCATAAATAAATAAATAAATAAACAAACAAACAAACAAATAAATAACATAAACATAACAAAAATTGCTGTCAAAAAAGAGACATTGTAGCTTTCCAAAGGACATGTTTAAAAGGTATTTAAATCAGATTTAACAGATTTTAAGCAGATACAAAACAATTCTATCACAAAATGTAGTAAAGATCATGAGAATCTAACAATTTGAATTATTTTAAATCAGTTAAAATATAACATGTAATTTAAAAAGTAAGAACTTGGGACGCCTGGATGGCTCAGCGGTTGAGCACCTGCCTTTAATCTGGGGCACGATCCTGGAGTCGCAGGATTGAGTCCCACATCGGGCTCCCTGCATGGAGCCTGCTTCTTCCTCTGCTTATGTCTCTGCCTCTCTCTCTGTGTCTCTCATGAGTAAATAAATAGAATCTTTTTTTTAAAATAAATAAAATCTTTAAAAAAAGAACTTACATTGTTCTGCTAATATGACAAAAACAAAGTATCGCTATAGAGACAGGTCATTTTATATATTTAGCATATTACAATTAAAAACAATGGCTACTTAAAAGGGTTCAGTTGGAGGGATTTCAAAGCAAGGTGTTTTAATGTCTTTTTTTAAAGATTGGTTTATTAAAGAGAGTGAGAGAGCATGAGTTGGGGGAGAGACTGAGGGAAGAATCTGAGGCAGACTCCCTGCTGAGTAGAGCCCAATGGAGCTTGATTCCAGGATTCTGAGATCATGACCTGAGCCGAAACCAAGAGTCTAAAAAAAAAAAAAAAAAGAAACCAAGAGTCTGAAACACTCAACTGACTGAGCCACCCAGGTGCCCTGGTATTTTCATGTTTTAGAATACATGGTGATAGCAACACAAGTCCTTGTAAGTCTGATATAGTATCAAAGAATGATTTCCAAAAAGGATTAAACCATGACTCTCATACAAAAATAAAATGGATACGCCAAAGATTTAATTCATTAATCAATGAAGAAACTAGGAAATGGTTCTTAAAAAATGATTTCAAAGAGGAATTCAAAGACTGGGCGCAGAGGCTGAAGTCACCAGTGCAAAATTGGGGTGATCCATAGAGGGCAAAACCCAACGTTTCCTCAGGGTGGAGCTGACCACATCCTCATAGGGACAGAATTCCTTTGGATTTCCTGGAGCATGACTGCCATTTGCAACACTACTGTTTTCTACAGCAGACTGTTGAAAATAGCTCAGCCAGGCCAGGAAAGGTGCTGAGCCCTACAGAATGAAGCCACCAGACTGTGGGAGAGCGTGCCACTGAAAGACACCCACCTACCCTCATTGCCCACCTCACCCTTCCCAGTGTTTCCTGATACTAGGCTGTTTTCCTGCTAGTCTTTGGAATTAGCATGGCCAGCAGACCTACCCTTCCAGTCTATGTTAAATAAAATGTTGGTAAGAGTGCTTTGTTAAATATAAAAAATAAGACATTGTTATTAATAAACTGCATCATCACATCCCCATAGCCTAACAGACAGGTTACTACCACAGGTTAGCTGTGTCACAGCTGCTAAGTGAACACACTTTATTTTATATATTTATTTAAGTCATCTCTACACCCAACATGGGGCTCAAACTCACAACCAAGAGATTGAGAGTGGTATGCTTTTCCAATGGAGCCAGCCAGGCGCCCCTTGAACACATTTTAAACCCTTCTTTTGTAGGTGTTGGATTTGAAAATCCAACTTCCCTACCAAAGAGAAATATGAGAAAAATAACATAGATTTTCACAAAATCGCTGTCAGGAGCCAGATCTGTGATTTCTCTCCCAAACTCCTACCAAGGTGAACTCTCTTCAGTCTTACAGCTGTCACTGTGGTTTATGCTTACACTGCAGAACAGCTCATTGTACTTGTTTACTGCTTTCTCTGTTGTGGTCGATGGTTTTCAACTTTATAAACATGGTGATTTTTAAAGTTAACTCTCTCTCTCTCTCTCTCTCTCTCTCCTCCCTACAGTTTTTTTTATCACACAGAGCAAGGGGCGGATTGAGAATTAGTGTGCTCTCATGTAAACTCGCAGACCCTATTGAGGCAAGTAGGAACTTGTCTGGAGGAGGAAATATTTAAAACAAAATACTTTAAACTCTGGACAAGAATATGAGTTTCAACTCTCTTGAAAGTGGAAAATGAGTTTGAAAATTATGGATAAAATTGTATTTTGTTCAAACATGGTAAAAATGTTTCTATAAGTTGCTATTATGTTTCCTTCTGGAGTTGATTAGGGGATAAGTCTTAAAATCTCTCATCTGACCCAGCTCCTTTCTTGGAAGGCCTTTTCTACTGACTTGGCCCATTCCCCCCCCAACTTGGAAAATGTTTGCATGAATTAATAAACAAGTTTAATCTTCCCCAGAGATATCAGTGATTTAAGTCCCTTTCCCCACTGTCTTGTTTCCCAGGAGAAAGATCAGATCCTCCAAAAATGACCTCCCTGGAGCTTGGCAGTGGTTGAGACTGCTCTCCAGGAGCTGGTGGGGCACTGGGTGGGAACAGCGGAAGCCCACGGGCAGTGCTGGGCAGCAGCTTTGAACACCAAAGACTTTCTCTGATCTTTGCCTTCTCTGATGACACATGGGGCCACCCAACGCTTGTGAAAGTTGGTTGACCAGGGGCGATATGTGTGAGTCTGAATCAACTGAGAGGAGACCAGCCTCAAAAGTTCTAGGAGTGGCACCAGTCTGGGACCTGAAAGGGTGGGGCTGCTCTGACAGGACGCCGGACCCCCACTCCACCCACCACACCCTCCTCGTCAAAGCCCTGGAGCGCCCTGCTCAGTCCCACGCCATTCCGAGTCACTTGCTGCGGGGCACTGGCCTACAAGCCCCGTCATTGCTGGCCTACGGTCTGGGAGGTTTGGCACTTCCATCACCCACCACAGGAGAGAAAAACAAAAAGTAAGTATCTGAAACTTTGAAGGCAGTGTTGGGAGATGAACTCATTAGTAGTGTTGTCTCTGGCTTTTACCATAGGCAGCTGTGGCAGAGGGGCATGATGGACCCTCGTGTGTCCAGATTGTGGTAATAAATGAGGAAATGGAGGACCTGACCTAAGTGTGCAGTCAGGGAGTGCGCCCGATGAAGAGCTTCCTTCCTTGCTCCCTTGGGGCAGGGTATAGGAGTATTGGGCAGGTGACTCCAGAGGGCAGACAGGGAAAGAAGGCGGGAGAGTGCTGGAGTGGGAGGGCTCAGGCCAGGGAGGAGAGAGAAGCAAGGGTGCCCACCTGGTGGCCACATTCACACTCCTGGTTGATTAAGCAAGAGTGGGTGTCCAAGAGCACAGGAGACCAGGGAGGACAACTGGCCCAGACGGTGTGTCAGGAACGGCTGTGCCAGGCCTCCTGGTGCCCTGACCTCTGGCAGCAGGTCCCAAAGCACCAATGCCTGGACCACAGGGGCTGGTAGCAGCCATGTGGCCTCCTACCGTCTAGGGGCCTCAGCCGCCCGCTGGCCTCAACAGCATACTGCAGGTGCTCACTTAGGCATTCCAAGTCAGCTTCTGCGGCATACCGCAGCCACGGCCTGTGGGCCCGAGCAGGGCGGCCGAGGGCTCCGAACAGCCTCTTCACTGCTACCAGCACTTAACCAAGGATGCCCCTGCCCATCACTGGAGGGACCCCGATTGCTTATTTCATTTGATGCCACAGGGCTAGGGGTCAGGCCACGTTGGATCAAAGGGGCTTCCCAAAGTGAAACTTACACATTTATGGAATAAAGATGACAACTTGGTTGATATCTAAAACTTGTGAATTAGCCAGAATTCATGCAGTCAGAGATGTAAGAGAGAAGCATCCCATCCCATCGCTACAAAGCACACAAATCCCTGTTGGGGACCCATACTTCTCACTGCTCCCTAGGAGCTGCTTTTCCTGGTCCTGGCATCTTCTCACCTGCAGGTTTGCTTTGCTTTACGTAATAATGTGGTGGCTGTAGGATTTTTCGTAATTTATCAGTGGTTGCTCTCAGATCTTCCTTTCCTAATTCTGCTATGCTTGTGGCAGAAACACAATGTATATCCGTCCATCTGTCACTCGTCTAGAAGACCCCTGGGGTTGTTTTGCTTTTTAAATATATTGTATTATAAAGTTTTATATGTTTATTGTAGAAAAATTACAACAGAACAGGTAATAAAAAAGGAAAAGCCCATACTCTCCCAAACCCCGAAGTCTTTAACTGGCAGGTGATGCATTCTGTACTTGTGTAGATGTTTTCACTGATGTTGTTTCTTGTGGCAAAATATGCATCACATAAAATTGACCATTTTAACCATTTTTAGGTGTACAATTAAGTGGCCTTAAATACATTCACACAATGCTGTGCAACCATCAGCACCTCCATTTCCAGAAATTTTCATCTTACCAAACTGACACTGTGTCCCCATTAGACAATCACTCTCCATTTCTGCTTCTCCACTCCTGGTAACCTCTGATCTGCTTTGTGCCTGTGAGCTTGACGACTTGTGTGTGGCTTCTTTCTCTGAGCATGATGTGTTTGAGGTTCCCCATGTCACAGCAGGTGTCAGCACTTCCTTCCTTCTTAGGGTTGAGTAGTTTCCCGCTGTATGGTTGGACATTTTGTCTACCCGTTCATCTGTGTGTGGACATCTGGGCTGCTTTTGCCTTTTGGCTTTTGTGATCGGCCAATCACAGCTGCTGTGAGTAGGTGCTTTCGAGCACCCTCATGTTTCTGTGTCTTTCCTGTCATATGTATTCATCTTTCTTTGTTAAAGCATATGGTTTGCAAGTACAGGTTATTCCATAATCTGCGTTTACATTTAATAATTTGTAATAAACCTTTGTACATAATTCAACATTTGACCTAACTTCAGTGGCTATATATTATTTCATTATATGAACATAGGGTACTGAAGGAAATCAATCCAATACTGTTAGACAGTCAAGATGTTCCCCACTTGTTGCTATTGTAAACAACAGCTCTAGCTACCTTTCTGTCCACATTCTTAATTATTTCCTTGGGATAAGTTTCTAGACATTAAATTGCTACAATAATATTAAAAGCTAATAATGTTAACATTGTTGACAGACACTGTAATAAACACTCATAGTGCCCAACTTATACAAGGACTGTTAGTTTGCCCATTTTACAGATGGGACATGAAGGCCTGGCTGTAGGAGGTAGAAATGGAGGTGTCTGTGTGGGCAGGCCCTGTTACTGCAGGCTCACACTCCATGTGCTGCTTCCAGGATGGTCTCTGGCTCTGAGCTTCTCCATCTGTGGTTCCTTTTGTAAATGGAGATTACCATACCAACTTTTCTTGGTGACTGTCAACACTGAGTACATCCATATATGTCAAATGCTTAGACTCACACACCCAGTACATGATCAGGGAGTATGTTATTGTAAACGTTGAGGTGTAGCAGTTTCACTGACACTCATATTTGGCAATATTTTTGTCATGTGAATTCTATTCTGCTTTTATAGTTTGATTTTTTTCTTCTATAGTTGATTTTCTTTTTTCTTTTTTTTTTAAGTAGGCTCTATGCCTACGGTGGGCCTTGAACTCATGACCCTGAGATTAAGAGTTGTGTGCTTCAGGTGCCAGGATGGCTCAGTCAGTTGAGTGTCCAACTCTTAGTTTCAGCTCAGGTCCTGATCTTAGGGTCATGATTTCAGGGCTGTGAGATTGAGCCCTGACTAGCTCCGGGCTCAGCGAGGAGTCTGCTTGAGGTTCTTTCTCCCTTTGCTGCTCCCCACCCCAATGCTCTCTTTCTCTGTAAAAAATAAATAAATCTTAAAAAAAAAAAAAAAAAAGGATCATAGCCATGATACCCAGCATTGGCTAGGGTGTGCATAAAAAGGTATTCTTAAACACTCATGACAAGTACAAATTCATGTGTCATATTCCCATGGCAAGTTGGCAAATACTTTATTTTAAAGATTATTTATTTATTCATTCATGAGAGACACAGAGAGAGGCAGAGACATAGTCAGAGGGAGGAGCAGGCTCCCTGCAGGGAGCCCAATGTGGGACTCGATCCCTGGACCCTGGGATCATGCCTTAAGCCAAAAGCAGATGTTCAACCCTGAGCCACCCAGGCATCCCGACAAGCACATAATTTAAAGTGCAAACGATTTAACCTATTTCATGTCTATGCCTTTCCGTAGGGAAATAAATGCCATATGACATATGTGGAGGATGTTCCTTAAGTCACTGTTTCTAATAGCAAAACATTTGAAGCCTATGCAGCCTGTAGGGACTATTGGCTCCATCCAGATCCCCAACTCTCGGGCACACACCTAATCCTTCAGCTTCTCTGAGACATGGGGAATGACCTGGGGGCAGTTATGGGAGGAGTGGGGCCAGATTCAGGCAGGGACTTCTCCTTGGAATGGTCAGTGGACTGAAGCTCTCTGCTAGGTCTGAGATCACCATGTTCTTTCTTAGTTTCCTTTCTGCTCTTTCTGCTTCCTCTCCACTTTTCTGAGTGCCCCTTGAGTAAACCATCTGAACAAGACCCTACCTTAGCTCTGCCTCTGGGGTTTTCAGTCTAAGACATCATTAAAAGAGATTATGAAAACCTATATTCACTGTCCTGGAAAGATGTTCACAGTATGTTTAGTGGATGTAGAATACTCATTTTCCATAAAAGCTCAATAAACATTAAAAAAAAAAGGTGTAGATGGGACGCCTGGGTGGCTAGTAGTTGAGCGCCTGCCTTCAGCTCAGGTCGTGATCCAGGGGTCCTGGGAACGAGTACCCCATCGGGCTCCCTGTGGGGAGCCTGCTTCTTCTGTCTATATCTCTGCCTCTGTCTCTGTGTCTCTCATGAGTAAATAAAATCTTTTTAAAAAAGTGTAGAAGAGCACATATGAACCCATATATGCTACATGAACTAATATTATGGAATTTTCTTGAGTGTGGTAGTGGTATTGCATCTATATAGGAGAAGGTCCTTATTCTTAGGAGATACATACTGGAAGGGTAGAGTGTTTCTGCAACTCATTTCCAGTTTTCCAGACAAGTGTGTTCAGGGATAGTATGCGTGGAGAGGCAGAGAAAACAACATAACCAATGTTAACAATTACTGAATCTAATGAAGGGCATGTAGAAGTCATTGTATGTCTTTCAACTTTTTAGTAGGTTTAAATTTATTCAAAATTAAAAGTTGGGAGAAAATGTGTCTCCTGGGTGCTAGGATTACTATGGTTTTAGCAAGATCAGGAATTGTAGGAATTGGTATTTCTGTTTTTTTATTATCTCAGCCAAGGACTTTGTGTGCTACACCTGCAATGCTGTTGTCAGCTGTTTGTGACAAAGCTCATGCCACCACTGTGGTGAACATTGACCTCTCTGGGTGCTGGCTTGTGCCGCCCAAGGGGGCTGCATGTGAACCTGCTCCTGCCTCACACTTTTTGGCTTGCTTTGAAGGCTGTCAGCTTGGTGGGCTTGTGTCGGCTGAACCTCGTGTCTGCTAGTTAGACTAGTACAGGTTCAATATGAGCATACCCTTGAGTCAGCTCTTCTGCTGACGGGAACCTAGCCCAAGGAAATAACTACAAATGTACTGATTCTACTAGCAAATGATTAGAAATGGTTTCCATTACCAAGAATGGAGGACTGATTTCAGATTCTTATGCAGCCACCAAAGACTGCTGCAGGAATGTGCCAGCCGACATAGAAAGATAGGCACCACACACAGTGAGGAGAGCAGGTTAGGAAATTGAGTTATGAGCATGTCGTATTTTAAGAATTGCAATTACACCCACAGATCTGGAAGGTACACTAAATGATTCACCTTGTCTGTCCCTGGGTGAATGGAATTTTGGATGTTTTTCCTTATTCATATTTTTGAACTCATCTGTGATGAACACATTACTTAAGCAATTAAAATAAGAAACTTGATTAGAAGATAAAACAAGATAGTGTGACATTTAATACACGAGTCCAGTCCTGGCATTCTTCACAGTAAATTATAAACTAAATGTGGGGTTGCCTAATACCTACACATTTGAATCTTCTTATAGATCTACCTGCAAGATGCAGCTTGTGCTGTGGTCAAGACTTCACTTTCTGATCATAGGAAAGCTAGATTACAACTTGGTTCTGTCCCTCAGCTGAGTGACCATAAAGCCAGGCTGGCTTGCCTCTAAATCTACATCTTCACGTTTAACAGGGACGGTGGTAGTATCAATCTCAAGCTTTGTTAAGGGTTAAATAATACATGGAAAGCTCTTGGCCCAGTACCTAGCAGTACTAAGGGCTCAGTAAATGTGAGCTATTATTATTATTATTTAAAGACTTATTTACTTATTCATGAGAGACAGAGAGAGAGAGAGAGAGAGAGAGGCAGAGACACAGGCAGAGGGAAAAGCAGGCTCCTTGAAGGGAGCCTGATGTGGGACTCGATCCTGGATCCTGGGATCATGACCCTAGCTGAAGGTAGGTGCCTAACCACTGAGCCACCCAGGCATCCCAATGTGAACTATTATTAAATTAGACGTCCTTGCCTTTCTGTGAGGGGCCAGCAGATATCTTGTTTACATATCCAGCAGGAGCCCCTGCCTAAACCTCAAGGACACCACGGGGCACTGTGCATCTTACGTAGACTTTTTTTGTTTTTTAAGATTTTTATTTATTTGAGAGAGAGAGAGAGAGAACACAAGCAGGGACAGCAGCAGAGGGAGAGGGAGAAGCAGGGCCTCAATCCCAGGACCCTGGGATCACGACTGGGCCAACTGACTGAGCCACCCAGGGGCCACTTGCCTGGACTTTTTGTCCTCACAGCAGGTCGGAAAAAAAGTAGCTCTCCCAGGCCAATGAACTTCCTTGTCTCTGGTTGGGGAAGAGGTGCTGATTAACTCTATTAATAGAACACAGTGCTCCAGAGGCCAAAGGTCAATGACCAAGGTCTGAAGCCCCCTAATAAGGAACTGTCCTTCCTAGCCACTGCAGGAGGGATAAAAGTACACTTTTAGGCCAAACAAAACATAGCATATTTATTTGGAAAACAATCATTTCAAAATTATCTTCCAAACTCAGAATGTACAGGCCATGGTACAAATGAGTGAGGTTGCCATTAATTGTTCACTTATTTTTTTTTAATCGTTCACTTATTAAGTACAATTTTAAATTAACTGATTATGTGAAGGAGTGTTTATCCATATTTCCATGATGAGAAGCACTTGGGAATACTGAAGATTAATTCTGCTAATCAATACAATAGGCTTGGTATGGGCCAGTAACGTGGAAATTTTTATTTTTACAAATACCTTCAGATGATTATCATGATTGAGGAAATTTAGGAAACATGATTTTCAAAATTCCTTTGTGTATTTTAAGTTTTGAATTACTGATCTCAGAACATCCCAATGAAAAGTCTTATCCGGTCCAGTTCTAGGAAAGGAAAGTTAGTCTTCTGAACATTTGGTTTGATAAACTCTCCTCTTTGGAAGCATAACAAAAACTTTAATGTGGTTGTTTCCTAAAAGACACTCAATCTTCTTACCATTTCTGGCCCAGCTTTTCTACATCACATTTTCCTTGAAGGGTCCATCTTGCTGAAGTCCTAACGATCCAATTAAATCACAGTTTAAAAATTCAGTTTCTTATTGCAAAAGAAAAGAAGAATTAGATTCTTATTAAAGGATTGTCACATTTAACTAGCTTTGCCGGTTTCTGTCCAGCTCCCTCCTCTCCTGAGAACTCAGTAAGTTACGGTGCTTTGCGCAGACTCAACACCGGGGCCCCTGCACCTGGAATCTCATACTGACCACCCCGTGTATGCCAGCCTGGATCTCATCGTTTTCTTTAACGGGCCCAACTCCCTTCGGCGTCCCGGTCAAGATAATATCTCCTTCTTCCAGGGTCATGATCTTGGACACGTAGCTGATAATGTAGGGGATGGAAAAGATCATGGAGGAGGTGTCACCCTCCTGCCTGAGTTCGCCGTTGACCTTGAGCCAGAGCTTCAGGTTGTGAGGGTCCGGGACCTTCTCTTTGGGCACGAACGCGCTGACCGGGCAGGAGGTCGTGAAGCTCTTGGCCAGCGTCCAGGGCAGCCCCTTCTTCTTGCACTCGTCCTGCACGTCCCTGGCGGTCATGTCCAGGCACAGGGCATAGCCGGCCACGTAGTCCATGGCGGCGGCCTCGGGGACGGCGCGGCCGCGCCTGCCCATCACCACGCCGAGCTCCAGCTCGTGGTGCAGGTTGCGGGTGTAGGCCGGCATGAGGATGGCCGAGCCCTCGGGGGCGTAGGCGGTGGACGGCTTCAGGAAGAGCACCGGTTCGGCCGGCACCTCGCTGCGCATCTCCCTGGCGTGGTCTGCGTAGTTCCTGCCCACGCACACGATGTTCTTCCCCCACTCCCAGAAACGCGACAGCGGCCTGTGGACGGCCATGTCCCGGACGGGCGCCCCCGCGTCACGTGACTCCGCCGGGACCCAGTCACCTGATGCCTACGGCGCCCCGGAGAGAACCAACTACCTCGGGGCGCCGTCCCGTCTGCGACGTCCGTTCCGCTCTGCGCTCCCCCGGGTGCTGGGCGGTCGCGGCGTTTACGCTCCTGGCAGCCGTGCGCAGCGGCTGCGGCGGGACAGCGGCCTGGCCGCTGGGGAGAGGCGCTGAGGCCCTGACGCGGCGCCCCGGCCCCCCGCCCCGGCTCCAGCCCCAGCCCCAGCCCCGGCCCGCACTCAGGTCAGCGGCAGCCCGGCCGGCAGCGGGCACAGGTTTGGACGCGGACGCTCATTGGCCGGCTTCTGGGGCGGGGGCGCGAGGCGGGCTCCGATTGGCTGGGGGGCGGGGCGGCGCCCGCCGCCCCGCCCCCGCCGCCCGCCGCCCGCCGCCCGCCGCCCGCCGCCCGCCGCCCGCCGCCAGCCGCCCTGGGTCATGGTGCTGGGCCGCGGGCTTCTGGGCCGCCGGAGCCTCGCCGCGCTGGGAGCCGCCTGCGCCCTCCGCGGCCCGGGTAGGTGGGCCGGCGCCGGCGGGGCGGCGGGGTTCCGGCTGACAGGGCCGGGGGCGCGGGCGCTGGGCAGGGGCCGCCGGCGTCGGGGCCCGGGAGCGGCGGTTGGGGCGGCAGCGGGCGCGGGGCGCGGCCAGGGGCTCTGCGGGCCGCCGCGGGCTGACGCGGTTTTCTGCCGCCACAGGCTCGTAACCCTCGGCGGCGTCCGGGCGCGCCGGGTGGGGTCGAGCAAAGGCCCTGCGGCCCTGGAGTCCGACTTTGCGGGGCCTGAAGGCACGGTGTGGTCGCTGGCCAGCTGGGGGATGCTGGCCGCCCGATGCCGGTGCGGAGCCGCGCGCCCCGGGACTGCGCCCCTTCTCCACCTGCCGCCCCGGGCGCTCGCAGGCCGGGTCCCCACGGCTGGGCCTCCCTGGCCCCGCGCTGAAGCCGCGGTGGGCTCGCCGGCGGGGCTGCGCTTCCAGCCCTCAGCTTCCTGCCGGGTCACCTCTTGCTTTGCTGGAATATTTTGACCCTGATTTTGAAATCTCCTTTTCTCTATTTCCTGATCCCTTATCTGGCTGATGTTGCAGTAGGGGCAGTAGGTTGACCTGTGTCTTAGGGAGGTGGTGAGCCGGCAGGCTGGTGACCCACATAGCAGTGGTCAGGGAGACGGCGCTGCCCTTGGCCATCTCACTGAAAGCCCTCAAGGTTCGGGAGTGGGTCAGGCATTGCCGTTAAGTCAGGGACACCCCTCCGAGTGCCAGGGGTACGACGTTTGCCTCCCGAGTCAGGTGGAGAGTGTAAGTGGGACCGGAGCGAATTGGCAAGACTGTGGCCGCCTCATTCAGAAGGGAGCCGGGTCCCAGCCGTCGGTGCCCTGCAGAGGGATGGGCCTAGTTCAGAAGGCAAACAAAATGTGCGCCAGGACCGCATGTGCCCAGGACGCGCCGGGCTATAGGCTACTGTTCAGTGCACTCTGCTTACACAAAAGGTTGCAGTTGCAAAACAGTGACCTGGAAGCATTTCTCGGGCATATCATTTTTGGAAATGGAACAAGGGTTCTGGGGCAGCTGCAGAAATAACTAAGTTCCCCAGATTCCCCAGGAGAGCCTTCATAGCAGGATATCATCCTGTTCCTGTTGCCAGGGCTGTGCCCCTGTCCCAGACTCGCAGCACAGGCCTGTGTAGCCCTGCTTCCCCTCCCCAACCCCCAGGATGCATGCCACGCACTGGTCTGCAGTCCTTCCTGGGCTCCGGGGAGGCGGAGTATCGCAGACCCTGGTCATACAGAAGTGTTTGCTTTGCTGTGCACGAGGAGAGGGCCTGGAAGATGCCCAGCTGGCCGTGCAGGGGAGGGGCATTGGAGATCTGTGTGGACGCTTGGAACCTGCAGTTCAGACAGCTTCTCTGGCTGTCACAGATAAGGCTGAAGTCAGCAGTAGGCGGCCCCGGGCGATGTGGCCTGTCAGGCAGTTAGCCCTGCCTGCGTTCTGGATGCCTTGGGCCAGAGGCCCCCATCCTGGCACCTCCCCCAGAATTCCATGGCTGTCTTCTGTCACCTTTTGTGGTGCTAACCCCTTTCACATTAAGACTTAAAGTATTGTTGGGGCCTCTGTGAGTTTTTAGATGGGATAGGAGTTTCATTGTTGAAAATATTTTGGCACCCGACTTCGTGGTGGAGGATGCTTTGGCTCTTGCTCACTCTTGACATACCCTGGCAGGGTCCTTGGTTCAACTGGGTGGTGAGTCTGAGTCCTACACCACTGAATCTGGAACAGGTGGCCATCTCTCCCATGTCTCAGGCCCTGGTGGGGTTTGTGCATTCTCCAAATTTTGAGTTCTTGCCTCTGAAAGTGAATATTGTTTCCTTCTCTGGCTGGAGGCCTAGGAAGGGGCAGAGGTCAGAGTGCACATGACTCAGGCTCTGTTAGCCCAGAGTCCTGCTCGGCACTCGTCCCCAGGCTCCCTCTCTTTGCGGTCTTTCTGGCACTGGTCAGCCCTGACAGTGGTTTGAATCACAGCCCTCTTAGAACTCTCCAGAAAGAAAGAAGCCATATCCGTGAATATGCATCTGAAGGATTTTCTGTGTTTTCCTTAACAGATGTGGTAAAATGAGGATATTGTCCTCTTACCAAAGGAGCTTAGGAAACCCGACCCGGCGAGCCTCCCAGGTTGCTGCTCTCGCGGGTCACTTGTCCTGGGTGCAGGGCTTGTCTGTCAGCCTCGCCTGGGACGGCCTCCCAGGGACACTGATGGAGCTGCGCTTTGCCCTCAGGCCCAGCCCTGCCGGGAGCCCTCCTGTATCACGCCGACTCGCAGAAGAGCGTGACCGTGGAACAGGGCACCATGAAGGTTGAGTTACTGCCTGCACTGACCGACAACTACATGTACCTGATCATCGATGACGAGACCAAGGAGGCTGGTGTGGTGGACCCGGTGCAGCCCCAGAAGGTGGGAGTCGGGTCACCGTCCCAGGCCAGCCCTGGCTAGGGTGACAGCCGCAGTGTCCTCGTAGCTTGGCCGAAGCTCAGCACAAACTGGTCCACTTGGTTTTTGGACACCGCTAGTGCCCAGACTCTCTGCCGTGGGGCAGGAGGCCTGCGAGGGGTGGAGGCCACCAGAGGCTTGGGCGAGGGGAGAAATGGGCTTCTGTCTGTCCAGGTGCTGGGAAACAGGAGCGCCCCTCAGCCCTGCCCCGGGGAGGGGGCACCTCGGCTGCAGGGTTCGTGGCCGGCACTGAGCTGCCAGCAGGGTCAAGAGGGAAGAGGGCCTCCTTCCCCCTGCTCTCCTGGAGCAGAGGCAAGTGGGCAGCGGCAGAACAGGGCCCAGCCCCTCCTGGTGAAGCCCGGGCTCTGTTGGGCTCCCCTGTGGCCTGTCCGGCCGGCGCTGGGAGTGTAACCACGGCCGGTGTCTTGCCTCACCTTTGGTTGCAGGTTGTAGAAGCGGTGAAAAAGCACGGCGTGAGGCTGACCACAGTGCTCACCACCCACCACCACTGGTAAGCGCTTACCAGCCGGGGTGCTTGGGCCCGACGGCTGGGGCCGTGTGCACCTGCCGCATGCGCCTGGGGCCGGCGTCCCTGGGGGGGTCAGGCACTTGCAGGCTCCGTGGGCCCTCCCTCCAGGTGGAGGCCCTAGGAATAGGGGTCCTGGAAGCCCTTGCCCCTCTAGCTGTGTTCTCAGTGTTGGCCCCCAGCGGGATTCTGAGCCAACTTAGGGGTGCCAGCCCCTGTGCTGCTGCCCCGCATCCTCGGCCCGGGCTGTGGGCTCCATGGGGAGGGCCTCCAGCAGCATGTTGGAAGGCTCCTGGGCTTGTGTGATGGGAGACTGGCCTTGATGTCAGGGAAGAAACTCATCTAGATATTAGTGTTTTTAAAAAGCCAGCATCTGTATTTGGAGAGGTTGTAGTTTTTGAAATTTGAAGGTAAGGGATGAAAGAAACACCACTGTTTGGGTTTTAGGGCTAGAGCTGCTTGTCCAAGACCCCCATGTGGGGTTTTTGAGACTTTTGAGGCTCTTTATAGCTAGAAGAAAAAATATTTATTTGGCTCTGAATTTTCTTTTCCAAATAAGAAAGGGTCAGCCAGGGTCTCCTGTGGGGAAGCCCTGGGGGTGTCCTGGGGGCTTGGACTGGCCAGAGTTTGTTCAATGGTGGCCACTTCTCGGTTGATGTCACTGAGGTTTAGCCCCGGGGCATCAGGTGTTAATTCCTGAGTTGCGGGTGGGGGCAGGTGGCAGTCTTGCCCTTGGCTGCTGTGCTTGCTTTCTGGAGGCCCTCTCTGTGCCTCCCACCGAGCCTCAGGGTTGGCTTCTCTCTACCTTGATAAGCAACCCTCAGGTCACTTTTCTCAAGGTGTGATGCTCTGGAGTTTTTCATAGATTAATGTTAGAACAGAAAACCCCAAATTTGACCCCAGTCTGAGCCCCAGGGTGTTGGAGTGTCTCTCCCTGTGGAGACGGTGGTATGCCCAGAGGGCAGCGGGAACAGGTGGAGGCGTTGGTACTGGCCTGTGTGGAGCAGGCCTGCGAGGGCAGGGCCGGGCCAACCCTGTTATCTCTGAGCCCTGCTGTGTGTGTTTGTGTGTCTGGGCCCCTGAAAGGGCTCTGTGGGTGAGTGTAGTGAGGAGCAGGAGCCCTGGCCCCGTCCTGGGAAGGCTGATCTGCTGAGCGCGCGTCCAGCCCCACAAGGCCGGGGTTGGAATTCTTTTCCTGACTTTCTGAAGGGCAGGTCTGGCTGCCCCCAGTGAGTAAATCCTTTCTGGGGTGAGGGCTGTGCGCTATGGGCTGGACTGGCCCCCGATCATAGTCAAGCATTGCCGATTTATGTATGCATAAATATATGTATGTGCTTATTTATTTAAAGATACATGGGTTTTTATTTTTAAAAAGGTTTTTTTTTTAAACATTGGAAGCTTTTTAAATTTTTATTTTTTTTAAGATTTTATTTATTCATGAGGGGGGGGAGGGGCAGACACACAGGCAGAGGGAGAAGCAGGCTCCATGCGGGGACCCTGATGCAGGATCGAGTCCCAGGTCTCCAGGATCACACCCTGGGCTGAAGGCAGGCGCTAAACTGCTGAACCACCCAGGGATCCCCAGGAAGCTTTCTTTTTTTTTTTTAAGGTTTACTTATTTATTCATGAGACACAGAGAGAGAGAGGCGGAGAAGCAGGCTTCCCGCAGGGAACCCGAAGTGGGACTCTATCTCAGGACCCCAGGATTGCGCCCTGAGCCGAAGGCAGACGCTCAACTGCTTAGCCACCCAAGTGTCCCTGTAAAAAGTTTTAAAATCCAATTAACGGTGTTCTATTAGTTTCAGGGGTACAGTATAGCGATTCAGCAATTCTATCCATCACTCCGAGCTCATCACAAGTGCGCTCCTTAATCCCCATCACCTACTTAACCCTTCCTCCCATCCTCCTCCCTCCTGGTGACCATCTGCTTCTGCTCAAGTTTGTTTCTTGGTTTCTCTCTCTTATTTTTTACCCTTTGGTTTGTTTTATTTCTTAAATTCCACATAGTAGTAAAGTCATATGTGGAATAATAGCTCTTTCTGTGTTATTGCAAATGGCAAGATTTCATTCTTTCTTATAGCTGAGTAACATTCCTATGTGCGTGTGTACACACCTAAATAGGCCACATCTTTGTTCATCCTTAGTCGATGGACACTTGGGCTGCTCCCGTACTTGGCTGTTGTGGATAACACTGCTATAAACATCCCTTTGAATTAGGGTTCTTGTATTCTTTGGGTAAATACTCAGCCGTGCAATTTGCTGGGTCATAAGGCAATTTCTTTTTTGACTTTTTAAGGAGCCTCCATACCGTTCCCCAGAGTGGCCTCACCAGTTTGCATCCCCACCAACAGTGCACAAGGGTTCCTTTTCCTCCTCCTCCTTGTCAACACCTGTTGTTTCTCGTGTTGCTGATATGCGTTCTGACAGGTGCGAGAGGATATCACACTGTAGTGTTGATTTGCATTTCCCTGATGATGAGGGATGATGAGCATCTTTTCATGAGTCTGTTGGCCGTCTGGAGGCCTTCTTTGGAGAAATGTCTGTTCGTGCCTTCTGCCCACTTTTTAATTGGATTATTCATTTTCTGGGTGTTGAGCTATGTAAGTTTTTAATATATTTTGGATACCAACTCTAGTTACATCAGAATGTAATTTGCATGTATCTTTTCCCATTCTGTAGGCTGCCTTTTTTTTTTTTGTTTTTTTTTTTTTTTTAAAATTTTTTTTATTTATTTATTTATGATAGTCACAGAGAGAGAGAGAGAGAGAGAGAGAGAGAGGCAGAGACACAGGCAGAGGGAGAAGCAGGCTCCATGCACTGGGAGCCCGACGTGGGATTCGATCCTGGATCTCCAAGATCGCGCCCTGGGCCAAAGGCAGGCGCCAAACCGCTGCGCCACCCAGGGATCCCTGTAGGCTGCCTTTTATTGTTTCCTTCGGTGTGCAGAAGTTCTTATTTTGATGAAGTCCCAGTAGTTTACTTTTGCTTTTGTTCCCCTTACTCTGGAGATGTGTCCAGTTGCTACTACAGCTGATGTTAGAAACGTTACTGCCTGTGCTCTCCTCTAGGATTTTTATGGTTTCAGGTCTCACACTTAGGTCTTTCGTCCATTTTGAATTTATTTTTGTGTAGGTGTAAGAAAGTGGTTCAGCTTCGTTCTTTTATGTGTTGCTGTCCAGTTTTCCCAGCACCGTTTGTTGAAGATCTAGTCTTTTTCTCATTGGATATTTTTGGATGGTTCACTTCTGGGTTCTCTGTTCTGTCCCACTGATCTGTGTGTCTCTTTTTGTAGCATACTGTCTTGGTGACTACAGCTTTGTACTAGAGCTTGAAGTCTGGAATTGTGATGCTTCCAGCTCTGCTTTTCTTTTTTTTTTTTTAATTGAATTTTGCTTTGAGGTTTTTTATTATATATTTTTTATTTTTTTTATTTATTTATTTTTTATTTATTTATTTAATTTATTTATGATAGTCACACAGAGAGAGAGAGAGAGGCAGAGACACAGGCAGAAGGAGAAGCAGGCTCCATGCACTGGAAGCCCAACGCGGGACTCGATCCCGGGTCTCCAGGATCGCGCCCTGGGCCAAAGGCAGGCACCAAACTGCTGTGCCACCCAGGGATCCCAATTTTTTAAAGATTTTATTTATTTATTTATCTATTTATTTATTTATTTTATTTATTTATTCATTCATTCATAGAGACAGAGAGAGAGAGGCAGAGACACAGGCAGAGGGAGAAGCAGGCATCGTACAGAGAGCCCGACGTGGGACTCGACCCAGGGTCTCCAGCCCCGGGCTGAAGGTGGTGCTAAACCGCTGCGCCACCGGGGCTGCCCTCTTAATTTCTTTTTTGCTGCTTCATTATTAGCACATAAAAATGCAACAGATTCCTGCACATTGATTTTATATTCTGCAACCTTACTGAATTCGTGTGTCAGTTCCAACAGTTTTTTGATAGTCTTTTGGTTGGGGCATTGCCATTTTACTTTATTTTATTATTACTAATTTATATTTAGGAAGGGAGGGAGAGAATCTGAAGCAGGCTCCACATCCAGCGGGGGAACGTGATGTGGGGCTTAGTGTCATGACTCTGAAATCATGACCTGAGTTGAAATCAGAAGTCAGACGCTTAACCGACTGAACCACCCAGGTGCCCCAGGCATTGCCATTTTAGAAGACAGCTTCTACCAGCTTGGCAGTGGGTCCGAAGGTGGCCCACCTGTGAGAGTCATGGGTGGTGGTGGGGCTTTAAAACTGCTCTGCAGGCCGCCCTCCGGCCAGCTGTGTCAGGATGCGGGGCAAGGACCAGACTTGGGGCTTATTACAGATCCTCAGGTGACCCTTATATGTCCAAAGCTTGGGAGCTGGGGCCTTAGGGATTATTTTGGTGTTTGTGATTTGGTTCTTTTGCTTCAGAAGTGTCTGCAGCCACAGGGCAGGGGCACAGAAATGCTTCACTTGGGAATGGCATGTCTGAGAATGTTCTTTTTCGGTGGAGCCAAATGACAAGCCAGTTTCCTGTGTTTGGAGATGCATTTCTACTAAGAAGGTGACCAGGAAAGGAGAGTCGTGGTCAGGGTTTAAGAGTAGGCGGGCCCACTGACACCAGCAGGGGCCCAGGTCACCTTTCTCACTTCCAGGGACCATGCTGGTGGGAACGAGAAGCTGGTCAAGCTGGAGCCTGGGTTGAAGGTGTGCGGGGGTGATGACCGGATCGGGGCCCTGACTCAGAAGGTCACGCACCTGTCCACACTGCAGGTGAGCAGCGAACCCATGGGAGGTATGCCAGCATGGCTGGCCTCCGGGACCTGGAGGGGAGGGGCACGGTGGGGACAGTCACGCCCCTCCTGGCATTCCCCCCTTGCCCAGGGCCCCGGAGGGTGGAGGGCCGCCTGGTTGGTGCCCTCTGTCATCACAGGCACATCAGCCTGCGGAGGGCACTTGGCTGAGGGGAGAAGCCGTCAGGCATGGTCGGAGACAACTGGGGAAACGGGAGTGTGGACAGGGCAGGGGATGGACGCACATCACTGTTCCACGTCTCAGATATGGTGATGGTGTGAGGCCGAGTGAAAGGATGTCCCGGGAGTCAGCAGGCGCCTCGGGGGTGGCGTGTCCGCGCGCTGCAGCCCGCTGTGCTGTGCTGAGTCCACGTGGTGGACGTGGCGACTGTTAGCGTTCGGTGACCCACGTGAGGGTCACACTGACGTCCACTTTATTTCGATCTTTCTGTGGCTTGAACATTCTTGGGCGGGCAGGGGAGGCAGGAAGGAAAACCAAGCAGAAGCCCAAGCACCGAGGGAGGAGAGTGTCCTAAGAAGCCAGGCACCTGCTGACGACCTGCCTGATGCTGAGGAAGAAAGTAGAATAGGCCCCTTGGTTCTGCGCCGCCGGCGAACGGCAGGCTCAGGTGGGCCTTGCCCCTGGGGCACTCGGCCTGCGGTTCCAGCACGATGCACGTCGTGCCACTGGAGCAGCAGTGACAGGCTGCTCGGCTGTGTCAGGGGCTCCCGCCGCGGGGCAGTTGCGGGTCGGGCGGGCCACGGGAGCGGCCGTCCCCCGCGGGGAGCCCTCGGGCGGCCCCTGGCGCGGAGAGGGCAAACGCCAGTGTGTGCTTCGTTTAAGGTGGGGTCTCTCAATGTCAAGTGCCTGTCCACCCCGTGCCACACTTCTGGACACATCTGCTACTTTGTGAGCAAGCCCAACAGCTCCGAGCCTCCTGCCGTGTTCACAGGTGAGTGTTCAGGTGCGTGTGCGGGGGTGGGGTGTTCGTGCGAAGACAGCCCCGACTTGGGGATTGTGTGCCTGGGGCATTTGCAGCCAGGCCTAGGGTGCGGGGCTGCGTGAGGAGGACGCCCGCCCCCAGGGGAGAGCCCGGGAACAGCCTGAGCACCCAAGCACCACCCAGCTTGGCCTGCGTGAGGAGCAATGTCGGGCAGAGGGGCCTTGCCAGCAATCCAGGGCCTTCTCCCTTGAGAGAAAGGGAGACCGTGCTGCAGCCTGGGGAGCCCGCGGGCTGGGCCGGCTGAGCAGCCGCTGCGGCCCAGAGCAGGCCTATTGGCCGTGCGGACCCTCCCGAGCGCTCTCAGCGGGTGTGAGCGGCCCTAAGCTCTGCGTCTTGCAGAAATTAAAGTTCCTGTGATGATGCAACTGCAGTGGGGGATGGTTGGGAAATGCAGGGGCCGAGCATGAGGGCACCAGTGTGAGGGGTCCAGCGTGAGCAGCTGAGAGTGAGGGAACCAGCCGTGAGGGGCCAAGAGTGAGCGAACCAGCATGAGGCGTCCAGCATGAGGTGCCCAGTGTGGGGGGCCCAGCATGAGGGCCCCAGCATGAGGAGCCAAGAGTGAGGGAACCAGCGTGAGGGGCTGAGCATGACAGAACCAGCATGAGGCGCCCAGCCCAGCATGAGGGAACCAGTGTGAGGGCACCAGCGTGAGGGGACGAACATGAGGGCACCAGCGTGAGAACACCAGCGTGAGGGGCTAAGCATGAGGTGCCCAGCGTGAGGCGACCAGCGTGAGGGCACCAGTGTGGGGGGCTGAGAGTGAGGGCACCAGCGTGAGGGGCTGAGCGTGAGGTGCCCAACGTGAGGGGCTGAGGGTGAGGGCACCAGCGTGAGGGGCCGAGTGTGAGGGAACCAGCGTGAGGGGCTGAGCATGAGGTGCCCAGTGTGAGGGAACCAGCGTGAGGGCACCAGCGTGGGGGGCCGAGCGTGAGGGCACCAGCGTGAGGGGCCGAGTGTGAGGGAACCAGTGTGAGGGGCTGAGCGTGAGGGAACCAGCGTGAGGGCACCAGCGGGGGGGCCGAGCATGAGGGCACCAGCGTGAGGGGCCGAGTGTGAGGGAACCAGTGTGAGGGGCTGAGCGTGAGGTGCCCAGCGTGAGGGAATCAGCGTGAGGGCACCAGCGTGGGGGGCCGAGAGTGAGGGCACCAGCGTGAGGGGCCGAGCATGAGGGCACCAGCGTGGGGGGCCGAGCATGAGGGCACCAGCGTGAGGGGCCGAGTGTGAGGGAACCAGCGTGAGGGGCCGAGCGTGAGGGCACCAGCGTGAGGGCACCAGCATGAGGGGCCGAATGTGAGGGAACCAGTGTGAGGGGCCAAGTGTGAGGGAACCAGCATGAGGGGCTGAGCATGAGGTGCCCGGTGTAAGGCGCCCGGTGTGAGGTGCCCAGCGTGAGGGAACCAGCGTGAGGGCACCAGCGTGGGGGGCCGAGAGTGAGGGCACCAGCGTGAGGGGCCGAGCATGAGGGCGCCAGTGTGAGGGGCCGAGCATGAGGGTGCCAGCGTGAGGGGCCGAGCGTGAGGGCACCAGCATGAGGGCACCAGCATGAGGGGCCGAGTGTGAAGGAACCAGAGTGAGGGGCCGAGAGTGAGGGAACCAGCGTGAGGGCACCAGCATGAGGGGCCGAATGTGAGGGCACCAGCGTGAGGGGCCAAGTGTGAGGGAACCAGCATGAGGGGCTGAGCATGAGGTGCCCGGTGTAAGGCGCCCGGTGTGAGGCACCCAGCATGAGGGAACCAGTGTGAGGGGCCGAGTATGAGGGAACCAGCGTGAGGGCACCAGCATGAGGGGCTGAGTGTGAGGGAACCAGCGTGAGGGGACCAGCGTGAGGGGCCCTGGAGCAGCTCCACAGTGAGGGTGTGCATGGGGCCCCGGAGGTCTCCACAGCCGCTCGATGTCCCACGGCACCCTGCTCCCAAGCTCGTCGTGGATACCATGGATTTTGGTGTCCCTGGTGTAGGAGCAGCAGGTGGCCGCTCTGAGCCGACTCTGAGTTCGGGACGGGGGACCCCGGGGACCCCAGGCTCGCGCTGAGAGAACCGGCCTCCAGCACCCCGCCCCCGCACGGCGAGCGCTGAGATCCCCCGAGTGGCCGTGGGCACCTGTGTCATCACGGGGTGGCAAACACCCCCGTCAGTCTGCCCATCTCCTGGGGGGAAGGCGGCCGGGCCTGGAGTGAGGCGGGTCCTTTGGGGGCTGCGTAGACGTGGGAGCTGATTTGGGCTCTGGAAGCCCGCCCCGGGGTCCTCCGTGGGGTCCTCCGTGGACCGGCCGGCGGGCGCGGCGTCTGTAGGAGTCGCGTGGTGTCGGGAGGCTCCGGGGCTGCTGCCCGCTCGCTGAGGGCTGAGCGCGGGGGAGCCAGGGTGTCCGAGGGCTGCTCCCCGGACCCCGACCACCTCACCTGCGTGCTTCGCAGCCTCTGATGTCTCCGGATCCTCCACACTTGCCTCCCTGGAGGGCTCGTTTGGGGCGTGGCCCAGTGGCATCCCCTCAAGGTGCCTGTTGTCCCGGGGGGCAGTGGGCACTGCGCCTGAGGGGGCCCGGCTCCAGCCAGGATGGCCCGGTGGTGGCCCTGTGGCCTGGGCTGTGGTCCGGGCTCCGGGCCGCCACTAGGGCCTGGAGGGCAAATGTGCCTGAGCCCCCGGTGGCCACGGAGCTCGTCAGGGGGAGGGAGTGCCCCCCTGTGGGGCTGAGGCAGGAGGGGGTCTGTGGGGGGTGCCTGCTGGGGTCCGGGGGTGCTCCAGGCTGGCCGTGGCCACTGAGGGAAGAGGACACATGGCAGGTGGGCCAGGAGGGACAGGGCTGGTTTCGGGGCCACCACGGCCGACAAGGTGGGGCCGTGAGGAGGAGTGGGGGGACCGTAAGGTGTGGGTTTAGGGGGCTGCTGGCAAGGCTGGAGGGGGACGGGTTGGGGCTGGGCGCTGGGAGCTGGGGGCCTCTGCCCTGCTGGGTTGCGGGGGCCTGTCCTGCTGGCGGTGCCCCCACTGCCCCAGGCTGTCCTGCTTCTCAGGCGACACCTTGTTCGTGGCCGGCTGCGGGAAGTTCTACGAAGGGACTGCGGATGAGATGTACAGAGCCCTGCTGGAGGTCCTGGGCCGGCTCCCTCCAGACACAGTAGGCAGCACCCCCGGCTGGGGGGGGGGGGCGTGCGCGCTGCCTCGTGAGCGTGGGTCTTGTGACGTACCTGCTACCGCCGTGGAACATGCACACAAAGAGTGTCGGTGTCCTGAGCGGCCCCCTGTGTCCTCGCCAAGGGGTCCCAGCCCAGAGCTCTGCGTGCCTGGCTCCGAGGGGGCCGGGGCGTCTGAGGGCAGCTTC
This sequence comes from Canis lupus dingo, assembly GCF_003254725.2. Taxonomy (NCBI): domain Eukaryota; kingdom Metazoa; phylum Chordata; class Mammalia; order Carnivora; family Canidae; genus Canis; species Canis lupus. The sequence goes on from NC_064248.1 coordinate 38,979,674, forward strand.
CTGCGGCCCCTAGCTCACGGCGTGCTGTTTTCCGCAGAGAGTGTACTGTGGCCACGAGTACACCATCAACAACCTCAAGTTTGCACGGCACGTGGAGCCCAGCAACGCCGCCGTTCAGGAGAAGCTGGCCTGGGCCAAGGTGAGCGGGCCGCGCCGCGGGCTGCATCTGTGGGTCAGTGACCACGACGCGGCTCCCCGGGGGCTGGGCCGCCGCCCGTGGGGGCCTCTTCTCTCCATGCGGGCGCACGGTGCTCCTCCCAGGCCGCCTCCAGCTGGTGAGGAAGCCCCCCCCACCCCCGGCTGTGTCGTCGTGATCCTCGCTGACCCCGTGGGTCTGGGCCGGGCCTGGGACGCCGCCCTCATGGCAGGGGCCCCGGTGAGGCCAGAGCTGCCGGTCCCCACGCCCTGGGCCCGGGGGCTCCATCTCAGCACTGTGGCCGGGGCAGCCGCACCCACCGGTGAGGCCGCTGGTCTGAAAGGCATTGACTTCTGGGACGACCGAGGACTCTGGTCTGGTTGTCCCAGCGGCGTCCTCGGTGGGGGCTGGAGTGCTGCGGCAGGAAGCCGGGGCGCGGGCTCTGCCTTCGACCCTGCAGTCCCCGCGAGGTGTCGGGAGGACGCTCTCCCGGAGGCCTCGGGGCTTCGGTCAGTGACGAGCGGCCTTGGAGTTTCGTTGTTCGATGCGTCACCTGTTGTTGTCGAGCGTCTTTCTCAGTTTTGGGGTGCGCTTGCAAAATAATACTTGTTAGAATTCAGGCCACCTGATGAGTTGATGGGCATTCTCCTCCCGCGGTGCGCGTGGGACGAGTATTTTCCGTGGCTCAGAGGGCCTATCCTGTATATTTGCAGCTTGCGTTTTGTGGCTTCTTTTTCACTTCCTGGCCCTAGTGCCCTGTCCACAGCAGTCTATACACATTGGACTAATGCTTCCCATAGTTCCCTACTTTAAAAAATCCAGTCTTTATGGAGGATAATTTTCATTCAATACAACATAACCTGTTTTGAGCAAACGGTACACAGATTGATGAATTTTGACAGCGTGTGCCGCCATGTGGCCCCAGGATGTTCCCTGCCACTCCCGTGGGTCACCCTGTTCTGGAGCATGTCCTGTAAACAGCCCTCAGACACATGGCGCACCTGGCTCTGTTGCTCAGATTCCTTAACGCTCTATTTCTGAGCAATGTTGACTCTCCTGTGTTTTGTCCTGAAAGTTTATTGTTTTCCCTTTTATGTTTGTTCAAATTTATTTGTAGGTCAGTGAGCCTCAGATCATGTGTGGTCTAAGGGAAGGGTAGAGCACAATCTTTTTTTTTTTTTTTTTTTGCAAATTCACTTCCAGCTGCTCAGCCCCATTCGTTGGAAAGACTGTCCTTTTCTCGTTGGATTACCTTGGCGTCCTCACTAGATAAACAGGGCAGCGTAGGCCTGAGTCACTTCTGGACTCTCCTCTCTGCCCCACTGATCTGTTGGACTTCTCCTCCGCCCGCAGCGGACAGTCTTGATTATTGTGGCTCTTGGTAAGTCTGGGAATCAGGCTGTATATATCCCATATATAGACTTTCTTAAAGCTCGTTTTGGCTCCTCTAAGTGCTTTGCATTTCCATATAAATTTTAGGATTGTCTTGTTAATTTTTACCAGAAGAGTAAGCTTGGGGCAGCCTGGGTGGCTCAGCAGTTTAGCGCCTTCCTTTGGCCCAGGATGTGATCCTGGAGTCCCGGGATCGAGTCCCACATCGGGCTCCCAGTGCATGGAGCCTGCTTCTCCTTCTGCCTGTGTCTCTGCCTCTCTCTCTCTCTCTCTCTCTCTCTCTCTCTCTGCGTTTCTCATGAGTAGATAAATAAAATCTTAAAAAAAGAAAAAAAAGTAAGCTTGGCTTTGGATTGGGACTGTATTGTAACAAAAGATTTGGAGAGAATTGAGGTCTTAACAATATTGAATCTTTCCGTGAATATACTGTAGCTTTCCACTTATTGAGGTCATTAGTTTTTCTCAGCAATATTCTATAATTTTTGTTGTTCCAGAAATTGCACATAGTATTAAATGTAGCCCTAAGTAGTTCATGTTTTTGGATTTTATTGGAAATGACTATTTGCTGAAGTCTTTAGAAATACAAGTGATTAAAAAAAAAAAGATTTTATTTATTTACTCATGAGAAACGCAGAGAGAGAGGGAGGCAGAGACACAGGCAGAGGGAGAAGCAGGACCCACACAAGGAGCCCGATGTGGGACTCGATCCCGGGACCCCAGGATCATGCCCTGGGCCGCAGCCGGCACTAAACCACTGAGGCCCCCAGGCTGCCCACAAGTGATTTCTGTATTTTGGTCTCGTATCATTGTGACCTTGTTCAGCGCCCTTATTCTAGCATCTTTTTCATAGATTCCTTAGCACACAATCACATCATCAACTAATAGAGACATTTTTTTTCTTCTTTTATAAACACGTGTGCCTTTTATTTACTTGTTGTGCCCAGTTGCACTGGCTAAGATCTCTAGGACAAAGTTAAATAGAAGTAGTGGGACTGCACATCTGTGCCTCGTTCCCAATCTTAGGGGGAAAGCATTCAGTTTTTAACCATTAAGTATCATAGTAGCTGTGGGTTTTTTTGTAAATCTTCTTAAATTGACAGAGTTCACTTATATTCCTGGTTTTCTGAGAGTTTAATCATGAGTGGGTATTGAATTTTATGAACTGATTGTTTTCTTCATCTTGTACGTAATTATTTTTTTTTTCTCTTTTACTGTTAACATGGTGGAATACCTCAGTTGGATTCAGATAAACCAACCTTGCTTTCTGCCCAAGCCTTAGTCATGCCGTGTTATGTTGCTGTGGTCTCTCCTTCTGTCGGGGTTCATAAGAGATACTGGTCTGTCGTTTTATCTTCTTGTAATGTTTTTGGTCTTAGTATCAGGGTAATGCTGGCCTCATAAAATGAACGGAAAGTGTTTACTCCTATGTTCCTAGACAAAACAGTTTGTCTAGGATATTATTTCTTCCTTTAATGTTAGAATTCACCACTGAAGCCACCTGGACATTGAGTGCTTTTTGTGGAAAGGTCTTTTTTTGTTGTTGTTACAAAGGTAATATCTTTATTTTATGTAGGGCTATTAGATTTTTTTAAAATTTTATTTATTCATTCATGAGAGACAGAGAGAGAGAGAGAGGCAGAGACACAGGCAGAGGGAGAAGCAGGCCCCACGCAGGGAGCCCGACGTGGGACTCTATCCCCGGTCTCCAGGATTACACCCTGGGCTGCAGGCGGCACTAAACCTCTGCGCCACCGGGGCTGCCCGGCTATTAGATTTTTATGTCTTCTTGAGTCAATTTTGTTAGCAACTATTGTCTTTCAAAGAATTTGTCCATTTTGCTAAAGTTTTCAAATTCATTTTTATTTATTTTTTATTTTTTTAAATTTTTATTTATTTATGATAGGTACACAGTGAGAGAGAGAGAGAGGCAGAGACACAGGCAGAGGGAGAAGCAGGCTCCATATACCGGGAGCCCGACATGGGATTCGATCCCGGGTCTCCAGGATCGCGCCCTGGGCCAAAGGCAGGCGCTAAACCGCTGCGCCAGCCAGGGATCCCTCATTTTTATTTTTTAAAAAATTTATTTCTTTGAGAGAGAGAGTTCAAGCATGAGCGGGGGAGGAGCAGAGGGAGAGGGAGAACCAAGCTCCCTATTTCCCCACTGAGCCGGGAGCCCGATGGAGGACTCGATCCCAGGACCTTGGGTTCAGGACCAGGATAGAAGGCAGATGCTTTGCTGACTGAGCCACCTGGGTGCCCCATACTGTTTAAGATTAGCTTTTTTTTTTTTTTTTTTTTTTTTTTTAGGTTTTATTTATTTATTCACGAGAGACACAGAGAGAGGCAGAGAGAGGCAGAGACCCAGGCAGAGGGAGAAGCAGGCTCTGTGCAGGGAGCCCAGTGAGGGGCTCGATCCCGGGACTCCAGGATCTCGCCCTGAGCTAAAGGCAGGTGCTCAACCACTGAGCCACCCATGGATTCCCTCTTTAGGATCAGCTTTGCTGTGGTTTAGTTCACATGTAATAAACCACATTAGTTTAAAGTGAATGAGTGAACTTTGACAGCACGCGCGCGCACACACACACACCCCTCCGATAAAATGACTATTACAATTGAGATACAAAACATCCCCATCACCCCCAGAGGTTTCTGCATGCCTCATTAAGGTTTTATTTTATTATTCATGAGAGAGACACAGAGAGACAGGCAGAGACACAGGCAGAGGGAGAAGCAGGCTCCACGCGGGGAGCCCGACGTGGGACTTGATCTCACACCCTGGGCTGAAGGTGGCACTAAACTGCTGAGCCACCCGGGCTGCCCCTTAGTTTGCATTTTTTAGAATTCGATATAGGGCACCTGGGTGGCTCAGTCAGTGAAGTGTCTGCCTTCAGCTCGGGTCATGATCTCAGGGTCCTGGGATCGAGCCCCACGTCGGGCTCCCGGCTCAGTGTGGAGCCTGCTTCTTCCTCTCCCTCTGCGTGCTGCTCCCTTGCTTGTGCTCACTCTCTCATGCTCTCTCAGATAAAATCTTAAGAAAAAATTCATGTTAATGGAGCATACGTTTTCTTATTTTCACTCAGAAGGATTTTTGAGAATCATTCATGCTGAATCTGGCCCACGTTTTGTTTATCCAATCACTCGTAGTTAGACATTTATGTTTCCAGTCATTGGCTACTGTGAATAAAGCTGCTACAACATTTGTACACGTCTTTGTGTGACCTACCTTTTAATTTCTCTTGAGTAAATATCTAGGAATGAAATGGCTGGGCAGTATCAGGTGTATGTTTGACTTGTAAAGAAACCGCCAAGTTGTTTCCTAAGTATTTGTGTTATTTTACATTCAGATCAGCAGATTTTAAATTCAGATCAGGCTTCTAGTTGTTCTCTATCTGCACCAACACTTGGCATTGCCATTCTTTTTGATTTTAGTCACTTTAATGGGTATGTAGTGGAGTTACATTGTGGCTTTAATTTGCATTTTTCTAGTGTCTAATCATGTTGAACATCTTTTTATGTGCTGATTGGCCATTTTGTGTTTGTTCAAATCTTTTGGCCATTTAAAGAGTTTGTCTTATTTTTGATAAGAGGATTTTTTTTTTTTTTTTTTGTAAATATATTCTGGTTATAGGTGTTTTATCAGATGGTTTCTCCCATTCCGTGGCTTGCCTTTTATTTTCTCAACAGTGTTTTTTGAAAAGTAAGCATTTTTAATTTTGATAAAGTCCAGCATGTTAATCTTTTTATGGTTCAGACTTCTTGCCTCTTATCTAAGAAATATTTGCTTTTCCCAAGGTTGAGATTTTTCTTTGTTTCCTTTTGGAAGTTTCATAATTTAGCTTTTATATTTAATGCAATATGGTCGCACCCGCCCACCCCCATCTGTTGAATTTGTAGTGATGTCACCTCTTTAATTTTTTTTTTAATTTTTTAAAATTTTTATTTATTTATGATAGTCACACACACAGAGAGAGAGAGAGAGGCAGAGACATAGGCAGAGGGAGAAGCAGGCTCCATGCACCGGGAACCCGACGTGGGATTCGATCCCAGGTCTCCAGGATCGCGCCCTGGGCCAAAGGCAGGTGCCAAACCGCTGCGCCACCCAGGGATCCCACCTCTTTAATTTCTGATGTTGGCGATTTGTGTTCCTATTCTTCATCGTTCTGATCAATTTTGCTGATCTTTTCAAAGAACAGTTTTTGCCTTAATGTTTCTGGTTTTTCCATTGTCCTGGTTCCAGCGCTTTTTAAATTCCTTCCTTCTACTTACTTTGTTCTTCCTTTTATAGATTTTTAAAAAAAGATTTTATTTATTTGACAGAGCGAGTGAGCACAAGCAGGGAGAGCGGCAGGCAGAGGGAGAGGGAGAAGCAGGGCTCCCCATTGAACAGGGAGCCCAATGTAGGACTCGATCCCAGGACCCAAGGATCATGATCTGAGCTGCAGGCAGATACTTCACCAACTGAGCTGCACCCCCCGCCCCCCGCCCCCTGGTTCTTAATACAGAACCTGAAGTCATTGATTTTAGACCTTTCTTTTTTTCTAATATAAGCAATTAATGCTAAGAACTAAACCTCAAGGCCTGCTTTAGGAACATTCTGCAAATTTCTAAATGCTATATGTTTATTATTTTCAGTTTGAAGTAATTTGAAATATATTCCTTGGGATTCCTTAGACATGTGGGCTTACATTCAATTATGTGGAAACATTTTTTTAGTTTTTTCAACATTTTTTAAATAATTTTTACATATATAGAAAAGTTGAAGGAATCACATAGTGAACATTCATGTGCCCAACACCAGCTTTTTTTTTTTTAATTTATTTATTCATAGAGACACACATAGAGGCAGAGACACAGGCAGAGGGAGAAGCAGGCACCATGCAGAGAGCCTGACGTGGGACTTGATCCAGGGTCTCCAGGATCATGCCCTGGGCTGCAGGCGACGCTAAACCACTGCGCCACCGGGGCTACCCCCAGCACTAGCTTTTGAATATGAACGTTTTAATCTATTATCACCATCCATCCATCTGTCATTCTTTTTATATTTTTATTTTTTTTATTTTTTATTTTTATTTTTTTTTATTTATTTATGATAGTCACACAGAGAGAGAGAGAGAGAAGCAGAGACATAGGCAGAGGGAGAAGCAGGCTCCATGCACCGGGAGCCCGACGTGGGATTCGATCCCGGGTCTCCAGGATCACGCCCCGGGCCAAAGGCAGGCGCTAAACCGCTGCGCCACCCAGGGATCCCTGTCATTCTTTTTAATAAGTAATCTATGGCACTGTGTGCATGTCACCCAGAAGCCATTTTATCTACCCCATTAGGGAGGATGCTTGGAGTTTCCAGCTTGTTTGCTCTTAGGAGCTATGCTATGGCAAGCATCCTTATACACAAGTCTTAAGTGTCTACATGCTTCCTGCTTCTGTAGGAAAAACTGTTACAGGTTAACACTCATTACTTTTTATGATTGTATTTATTTATTCATGAGAGACACACAGAGAGGCAGAGACACAGGCAGAGGGAGAAGCAGGCTCCATGCAGGGACTCAATCCCAGAACCCCGGGGTCATGACCTGAGCCGAAGGCAGACGCTCAACCACTGAGCCCCCCAGGTGTCCCAATCAGCACGGGTTTTAGAATTATCCTTAGAAGAGTTATCTTGTTTGCTTCCCTCATAGGAGATGGTGAAGGAATTCTTAGGAGTGAATACTGGAGGAAGCCTGGGGAATATTCTAAAACACTCTAAGCTTGTTTTCAGCGGAAGGGGAAGATCAGAAATTAACAATAAATTTCCATCTTGACCTCCTGCCAGACCCTTACACTGCCAGCAATTGAGAGCTTGCTTCTTGATGCCACTGTTCACGGTTGGGGGTGACTTCGGGACCCTCGGGTCTGAGGACCCTGCATGGTCGGGAAGCCTGGGAGTGGGTGTTGACAGTGGCTGTCCGGCCTCTGATGCTGTGACCCTCGGGGTTCACCCAACCGTAGAAGGGCAGGGGCTGTGGGGAGAGTGAAGACCCCGGCTGTTAACCCTGGCCTTCCCATAGGATTTTCTGTAGGAGTGAACAGTTGGCCGACGGCACAGTTTGCCTCTTCTTTCCATTTGCCCTGGTCAGTGTAGATCGGAGGCCATCCTGCCTGGGGTACAGGCTGCCTGCCTGGGCTCTTCCTGTGGCTTTGTCCTCAGGAGCCTGTGAAGGGGAAGCCCTGGCCAAATGCCCGGTGGTGAGAGCTCACCACCTTGTAGAGGGGTGGTCATCCCAGTGTAGGGACCCTGGGCACTTGCTACCTTGCTCTGCCAAGCAGTGAGCTCTGCATCTTGGGGGTAGGGCTGTGGGTGTTTCCTTCTTTCCTGTGTTTTCTGCATTTTTGCTGGTATTCTAGAACATAAAATACAAACTTCAAATTAGTGAAGTTTTTGTGTCCCCCTCTATATCCAAGACAGCGAGGGGAAGGGGGACAGTTTGTTGGCGGTGGCCAGGACACTTGGGTCTCCACAGCAGGAAGGAGCCTGTCCTCATGCTGACCTGATGCTGTTCACTTTGCCTTCCGAGGTGACGTTCGGAGATTAGAAGGTGGTGGGAAATGCTACCTTTAGCAATATGCATGTTAAAGTGACCTCTGTCCTGTGCAGGAGAAGTACAGTATCGGGGAGCCCACTGTGCCATCCACCATCGCAGAGGAGTTCACCTACAACCCATTCATGAGAGTGAGGTGAGCGTGCACTCAGGGATGTTTGCACCTCTGTGGCCCCCTCACTCAGCCAGCGTCCGCGCCCCTGCAGACCCCAGGTGCTGGAGGAGGCTACCCTGAAGTCTTTATCAAGTAGTCTGTAGCCTGGGAAGCAGGCACCTCCTCTCAGGGGCAGGGGGGTGGGTGCTTGTGTGGGGTCCTTTCTGACCTTGGAGTCCGGATCTGTAGGTGGGCGAGGTGTGGCCCACAGGAGTCTTGAGGGGGCTGCCAGCAGGACCACTTGGCCAGCAGGCCCTCCACAGTCAGGAGCGCGCAGGCTGGCCCTTGGCGGGAGCATTTCATCTTTTCAGAATGTCCCAACCTCTGCTGGCTCTTTTCTCCCCCAGTGCCCTGGGGCGGGGGGCGGGGGGGAGGCGGGTGTGCGTGGCACGCAGCCTGCAGCCTGGTGGTCGGCTTCCACAGGGAGAAGACCGTGCAGCAGCATGCGGGCGAGACGGACCCTGTGACCACCATGAGGGCCATCCGCAAAGAGAAGGACCACTTCAAGGTGCCCCGGGACTGAGGCGCTGTGGGGCCTCCGCTGCCCTCAAGCACATATGGGTATTCAGGGGTTTTAGGTACATTTCCTGCTGGCAGTGCAGGAAATCCAGTCTTGGTTTAACCTTAAATTAATTTCAGAGCCCTTTGCTTGTGTTATCGATGTTCTAATGCATATTTATAAGAGAAGTTGAGAAAGCGGATCCTGGATGCTCTGCTTGCAACTTTGTGTTCTCTCCTGCCTTCAGTGGGACGTGTCCCCATGCCCCCCACGCCATCTGGTCTGGAAGACCATGCTTACCAAAGCAGGGCCACAGGGCAGTCCCCTTGTCCCCTCGGCACTGCACGGAGACTGCCGGTGTCGTCCCCTCTCCTCCTCCCCTGGGCCCTGTGTTATCCTCTTTACAAGATTTCTGTGTTGACATGGGGCCAAGCCCCACCCGGGCTGGCACAGTGCAGGGCTCATTGACACCGCGCCCCTGCGCTGGTGGCCAGGGCGATGCTGACGATGGGGCTGGGTGTCCGGGGACCCCGAGCTCAAGGCCCACCGAGGCCTCTTCGTCCCTGAGAAGCCTGGCCTGTCCTGGGCTGTTCACCCACCCACTGCCCCACCGCGGGCATCTTGCTGCCGCTGCTTGAGGTCTAGCCCCCCCACCCTTGCTCCTGAGATCCTGGCCTCGGTCCCTGCACCGCTCCGCTCCCCCTGCTTGTGTTTGAAGAAATCTGCACTGTACCGGCCGGGAAGCAGCCATCTCCTTAGGAACCGCAGGCCTGGCCTGGGCTGGGGGAAGCCAGGGAACAGACGAGCCTCGGGGTGCAGTCAGACCCAGGGCACGACGGGGCAGGAAGTGGGGGGAAGGGGTGTTCCCAACGGCTCATCTCTGAGTCTGGAGGTCTTCCTCTGTTCTGGACATTGTCCAATGGGCTCTGACCTGAGGAGGCTCTGCAGACTCAGATGGCTCCCAGTTAGCACTTCTCTAGCAGAGGTGCCCGCCACCGCCCTCCTGCCTAGATGTCCTCAGGTGGCCGAGGTCGCGTGTCCAGGTCCTGGGTGGGCCTCGGTGCTGTGTGGCTGGGAAGCACAGTCATTCTTGTCCAAGGCTGTTGACCCCCTCCATGGAGCTGGAGCTCCCTCAGGAGTGTCATAGAACCTTCTAGATGCTTCAGTGTACAGCTCTGTGCCACCGCATGTGTGGAAGTGCAGTCATTTCCTAGTCGGTTGCCAGCTTGGTGCTCCAGGGTCTTGTTGAAGAATCCTTCACGTGCTCAACTGCGTGCTTCGTGTCCACCTGCCCTCCTACAAGTCCATGCGGTAGTGACCCACTTGCTCCTGTTGGGAGCCCCGCTAGGTGTCCCTCCTGCTCGCGAGCACCGCCAGCCGTGGGGAGCAAGTGCCCAGAGGTGCAGGCCTGTCCTGTGGCCCGTGGTGCCCGTTACCACAGCTTTAGGATAATTCTTCATTTCCAGAAAGGGACACAGCCCAGCTTCGTCCTTCGGGCGAGTCTCGGCCGTGTCCTCACATGCACATAGTATCTGTGGCTGGGGTTGGGCCTGGCATAACATGACACCGCATTTCTGGGCTTCTTGTGACAAGTTTCAAGTTCTGAGCATACCACCTGTCCTGCATCAGGGTCGCCAGTGCGTTCTGTGCTGCTAAAACCCTACTGCCGCCGGCGCTGGTGTCTGCACGGCCCTATAGTTGCAGGACATGGTCCCCGAGGCAGCCCTGGCCTCAGACGCGGCCGCCACTCGCTGGACGGTCCAGAGGGCGAGGTCGGGGCCTGGAGTGCCAAGCTGCGCCCTTCCCGGAACACGGCATGTCACCCTCCTGACATGGACATGGGCAAGCCTGCATCAGCCCTGGGATCCCTGGCCACGCAAGTGACCGTCCCCCTTGGGTCACAGCCTCCACATTGACCCCAGTGCGGGGGGCTTCCGTGAGCGACAGCATCCTCCACGCCGTGGGAGCACCCAGGGATGGACCACCCCCCGCACGGCACCAGGGGTCGGGACTGTGTCCCTGGAGGCTGTGCTCTGGATTGGCTGCCCCCATCCTCTGTACGTTGACGCTGTTGCAAACAGGGTCACTGCAGGCAGCTTTGTTCCCTGGAATCTGCTCAGCCTGGGCAAGCACCCTGGGCGAGCTCCGTGTCCTTCATGAACCTTCTGTGGTCCTGATGCTGGGACTTCTGCCCCTGGGGCTCCTGTGGTGCAGGGAGGCAGGCGGGGCAGCGGCCCGTGTCCCCAGCCTCCTCGATTGCACCTTGCAAGTGCTGTGGCCAAGGCTGAGCTGCTCTGCCGTCCTGCCCTCATGGGGCTTCTGTCCTGGCGGAGGGCACGGCTGGGCAGCAGCAGGGCCGTGGCGGGGCAGGCCCCGCCGTGGAGGGCACGTGAGCAGCAGCTGACGGCTCAAAGGAGCGAATCTTGTCCGCAGCAGCGGACAGGTTGCAGGAGGACCTTAGCACCCACCTGAAGACAGGTGTGGGGGGTGGGGGGCAGCCGTTACCAGCAGGTCTCTGCGTGCCCGCGGGACGGCCAGAGATGAAAGGGTTCCCAGCCTTGTTGGGAGTGCGGGGTTCCCCGGAGACACACAAGGCCCGTGGGCGGGGTCTGGGCAGGTGGAGGCCAAGCTGCCTGTGAAGCCCCCCAGGGTGGAGGTGGCAGGCAGAGGAAGGTCAGGGTCGGTCCCGGCTGGAAATGCACCCGGGGGTCACCGGGCGCTGGGGGAGCTCGTGGGGCAGCAAGGTCAGGATGTCGGGGCTCTGGGGAGGTGCCAGGAGGAGGGGACAGGAATGCGGGACACAGGTGAGGCCAGAGGTCACCGCAGATGGGCCTGGGTGTCCTCATGTGGCCTCCGGTCTGGTGGATCCCGCGCAGGTGCACCCTGGGGTGAGCGACGACCAGCAACTGTGTGTTTCTTCGGAAGGTCGAAGAAGGAAACCCCTACGCGGCTGCTGTTTGTTCTTCAGCCACTTGGGCAGGCGGTTTTCTTTCTAGCCTTTTCTTCTTCCTTTTTTCCCTTTAGGGATTTGAGAGAGAACATGAGTGGGGTGGGGGGGTGGTGCAGTGGGGTGGGGGGTGGTGCTCAGCAGGGAGCCTGACATGGGGCCCGATCCCAGGACCCCGGGATCACGCCATGAGCTGAGGGCAGACGCTGTACCCACTGAGCCACCCGGGCACCCCTTCCTCTTTTCAAAGACCTTCAGGCATCTCCACCCCTCCACGGGGCTCGAGCCCACAATCCCAGGATGTGTCACACGCTCCACTGAGCCAGCCGGTGCCCCTTTCTTCAGAAGGGTCCGTGGTGCCCCCCGCACGCTGACCTCTTGCTGTGGCGCCTGCTTCTCAGCTCCTGGTGGGGAGGGTATCGTCTTTCTGAGCAAGAAGGTGGAGCGGAGGCACACGCAGGCGGCCAGCGAGGAGCCCTGCAGGGGGGCGAGGGGACTTCTGTGCTCGGCCTCCGTTGTGTCTTCCTGCCACGGACACCCCCTGCCCCCTAGGGCTGAGCACACGGCCTGGGTGCTGGCGGCTCGTCTCCTGACCGCTGCCCCAGGCCCTGCTGCCCCTGGAGCTGGACCTGCACCAAGTCCCTAGGGCCCTGGGACCTGTGCTCCTGGGTGGGGTCCGCTCTTGGACGTGCCCTGCGTCACTCGCCAGTCCCGGTGTGGCACGTTCCTCGCCAGCTGTGAAATCGCTCAGATTTCAGTGGCGACCGCGCTTTACCAATCAGAACCTTCAAAATTGTTTACTATGAGGTGAGGTTCACGACTGTGCACCGTTCAGGGCATTGAGCACATTGTGAGGTTGTGCCACACGCATCTCCCCCCAGGAACCCCAAACTTTTCATCACTAATCTGTCAGGAAAACCATAAAAGGTCTCTCCTGGCCCACCTACTTCTACGGATGCGGGTTCCGAGTGGGGGCAGGGCCCCCGGACGCTCCCAGGGCTCTGAAGCATGAGCCCATAGCAGAGCAGAGGTGGGGGACCGGCGCATCTGAGGTCCCACTGTGACCAGTGTGTGGTGGGGGGGGAGGACCCCGTCTCTTTCCTCTCCTTCCCCAGCTCCTGGAGAGGCCTTTAGCTGGAACCTGACTTGTCAAGAGGCTTCTGTTGAAGCAATGAGTGACCCCGCCTGCGGGAATGGGCAGGGGCGGCCGGCAGGCACTGGGGCAGAGCAGCACTGCTCTATGCTCTCCCCTAAGTAACAGCGTAATCCATAAGCTGAAAAGAAAATACGTGATATAGCAAGGAGAGTTTTTTTAATTAAAAAGATTTGAGAAGGGCAGCCCGGGTGGCTCAGCGGTTTAGCGCCGCCTTCAGCCCGGGGCCTGATCCTGGAGACCTGGGATTGGGCTCCCTGCGTGGAGCCTGCTTCTCCCTCTGCCTGTCTCTGCCTCTGTCTCTCTCCCCCTCTATCTCTCAGGGATAAATAAATAAAATATTTAAAAAAAAAGATTTGAGAAAAATGGGGGGTGGGGGGTGTGTGACAGAGGGAGAGAGCCTTAAGCACTGTCCCTGGAGTGTGAAGCCAGATGCAGGGCTTGATCCCACAACCCTGAGATCATGACCTGAGCCAAAACCAAGTCAGAGGCTTAACCGACTGAGCCACCCAGACGCCCTAGTAATCGGAGGTTTTAATTCTCCCTAAGAGCTAGATGGCCTAGACGGTGCATCACCAAGGACACAGGGCACACTCCCCACAACCCAACCGCGTGGCCTTTTCCAGTACAGCCTAGTGGAGGCCAGGCAACAAGTCATTATGAATTTTAAAGACCAAAACCCGAAGTACGTTCACAGACTCCAGCACTTGGGAGGAACAAATCTCTAAACAGACCACGAGCCAAAGGGTTTCACTGGAAACCACAGCAACGCCGCTGGGACCCGCCAAAGCCAGGGCCTCACGCACCTGCACGGCAGAGGAGAGGCTTCTCCCTTAAGAAACGAGAGCCAGGGAAAATTAACAAGGCAGGAAACCACAAATGCTGGAGAGGATGTGGAGAAAGGGGAACCCTCTTACACTGTTGGTGGGAATGTGAACTGGTGCAGCCACTCTGGAAAACTGTGTGGAGGTTCCTCAAAGAGTTAAAAATAGATCTGCCCTACGACCCAGCAATTGCACTACTGGGGATTTACCCCAAAGATGCAGATGCAATGAAACACCAAGACACCCGCACCCCGATGTTTCTAGCAGCAATGTCCACAATAGTCAAACTGTGGAAGGAGCCTTGGTGCCCATCGATAGATGAATGGATAAAGAAGATGTGGTTTATGTATACAATGGAATATTCCTCAGCCATTAGAAACGACAAATACCCACCATTTGCTTCAACGTGGATGGAACTGGAGAGTATTATGCTGAGTGAAGTAAGTCAATTGGAGAAGGACAAACATTATATGTTCTCATTCGTTTGGGGAATATAAATAATAGTGAAAGGGAATAGAAGGGAAGGGAGAAGAAATGTGTGGGAAATATCAGAAAGGGAGACGGAACATAAAGACTCCTAACTCTGGGAAATGAACTAGGGGTGGTGGAAGGGGAGGAGGGCGGGGGGTGCGGGTGAATGGGTGACGGGCACTGAGGGGGGCACTTGACGGGATGAGCACTGGGTGTTACTCTGTATGTTGGCAAACTGAACACCAATAACAAATAAATTTATTATAAAAAAAAAACAAAAAACGAGAGCCAAGGGCAAACGAAATGCAAAGGAGGTAGAAGAAAACAGATCATCAAGATAGAAAACAGAAAACCCAAAAGTTAGTTCCGTGAAAAAGCTCACGAGGGTGACAAACCCTCAGTTACAGCCGCCAACAGAGAAGCACAGTGGCCGAAGGCCTGCAGGGAAGCGGGTGCAGGATGCCACCGCTGCCCGCGGAAACGACCTTTGGGGCCCCTCCGGGACTGCAAGGAAAACCACGCGGCCGCTGCCCAGAAGGGCGCGGAGACTCACCCAGACCCAGAGGGACAACCTGAATATTCGACCTGTAACAAGAAATTGAATCGATGCGAAGTCTGAAGTCTTTGTGCGGACCAAGGGCTGCCAGAGACACCACTCACGCGCTTCCAGAAAACTCCGGACATGTCCCCGCTCCTCCTGCCAGGCAAGCGTCGTCCCGACCCTAAAGCCTCAGACGCCTCGGGAGAAGACGAGGCATCAGTCTCGGGAGCCTGGATGTAAAACTCGTAACAAAAGGCCGCAACGCTACGCACCAGGAGCAGGTGTTTGTCACAGGAGTGCCGGTCGGCTGCACGTCCAGAAACGAACACGCGGCCCGTCCTCGAGGAGGGAAGGACGATACCTCAGGGTCGGCTCAAGGTGCCGTGTGAAGGTGCAAGTGCCCCAGCGGCAGGTGTGCTCGGGGTCAGCGCCCGCGGCCATGCTTCCTCCCGCGGGCCCGGGGCGGCCCACAGCGTCCTCCCTTCGCCTCGCGCCTGCCCTGAGGCCCTTCCGCTGCTAAGGACCCTCTTGATGACAGTGGGTCTACAGTCTCGGCCAGCGGGTGAGCAGGCACGGGGCGGGGTGAGGATGGCTGTCCCTTCGACAGCATTACTGTCACATGTCAGAGTCCACGGGGATGGGCCTGATCTCAGCTCTAAGACCCCTGTCAGCGCTGGGCCCGTGCGCAGGGAGGCGCGGAGCAGCAGAGGGCAGGATGCAGGCCGAGGAGGGGGCAGAGGCGTCCTCAGGGCAGAGCCCGGGGCGCTGGTCCCGGGATTCAGGGTCAGCGAGGAAAACCCACTGCATTTCCAGGGCTGTTAACAAGCTGGAAGCGAAATCAAGATCCCAATCACGGTAGCACGAAGCTAATAAAACTCAAATTATTTTGTCGAAAATAGTGCAAGAATTTTTTTTCTAGATTTTTTTTTTTAATTTGGGAGAAAGCGAGAGTGTGCAGCACATGAGCAAGGGGGAGGGCCAGAGGGCGAGGGAGCAGCAGGATCCCCGGGGAGCAGGGGGCCCGACGTGGGGCTCGATCCCCGGACCCTGGGATGATGACCTGAGCAGATGCTTCACCAACGGAGCCCCCTGGGCGCCCCTGGTGCAAGATTTACACAGATGACGGAAGTAAATGGGAAGGTGCTCCCCATCCCTGGGAGGAGACCGGTGGGGGGGGGGTCTGGCGTGAGGCTCACCCAAGCCACGAGCCTGAGGGAAAAACACCAACGAGCTGCACTTCATCCAAATACACAGCTGCACTGTAAGAGACAACGTACCTTTTCTTTTTGTTGAAGGAAGCTTTACCCCGAGCACGGGGCCGGGCAGGGCCTGGACTCGGGACCCCGAGGTCGAGACCAGAGCTGAGGTCAGGCGTCGGTCCCTTACCCAGGGCCCCCCAAAAGGCGGTATTTTGAAAACCTGGGTAAGCCACAGCCCGGGAGAAATTGCTGCAAATATCCTATCTGATAACCCGTCACCCCTAAAGCCTTGGAAAACAACTTAGAAGCAAGACTTAGGCCCCCTCCCCCAGAAGGCGGGGCAAAGGAGCCGAACAGTCGCGGCCAGAGCGACATGGCACGGGGACAGCCGGCGCGTGACCGACCATGGCGTAAGCAGGCGAGGACGTGAAACCGCCGCACTGCTCGTACTTCCCAAAACGTTATCTAAGTAGTTTTGTAAGAAGCTGCACGTAGCAGCAGCCGGCTCGGGAGCGCGAGGCTCTGTCGGGCGCAGATGTGACTTACACGTAAAACCTACGAACCGTGAGCCCGCAGTTCTGCTCACACGAAGCTACCCAAGGCACGACACACGTGCACCCGAGAGTGGAAGGTCAATGCTCGTGGCCACGTCTGTGGGGCCCCCGAGTGGCAGCAACCTGGACGCATGTCACCTGGGCTGCCTCCCCACCCACCCCGCTGGAGCACAGCCTGGACCGTGTACCTCATGCCTGTGGCCGTCTCAGGGGACACCTGCGGGTGAGGGCACCCACGCGGCTGCGCCACATGCGGAGCAGAGCAAAGGACCCAGCGGCAAGGAGGGCCCCTAACTGCCATCTAGCAACGAGACCCTAACAACAGTGCAGGAGGCAGGCGACGGCAGGAGAGCCAGGCAAGATGACGTCGGCTGGGGACACGGGCTTGGGCGTGTTTTCCACGCAAACCGCAGCACAACCCCGACCCCCACCCCACCCTGGCTTTGGTTCAGACGCTGGTGGGCTGCTCGGCCCGGAAGGGAGGGACCCCCTCCCCACCCTGGGGCTTGGGGACAGGCCACCGGCCGCAGTGAGGGGACCCCGGGGTGCTTGGACAGCGTGTGCTCGGTCCCTGTGCCAGAGCGGCGGGCGGCCATGGACACCAGCCGGAGCTGGGCCCTGCCACCTTCACGGCCTGAGGCCTCCGCTCAGCGCCATGTGGGGCGTTGGGGACCGTGAAAATGGGCGGAGCCCGAGGTGACGGGACAGTGGACAGGCTCCGGCCGGTGCAGGGCCCCTGCCCGCATCCTCCCGACACTTGCTCCAGGCCGTGACCCTTCAGAACCATGACTCACGGTGACCCAGGTGACCCAGGACGACAAGTCGGCGACAGCCCGAGGGGCCGCACTCTCGCTGGTGTTTGACAAACACTGAATGAGTGCCACGGCCACGGGCCGCTCCCCCTTGGGGGTCGGGAACACTGGGCAGGGGTGCGGCCCCAAGGGGGTGTGACCCGCTGAGCACGCAGGAAGGCTCGGCCTCACCTGCTGGGGCGCACCTCAGGTCCCAGCACATCCACCGACACCCACAGGCTCCGGGCATGGTGTCCCCGGCCGCAGGCGGGTGAGCGCATCCTGAGACTCAAGCAGGGCCAGCTGCGGGGACGGGCCAGCTGAATCCCGCGTCACACATGCAGCCGGACCCAGGGTTCGCATGTGACCCCACGTCTGTGACAATCTGGAGCAAATGAAACCAGGTGCCTTGGGGAGCCCCGCAGGTGGCCAACTCCCTGAGTGGTCAGGCTCCGAGGGGCCCGGGAGGCTCCAGGGTCCCTCTGGGGGGCTGGGGGCAGCCCCAGCCGTGGGGAGGGCTGCAGCGCGGGGGCCCTGCCGGGGTTTCCAGAATGAGCCCCGTCCCCTCCCTCCCCACCTGGCTGAAGGCCCCGCAGGCTGAAGGCCCCGCAGGGAACGTGCTGAGTCCGCACTTTGCGCTGTGTAAACGCGTGTTTACCGTGTAAATTTCTGGGCGTGGACTTTCTCCCGGCGGATCTATAATTTCTCAGAACAGAGGCTGAGACCCGACCTGGGGATCAATCAAAGCTCGATAAAGGGAGAGATAAAGCCGCCCTCGCCCCACCCCCGCCACGGGAGCTGTGGGCCGGCGGGCTGAGGCTGGGGAGGGTGCCGCAGTCCCGGGGGGCCCCCGCCCCTCTCCCTGGGGCCCGGCCACATCCAGCCCAGCCCCCATGGGACCCACAGAGTCGGGGCCCATCGAGGTGCGGGTGCGCCGGGGTGGGGCGTGGCTGGGGGCCCTGCTGCCTGGGAACCTTCTTCCCGGCCTGACCTGGGGCCGACCTCAGGCGGGGCACCGGGCCTATGGCGGGGTGGCCACGGCCCCACGGGAGCTCCAGAGGCCGGGCCGCGTCCCCAGGCAGGTGGAGGCTGGTCCCAGGGCCACAGGACGGCTCCCCCAAAGCCAGGCCTCTCCGCTCCTCCCGGGAGGGCTGTGCGGGGGAAAGCAAACACAAGGTGGCCGCCCCGGTGTTCCTAGAAGAGGTCGGGGGGAGGAGGCGCGGCCAGACACCAGCTGACCCTGAGGTCCCAGGAGCCAGGCTAGGCCAAGGCTGGGCCGGGCCTGGGGAGTCCTCACAAGGACCCCACCCAGGCTGTTAGGAAACGGGCAGGGGAAGGAGGGGGGGGTCAGCGTGCCAGGCTCTTCTCCTGCTTAACTCCCACGTGGCCATCTGCTGAGGGGAGGTCCCCCGCCGCTGCCCCAGGGGCCCCTATGAGGGGCAGGAGACCAGCCAGACGAGGGGACCTCCTCTCCTGGCTTCCCCCAACCCGTCTTGAGCCTCCCAGCCCAGCAGACTGCTCCAGGGGACACCCCTGTCCCCCACGGGCCTGCCGCCTGGCTCTGCCCCGCCCAGTCCTGCAGAAGGATGGCTGGGGGTGACCACCGGGGCCTCGGAACCGTACCCGGCCCACCTTGAGCCCTCAAGGTAGCTTCGGGGTGAATGCAGCCCCCCAGGTCCCCCCTGCGCCGTCTGCATCCTAGACACTTGGGGCCGATGCTGGCCGCTGGGCACGGGAGGGTTAATGGAATCGGGGCCAGTCGGGCTGGGCTGGGCTGGCCGGCCACGGGGTGCTGGCTGCCCCGGCAGTGGGGAAATCAGAGGGCAGGCGCAGCCGGCCCCAGCAGAAGCATCCAGCTCAAGGCCTGCCTGCGCTCCGCCCCGCAGCCGGATGGCCCTGATCAGAGGTGAGGTGCCTCAAGGGCCCTGGCCCCTCACTCGGGGGTCCCAACCCTGTGCCCCCCGAGCCCTATGGCCAGGGGCAGCCCCAGGGAAGGCTCAGCTCAGGGCAGACCAACATGGCAGGCGTCGCGGCTGAGGCGCTGCCTAGGGATGCACCCTTGGGCACCTCTCTGGCCCCAGGGCCCATCTCTTCACACCTCCGCCCTGGGGAACCCTTCCCTAGGCTGGGGACTGCTGCCCTCGCAGCCCCTCAAGGCCAGGCCATGTCACCCCATCCCCCTCGGGGCCCAGCCCCATGCAGGTGGGTGTGGGGCATCCTCTGGCCTCATCCTGAGCCCTCCAAGGGCAGGGACAGGCCCAATGCGGTGGGCAGCCCAGTGATCCACGCAGGTTTTGGGGTGCTGTTGGTGTGGGGCCCAGTGTCCTTTGTCCCGGAAGGCCCCTGCCTCCTGATGAGTTGATGGCGGGGAGTCCCGTCCGCCCCACTCTACCCCTCCGCCAGCGCCAAGCTCCGTACCCGGGTGTGAGGTGCGCAGGCCAGGGAGCACATGGGTGAGGGCCCCCCAACCGGGGAGCCGAACCGGGGCAGCCTGACCTCAAGAGCACGGAGCACACGCCTGCTCAGGCCTGTTCCAGAATGTCCACTCCCCCCCAAGCCCACCTGGTGACACGGCCCCATCGAGCGTCCCCAGAGGGACGCAGACCGCCCCACAGCCAGGTACCCCTACCCTCAGGTCTCTCCCGACCTGGCGTCCTTCCCCTGGTGCACCTGCAGGCCTGGAAAGGGCAGGCGGTTCTGAGCTGCGAGAGGTGCCCATTGTCCTGCGTGGCTCCGCTTCCCTCTCAGGCGGGCAGAACACAACTCCGAGCTCCCACCTTTCTCTGGGCTGTCAGCAGGCCACCATCTCCGGTCAGGCACCACGGTCGGGAGTGGAGTTCCACGCTGGAGCACATGTGTAGGCTGTGGCCTGGAACGTTCCCAGTCTCCCTCAGCCCGGGGCTCACACTCTCTGGCCCCTGTCCCCGCAGGAGGCCCGGTCCTGGCCATGCTGCTGGTCTCCTGGGCAGCGCTGGGCCCTCGCGGCCTGCAGGCAGCAGAGCCCGGGGTTCCAGGGGCCCCCGAGAGCCTGCAGTGCCCGGCCGCCTGCACCTGCGGCCACGACGACTACATGGACGAGCTCAGCGTCTTCTGCAGCTCCCGGAACCTCACGAGTGTGCCCGATGGCATCCCGGCCGGTGCCAGGGCCCTGTGGCTGGATGGCAACAACCTGTCCTCCATCCCCGAGGCGGCCTTCCAGAACCTCTCCAGCCTGGGCTTCCTGAACCTACAGGGCAGCGGGCTGGCCAGCCTGGAGCCGCGGGCACTGCTCGGCCTGCAGCAGCTCCGCCACCTACACCTGGAGCGGAACCAGCTGCGCGGCCTGGGGGCCCACACCTTCCTGCACACGCCGGGCCTGGCCTCGCTCGGCCTCAGCAACAACATGCTGGGCCGGGTGGACGAGGGCCTCTTCCGGGGCCTGGCCGACCTCTGGGACCTGCACCTGGGCTGGAACGGCCTGGCCGTGCTCCCCGACGCCGCCTTCCAGGGTCTGGCCAGCCTGCGCGAGCTGGTGCTGGCGGGCAACAAGCTGGCCTACCTGCAGCCCCCACTCTTCTGCGGCCTGGGGGAGCTCCGGGAGCTGGACCTGAGCAGGAACGCCCTGCGCAGCGTCAAGGCCAACGTGTTCGTCAAGCTGCCCAAGCTGCAGAAGCTCTACCTGGACCACAACGTCATCGCTGCCGTGGCGCCCGGTGCCTTCCTGGGCATGAAGGCGCTGCGCTGGCTGGACCTGTCGCACAACCGCGTGGCCGGCCTCCTGGAGGACACCTTCCCTGGCCTGCTGGGCCTGCACGTCCTGCGCCTGTCACACAACGCCATTGCCGGCCTGCGGCCGCGCACCTTCCGAGATCTGCACTTCCTGGAGGAGCTGCGGCTCGGCCACAACCGCATCCGGCAGCTGCCTGACAAGGCCTTCGAGGGCCTGGGCCAGCTGGAGGTGCTGACACTCAACGACAACCAGATCCGTGAGATCGAGGCAGGCGCCTTCGTCGGCCTGCTCAGCGTGGCTGTCATGAACCTGTCTGGGAACTGCCTGCGGAGCCTCCCTGAGCGCACCTTCCAGGGCCTGGGCCGGCTGCACAGCCTCCACCTGGAGCGCGGCTGCCTGGGCCGTGTCCGCCCGCACGCCTTCGCTGGCCTGTCGGGGCTGCGGCGGCTCTTCCTCAAGCACAACGGCATCACAGCCGTGGACGAGCAGGGCCTGTGGGGGCTGGCGGAGCTGCTGGAGCTGGACCTCACAGCCAACCGGCTCACGCACCTGCCGGCGCGGGCCTTCCAGGGCCTGGGCAAGCTGGAGTACCTGCTGCTCTCGGGCAACCAGCTGGCGGCGCTGGCAGCCGACTCCCTGCGGCCCCTGCGGCGTCTCTTCTGGCTGGACGTGTCGCACAACCGCCTGGAGGCGCTGCCGGATGGCGAGCTGGCCGAGCTGGGGCAGCTGCGCTACCTGAGCCTCACCAACAACTCTCTGCGGATCTTCACGCCGCCGGCCACCGGCCTAGAGCGCCTCTGGCTTGGGGACAACCCCTGGGACTGCGGCTGCGCACTTGGTGCCCTCAGGGCCTTGGCTCTGCGGGAGCCGGGCGTCGTGCCGCGCCTCGTCCAGGCCGCGCCCGAGGGGGACGATGGCCAGCCGCCCATCTATGTTTCCAACAACATCACCTGCGCCGGCCCCCCGGGCGTCTCAGGCCTCGACCTGCGTGACGTCACCGACGCCCACTTTGCTCAGTGCTGAGCGAGGCTGGGACCGGCTGGTGGCCCCTGGGGGCAAAGTGGGCCCTCGGTGTCCCCCTCGGCAGACACGACACAGCCCCAGGGGCCTGGTCCCTGACCGATGGATGGGAGGGGGGAGGGAAGGGGCCACATACATCCTCAGGGTCCCAGCCGTAGTTTATTAAAAGCCATCTGACACAAGCGTGTGACCCCGGGGCATAGCTGGGGGTGGGTGGTGGGTGGAGGAAAGCTCTGCCCTGTGGCTGCCACCCTACAACCCTCCAAGGATGCCTGCCCATGCCTGAGGGGCGGCAGCGCCCCCTTCCCGTTGTTCGGAGCCCCTGGTCCTGCAAAGGTGGCACAGCTGGGCCCCCCCCATGCCCCTGCCCTCTCCCTCCAACCAGGAAGCATCAGTCTGTGCCCCCCTGCCCCAGTCCCTCCCGCCCTCCTGCACCTTGCCCCCTTTCCCACCCAGCTCTGCCGGCCGCCACGGGGAGGGTGTGGGGGAGGGCGTGGGAGCCGTGGGGCTGAGCCCCCTAGGGGCACGCGAGTCCTCAGCACCATGCCCTCCGCAGTCTACCTCTCGCTCAACCCAGGGGCTGCGGGGCCTAAGGGCGGCGTCACAGGCACAGCTGGCAGCTGCGGGGGCACCGAGACCCGGACAGGATGGCGCGCGGCTCTCTGAAGCATCAGGCCCGAACCACGCCGGTGGAATACGTTTAATTGTGGGCTCCTCTGAGGCCAACCGGCCCAACACCTCACAGGCTGCGCCCCACCTCAGTCACCAGCATCGT